>NC_133028.1:51895263-52206578 GCF_048771995.1 Taeniopygia guttata
TGCTTTGCATCTAAACAACACCAATACAGCTAAAAGACTTGCTGTCAAAACATTAAAAACACAAAAAACTTCAAATCTTCTCTATATTTATTGAAAGAGTGCCAGAGAATAAGAAAAAGGCAAAAAGGATCGGTAAGTATGTATTTTTCTATACTGAAAATGCTGCAATAATGAAGGATTGAACCAGGGTCATCCTGCAATAAGCTAGAAAAAATATTCATGGCACTCATTTAAGATGAGGCGGAAAAAAAAATCCCTGAAAATGTAAACAGAAAACCAAATATTTTACATCATTACAATGTGCTAGTCTGCCAGGCTACTTTGGGGCAAAAAGAATCCATTGTAGGCCTGCATAATTATTTTTAAAAAAGCTCTGCTGGAGCATCCAAAATAGCTCATTTTTTACATATAATGCAAAACCAGTGTGATTTCCATTGGCAATAATTAATTTCTTCTAAGTGGATAAATTGGGGCAATTTCAAAACTAGCATAAGCAAATGGAACTGCACACTGCTATGGAATTGTTAAAAAAAATCCACTACGCTTTATTTTGCCCTCTTTTCCCTTGGTACCATTTTTCCTGGGGGAAAGCTGCCTTATCCAGTTACACTAACTAGGATGATAAGAGAACTAGTAAACCTACCTGAGAGTGCTGCTCTGTATCAACTGGCATATACTGCTCAGTACTTTGAGGTTAAGTAAAGCACTGTATAACATCAGGAGAATCACATTAGATTGCTAGAGGTAAAACTGCTTCTAATCCTAACAGAGAGGCTTCATCACTCCTGGTTATCCCTCAGGAAGCAGGGGATAATAACATCAAGGTTGCTTTCCTCCTTACTTACTACACTCAGGCCGTTTCAGTTTGCTGAGTCATTGAATAAGATCTAACCCTTCAGTTCATCCTTAAACTGTCACATTTAATTACAACTGTCTTGTCACCTCACCTCTTTGTCATCCTTCTTTCATCAAAAGCCAGCCTAGGCATTGAACCTCAGAACAGCACCTTTTTTTCCTGCTTCCAAAACAAACCCTGGCACAAGGAATATTTTTACTTCTAAGTGGTTTGGGCATGTCCCAAGTCTGAATGCATTTCCTAAAATAGCCTTACAAAAATAATCAGAAATCCATCTTGATTTTTATTTTTTTTATAGTGATTCCTTAAATGATTGCAAGATATTGGCAAACTTACTGCATCATAACATCTCTATCAATAACTTATAAAGGGAATGTTTGCTAAAAACCCACACATCTAAACAGCTTCAGCAGGTTGAGAGAAAGAGATAAGAAAAAAGTGGAGCAGGGAATTATTGTTAATTTATTTTTTTTCCGCCTCTCCCTCTGGCATTTGTTGAGAGGCTTTAGAGGAATCAATATTCTCAGATTTATAAGGAAAGCAAGCAGGGGGCCCCAAATTTCATGGCCTTTACAGAAGCAGACTTCCTGTTAGCGCCACTAAGGAAATGTCAGATCATGATGACAGCCTGCATCAGCAGCTACCCGAGAGCCATCACATTGCCTAAATAGCCCGGAATAGGGGATCTGTGCAAATCATCAGCTGGAAAGTGCTAAGAAGCTGTCAAAAAGCAACCCCAAAACCAAAACACATATACAAGACACTGTGTTGTTTTAGCCAGGAGTGAATAGAGAAATGGGTCTTCTAGTTATAAATTATTTTTGGTACCACAGAGAAGTGACGTGCCAAGGCCATCTCTCTAGATAACATCCCCCTGCAGAGCAAACAGAGACAGTGACTGCTCTTGCTCACTCACTGGCTATGAGGTGCCAAATCTGACTTCAGGAGCAAAATATTCTCTGTAGGAAACAGTGACTGATGTTTGACCACAAGCACCATAGTAGCTCTATCATACAGAAAGCTAAGAGCAGAAATATTGCATCCATTAAAAAAAAAAAAAAAAATCAGAAGTCTGCATTGATTTTTAGCTTAAAATAGGGAGAAAAACAAACTGAGAACAAAATTCATGTAAATGCTTATTAGTTACAAATGCTCTATTAGATCATCTGGGCAAAACCCACAAAATAGCAACTTGTGAGAATGGTAGTTGGCCTGAGTGCAGGCCAATCAATCCATTATAATTTAAGTGCAAGCTGCTCTGGTAGAGGCATTAGTTTCCTACTACATCACATTTGCCAGCTTGGGGCAGGGGGGAGTACTGGAACCAGAGACCTCCAGGACTGGGGCTTGCCAATGGCTTGTAGATATCAGAAAGAACCTTGTTCATCATATGCAATAATTTGTCAAAATGTCCCACTTCTACAGCACATGAGAAATGTTCACTTCTCAGAACAAGTGATTTCCTAGGAGTAGGGGTACCTAGATTACATATTCTCATTACATGTAGGCTATAAGAAACAAGTTTTTAAAAAATGCTGCCAAGCCAAGACATACTAACTCTCATGAAAATGCAATTCTCAGACAGCACCCCACACCCATCAAAATGTGACAAGATGTAAAAGATTCCTTGCCAGAATGACAGACAAATATTTTTCTTTTAAACACAAATTTTGGGGGTGGGGGAGGGGAGTTGAGAGGACTATAACCAAGTAAACACATATATTATGGAAAAATCTCATTAAAATCAAAGTGCAGAAGGAACCATCCCCATGCCCAGAAGAAGATGGCAGTATTCATTAACAGCCAGCTTATGGCTTGCCAACCACCTGAACTTTTTCCAAATGCTTAAACTAGCTCAAATTTGACTGCAGTCCATTTTGGCCACAAATTTAAAAATATGTCCTTCCGTTCACGTATATTGCAATCATTTTGTAAGTGCTAGAGCCAGGCATTACAATTACAACATGCATTACTCAAGCATTTATGTGCTCTATTTGGTTATTTTTATCACATTCATGCATGCAAGTGTACATCTCAAATAATTCAGACCACATCAATTTCAATTAATTTAAAGCACAGAAAACCTCTCTGTTCACTCCAGAAATGAGCACACTAAGAGATTCCTTATCCAGCAATAGGAAATGTTTATTGAAATGCCTTATTTTTAAGGTAATCTGTATTTTTTCTTTAGTTTAACTGGCAGACACAGAACCACAGAATGGGTCAGGTTGGAAGGCATCACAGTGTGTCATCTGGTCCAAACTCTCTGCTCAATCAGGGTCACCCTGCACAGAGCACATGGCACAGGATTGCATCCAGACGGTTCTTGAATATGTCCAGGGAGGGAGAATCCATAACTTATTTGGGCAATCTGTTCCACTGCTCAGTCACTATTTACCACAGCTCAGTGGCAGTAAACATTCATGTTCATCATGTGTATTGTAACAAATCTCACTTAAACAGAATTCTGACATTTTATACCTGAAATTCTCAGCTCACCACAGATCTCTTCCACACCAGTAATAAGTTTCAGCAGTGAAAAATTATATTCTCTACAGTTTTTTCTCACTCCTCTTCTCAATATCTATTTTCTTTAGTATTTCCTGACGATTACCCTTTTAAACTTTAAATCATCTTTTGACATAATAGACAGCCAAGTGTTTAAATTTAAAAAATAAAAATAAAAATCTTTCAGGATCAAACTCACAAATACTACTGGAGAAGGGAAAGAAGCATTAAATAGGTGGTATGTCTCCAACAATTAACAATTTTCAATTACAATCAAGTTATCTTAGCTTAAACATTTGGGCAGTTAGTGTTAAAGAAAGAGGCTGATTCAATCCATAAACAATTTTTAACAGGTAGTGCTTTTGGAACAGAACCATGCTCTTAACACCTCAGTTTTCCTTGTAAGAGAAATGCTTCAGTCCTCTCATCAACTTTTGCCCTCTGCTGGACACACTCCAGGGGCTCCATGTTCCAGAACTTACAAATACCTGTTAACCATGATCACACCATCAAACAGCCACAACTCTCTTCACCCCCATGAACTTACCCATAACCAGTTCTTCCTGTGAACAGACAGTGCTTACCAAATACAGAGAAAGCTAGAAATACACAAAAGACTGTAAGCAGTATCCACAGTCAAGTGTCTCTCAACCTGGGGCAAAGTATGGGTACAAAGTCCCAAATTTCCCTTCTTCTGTGTAGATATTCACAGGTTGCCTCTCTGCATAGCCAACTATTTCTCCACAGCTATTTGATTCAGAAGGGGAACTATCCCACTTTCCTGGTGTCACGGCAGTTTGATCCATGGCACATGTGACTATCAAAGCGGCTACAATCTGGAAAGTATTTGGCTAGAGAGACCCAATAGACAAAAGCTGATAGAAATTGGACAAAGCAACTGTTTAGAGTCACATTTCTAGTTTTGGGTGTGACAAATCCTGTAACACTTCAGCAATAACAAATCTATTATCTAGCTGATTTACTGTAATTTTTTTTTGCAATTGTTTAACTTGGTGTTATTAATGACGTATAAACATATCAATTGTCATGAAAAATGCAGCACCTAGAAAAAGATCAAAATCCATATTATTCTACTGAAGGCAATGGTTCACTCCTTTTCTAAATCCTATTCCTATCAACAACCTCCCTCTTTTTTTGTTTGATTACTGTCAGACTCTATTTGTAAAGTCTTATTTTAGTAAAAAGAATGTAAAAAAAATCATGGTTACTTATTCAAAAGTATATCTGAATTGCCAAATTCTTTATTCTGTTTCAGTGGCATCAGAAATTGACTAAGCTGTTCACCAATTATTAAGGGTCGAAGAGGAGACTTTCATAAACTACCATTGCTTCTGAAATGCAGTGGTAGCATTTTCCTTCTCACATAGTTGTATTAAAAGCAGTATACACTTGACATGCGTTATATAGATGTTTATGATTATTGATAAAAACAATATGATACACAATAAAACACAGGATGACAGCCATGATCAGAACAGTCTTGTGAAATGTCAAGTCAGGTCTGAAAAGCCCAAGATCACAGAATCAAAGAATCAATTAGGCTGGGAAAGACCTCCAAGATCATTAAGCCCAGGCTTTGACTGATCACCACCTTGTCAACCAGACCAGGCAGTAAGTGCCACGTCCAGTTGTTTCTTGAACACTGCCAGAAATGGTGACTCCTGATGTCTTAACATAGCACAAATCTTTCACTTAAATACAGTTTTAGATTGAATTCTTTATACTGAAGAACAGCATCCTTCCCTATAAAGAAAAATCCATTTCTACACGGTATAAAGCTATGAAATATAAGAACTTCACAGGGATATTAGCAATCCTTCCATTACTTCTCAAAACAGTAATTCACCTATTTAATAAAAATTTCTCAAATTTTGCCATCATTTTCCATCTCTGTTTCCTTCCCTCCTCCTACTTTTTTAATTAAAGTTTCTAAGGAACACTTATTGAAAGGTCTTTTATCCTCTTATTGCTTTTTTAATTCTTTACCTCAGTCCTTTTATACTCCTACTTAATCATGAATGCAAATAAAATTCAAAGTGTAATCAGCAGCTGCCTAAGGAGAGCACAGAGCTCTGTTGCCATGGGAACAGTCAAGTCAGTCCTTGACCAGCGGAGGAATCACACCTACCTTCCTGCCTCATTCCTTGTGCCATCCCTCACCCCTTTTGGTTTCCAACCACCCTTCCCTGGAACATGCAATATCTGTCAACAAATATTCTTCTTTGATCTAATGACAAATGATCACAATACAAAGTTCTTTTCCATGCAAAACCAACCAGCAGCACTGGTTTGAGCACTGGTCCCCCACACTGAGCATCATCCTAGGGCTCATGACTCTTTTTCTGAGTTGATTTGCCCTGAGTTGATTTGCCAAAGTACATCAACAATTACATCAACAGCTCCCGTCGCATTTTAGTTGCAGTAAGCAACTAGTGATGCTGCCAAAGTAATTGATTTTAGTCCAGTTATTAACAAGAGATGAAACTAGACTGACAATCCTGCAACATTATAAGGCAAAAGTTTTCAAATTGAGAGAGGTGCTTCCAACTACAAGACAACTCAGCACCTAGACCTTCTACATGGTGGCTATTCCTTACTAAAGAGCTTTCAGTGGTGCTGGATCACTACAAGAAAAGTAATATATCCAACCCCCCATGTAGTCTATATACTATTTATGTGATCTTGAGGACAGCTCTTCAAACATCCTGCACTTCCTGCTGCTCACTGCTTTGCTGAGGTCCTTGCCATACTTTGACACCTTGTCAGTGTAAAAAGCTCAGCCCAGAGTTTCCAACAGAGGGATAAAAATGTCACTGGATTGTTACTGAAAGTCTCCAGTCAGGGTTGGTTAAGATACACTTTAGATAAAGTGCAAATATCTGAAGTGGAAGGATCTGATAATGATGGCCAGTTTTGTCTTATTTCTACATTTTTCATCAGAGCTGGAGCTTTTGCCCAGTATTTGATAAATGTCTGACTCTTCTATTGTTTTTTGGCAAGTGCACTGGAACTCAACAAATGGCAAATATGCCTGAGATATCCAGCACTAATGAAACTTTTCAATAAATAAATAGGAAAACCTTTAATCTTATGAACTCAGAGAGAATCCTCAGGGGATAGCTGTTGTTGCAACTAGATATTTATAGCACATAGATATTTCAACTCAGACAAGCATATATAGATCTATACATATATTCAAGAAAGCAAATGAAAAAAAAAATAATAAATAGAAAAATAGTAATTTCATTTTGTCAGCCTTTATCTAGAAATTACATTAAATGGACAAGTCTAAAAATTCCTCCTTTCTTAAGACTTGGTTAATTGCACTTTTACCCCTTGGCACTTGTGCCAAGGCACAATGTGCCTTCATTAAATGCAAAAATAAAATAACCCAATTAGGCCACAGCCACCTCCATTCACTCTCATTATGCCAAATCAGTCTCATCAGAGATGTCCCAACTCCAGCCAGTCTGTTCTAACTAAACAGAAGCAAATCACACAGGATGCCTCCTCATACCTTTAGGAGAAGGCAAATCTGAAATATACCACATTCCCTTGCTGAGTGAATTTCATTGTGAGACATTCCCAATTGTATCCTTGGGAACAGGGAGAACTAAAGAGAGAACCAACTTGCTCCTTCTTCTTAAATTGAGCTCTGACAATTAATTGTACATGAGTCCTTTGCTATAATATCTTTATTCCTCTTTCAATCATTCAAAAACTGAGTACAAAAGAGAGCAAACTTTTGCAAGGAAGACAAAAAGGCAAGTCCTTGAACATGCTTTCTATCACTTCCTATAATTAACTGCTCTGCATTAGAAAGGCTCCTCTGTATAACCAAACCTTGACACACACAAAAGTGTTTGTTAAACATTAGCTACATAAGGCAAATGAAGAATAACATAGATCTGTGTTGTGGTTTTTTCCTGACCATTGTAAATTCACTTTGTCTTTTGAAACATCCACCACAGCAAGAAGGCTTCAGAAGTTAATTTTGAATGTTCATCCTATATTCTGCAAAGAAGACAACAGGGAAATGCTAACTAGAAGAACCTAATCAAAACAAGAGATAAATTAAAGATAAAAAGCTAGAAAATGAAAATCAATCTGTGAAGAAATTGCTCTGACGCCCTATTAGCATGGCACTTATTTTGGCACAGTGTCTTCCTGGCTTTATGCCAGATGTTTACTCCAAATGAAAATATCATGTATTGGTATGAGACTTCATGTGAATATGAGCAACACACTCCAATATAATCTAGCAGATTCATCTAACATTGCAATCTCTTGTGGGCAGCCATTGTCTTGATTAAGCAAAATATATAGCAATAAAAAATTAAAGAAATTCAGTTAAGAGGAATGACAGTAAAAGACAACTTGGGGAAAAAAAGGATTTAATGGGAATTATGTACAGTGTATAACTGCATTCTTATATTCTCTGACTAGGTATGACCCTCCAATGAAGGAAGCACAGAATATCGTTAGACATAAAGGACACCCTGATGTGGTCAGGTTTCCTGTTTTCTGTCAGAGTGGTGGTGAAGGGAAAAAAGGTGAAATAGCCTGAAAACACATTTCATCTTCCAGTTTTTATTTAAAAACAGTAATGAATCAACCTCTCTATACATATCTGTTTTGTTCAGACAGGGTGAAGCTGTAAAGTCCAAACTCTATTAACATTTTCAAAAAAAACCCAATAAATCCACCTATCTCAGGACAACTGGTAATCACAAAATAAATGAGGTCACTCTGCCCTTCTCTTACAGCCTATGATTCTTTTATATCTAGAACATTAACCATGATAAAACATGGTGTCTGTACCTACAATTATGCCAACACTGCCTCTGGAGGGCCTATGAGGTTTTTTTTCATCTTACTATTATTTACTGTGCTGTGCATTTATAATGCATGTCCTTTAATTACACTAATATATTTTAATGGAAGGTTGTTATTGTTGCTCTTTTTTTTTTTTTTTTTTTAACTCTTACTCCTACTGAATACATTATTTCAAGCCCAGACTCTCTTGTCTGTCTCCTAGGTATCAAATTTTAAATCAGGTTTGCTCGCAGTCAGTTGCCAGCCTCTGTTAGCACCGTACATTCCATGCTCTTGTGAGCATGACATGTAGAGAACATCCAACTCTTGCCGTGTCTTTTACCATCCTGATGCTGAACATTCCCTAAAACCAGCGTTGTGGGAGCACCCTGAACATTCCTACATTGCAAGGAAACTCGAGAAGCACATCACACAGTGCCTTCTGGGAAGCACCTGCAGCGCCTTTTGCATGACAAAAGCCAGCGATTTACTCATATTCTTTGTACCAGGTACCTAAAGAAACCCTTTGCAGTGGGTTTAATCCCAACCTCATTGATCTGAGTCACAGACAAGCTCTTGAATTGTTCCTGGGTTTGAAAAAAGGAGGTAGAAACACCAGATTTTTTTTGTTTGAAGCATTGATTTGGTCTTCCTCCAGAAGACTAACTCACAAGTCTGTTAGCTACTGGATGGAGCTAAACTTTAAGAAGTTCCATGCGTAGAACAATAACTCTCTCTCTATTGTCTACTTGAACATGACAGATATGAAAGATGTGTCATTCTGTTCCCTTTAGTATTTTGGTGCATTCTGAAAACTTAAATGTGTGGGGCTGCTTTCAGACTAAATCTCTGTTTAATTCTTACTAAGGCTATGCACACTAGTCCTAGTAATACCTCAAAACCATTGAATGTGCTTCAAAGTAAGCCACAAATACAAAATTAATGGTTTGCTTTCTGTGCATTGGGATGGCTATGAGGTGCATCAAGAAAAATTATTCTATGCTTTTCTTTTTTTAAAATTTATATTAGGGTAACTGCATTGTGCCCTTTGAAGGTAGCTTCAGCTCAGTTAAATCTCACAAATGTTTATTGCCATTTTGTTTTTAAGAGAACCCTCTGCTTTGCCCCATAAAATCTGAGCAGAAAATCTGAGCATCAGAATGTGAAGCAGGCTGTGAAGAATAAACTGTTCAAAATGAAGTCAGAATGTAATAATGACACATCTGCCTGAGTAATGTATCAAGTTACCTCACTCTTGTTATACCTCTTCAATTTTAACTTCTGAAACAATTTTGCTTTTCCTGCCAGTACCAAAATAAGCCAGTTACTCTTTTACTCTAATAGCCCTCAATTTTTCTCTTGAAATAAAATGTCACCTTAAAAGACAAGACCAGTTTGATGAAAAATTATGTTGTTCCATTTTTCATTTCTGATCAAGCATATCTCTTCAATGTCAACATGAAATTATCTTCATCCTCCAGGAGCAATCTGCATTGAATGAATTGTTTTAAAAATAATGTATCTATTGTTCTGACTGTGAAAAGGAGGATGGTACAGTACTCAATTTTGACTGCAAAAGAGTAGTGTTGCAAGGTACTGCAATATTTTACTTAATAAATACTTAGGTTATTGCTTCAAGGCACCAAAAACCCGATTGCAAAGTCAAATTGAAAAAGCCTAAACAAACATGCAAACCAGAAACAAAAACTCGCACTCCAAACACTCAACTTCAAATCTGCATTTGGCAACTACTTAACTGACTGATTCACAAAAAACTGCGCATTTCATTGCTCTCTTATGGCTGAAAGCTGCTTCAGTATCAGAAATCATTTCCCTTTTCTCCTTCCCCAGAATTAAATGGGGTGAAAATATATTGTACTTTCTGTGACTAAGACGGCTCATAATAAATACAATCCATAACAATGCAAGAATGCCTAGTAAAGCAGTAAAGGGCTTCATTGCCATTTCTGGGAGTTCAGAACTACAATAAGTACAGCCAATTGCAATGTAATCTGCCTGAGTAACTCCAGTTTAACAGGCCTAGTCATTTAAATTAAGACTTTTCTAGTCACTTTTTAAAGTCAGAATTGGAATTATTTTATATAAAAGTAGAGTCAGGGAATAGATCAGTATCATAAGTCTTGAGCATTTAAATGGCTTTTATATACTCCAGCATTATTGTTTGCATGTTTCATCTTGGGTTTTGATACCCTTAGAATTGAGAGCTCAAATCTATGTGGGGGAAAACTAAAGCAATTTATCTGTATCTAGTTTTATGTGCCTATAAAAACTGCTAATATTTTTCCATAGTGGTTGCTTTTCCAGGTTTCTTTTTTATATGCTTCAACTGTTGTCTTTAATAACAAAGTTAGTCTGTTATTCAGGAAGCAATGCCTGAACATGAAATATTACAGATCAGATTGGTTTTAATGTAGATAAAAGTGTGACACAGTAAAATAAAAAATAAATTGTAGTACCTCCAATGAAAGAAATTTATGACTCAAAACCACTCTTTGCAGATAAAGCTTCATTACAGCTGTGCTTGCTTTGTTTTAACCGGAAATTAAAGCAGTATTTAAGCAATAAAAGTTTCATTACAAGTTAAAGTTAGAAAAGAACAAACCCCTAATGATAAATGAAACACATCCAGTGAATACACACTCTGTTTCACCATCAGAGACATTTTAATTTTCATCCCATAGGTAAATTTTATTTTGCTTGAAAGGTTTCTTGATGTATCTCCATTTCCCAAAAAGCCACATTCCAGAATATGTTTCTTCACGATCATGTTAATGGCTATTCCCATAAAAGGCAGGAATTTTGCATCTCTCCACTTAACATAGAAGCACAGAAGTCACCAGGCATTTACATAAAATAAATATTATTTATAAGAAATTAAGGCATACCAAAACAATCAAAGGACATAGAAGTGATATGAACTGCCACAGTGCCAGAGCCACTAACAAAACTGCAAAGGACAAGATAATTGTTTCACACCATGATGGAGAAAGAAATAATTTCTGGTTCAAGGGAAAGAACTGGACCTGATCATCAGGCAGTGACTTCAATAACACTTTTTGAACTGTTCAAACTTATTTAGTTTGTAGTTTTCTATCCAGTATTCCTGAGGCAGCAAAGCTTACATGTACCTGTTAGGATGCTTTGCTGAATCAGGCCCCTTCAGCACTTACCAGCACTTAGAGCATTGATCTATAAAATGAAAACAAGCATTTCAAGCTACAAAGACCTAAATGTTACCTGGTATATTAAGAAAACCAAAACAAGCAAAAAACCCAACCAACTCACCCCACAAGTAAACAACAAGGACCAAACAACCAACAAAACCCCAGTCAAACAAAACCCAGCTCCAACCCCATAAAACTGAAATAAATGAAAGAAAAGTGAAATTACTAGAAGGATGATCTTACTTTCAGTCAAAGCTGTAAACTGCTACTGGGAGTTATGTAAATATTTAAGCATAATCAACATCTGGCCAGGGAATTATTTGCTGTAAACAATGCAATGATTTACAACCCTTCAAAGAGAACACTTCACATTTCTTTAATACTGAATCATACATGCAAATTTACCTGTGTTTTCTGTTAGAGCATTACATGATGAAGAGTCCAGCTCAGAAAAACAGCTGAATGGTTTGGGTTTGCTGGGCTTTTTTCTTTTCCATAAATAATTGATATGCTTTTACACTTCAGTCTTTTCTGCCTTCAAAAACTCCACAAATATTTATCCAGTGTACCAGAGTTTAATACACTGATTTCCCTTTTACCTACAAGTTTAATGGCCTCTGACATTTGGCCATTTAGGATAGCTCCCTTCTCATCACCTCCCATGCTGGCTCCTGGCTCAGATGACCAAGTAGCAGCTGCCAGTGAAAATGGTCACACTGACACAGGGCAGCACGGGCAGGGCTGAAGAGTGACAGTTTTACCCCTGTCTTGTGACAAGTGATTATTGAGGGGATGAAAAAACAGCAAGGTAGGTCCCACAGTCTTGTATTTCCCACTTTATTACTAAGTGATTTTCAGGTTTAATTTAATCAATTAAGACAATAGATCTTACTTCTAACTTTAAAATTAAGAAAATGATTAGGCTGTGATTCTTCCTCACCCCTTGAGAAAATCCAGTCTCCACGGATTTTCTCAAATGTCTGAATTACGACTAGAAGAAAAATGTTTGTCTTCTCAAATAACAAAAGAAGCAGCAAACTTTCTTGACAGACTTGACTGAGTCACGAATGTCTTCTCTTAGAGATGACATAAGGATTTTTTTGGGTACCTGTTGGCCACCCTAGATCAATATCTTACTCAAAGGAAGGACACAAGACACCTTCAAGTAAAAATGGTATTGATGCTCATATTTCAGAGAAAACATAAACCTGCTTAATCCCAGTAAAACATCCGCAAGGCTGACAGACAGTGAAGTGCTTGAGGTAAGAATAAATACCTTGGAAATTAGTGGTTGGCCGATATTTTGGAGAAGACAGCCTAAAAACAAAATCAATTTTCCTTACATACAACATAAGGAAACCCTTTGCAAACATTGATGCTATTGTAAGTACAGTACTTAATGCTTTTCTACTTTATGTTTGATTTACAGATAAAAATGCTTTGCAGATTTCTCCAGCTGTGCTCCCTTTGCAGATTGTGAGATGCAGCAATCTGTTGGAGAGCAGCTGTTACTTCACATGTAGTTTTATTTGCATCAATGTAAAACAGCAGCTTGCTACATGAATAAAACATGCTTTCTCTTTGCCCTGTTCTGGTAGATTTATCTATTTAATTTTGTTTTACATCAAAGAACTTCATTTTTAAAGGAGATTATTCTTTTTTAAATGAAAAGTTATTTTCAATTGTGTCTTTTAAGATTCTAAAATGCCCACGTAGCATTTTTGGAATGGGTGGCATCTCTTTTTGCTCTGACCAGATAGTTTTGCAAACAGATTTTAAAATGTGTTCAGTCAGAATTATATGCAGCTACCAACAGCAATGTTTAATGTATAATGCTTTGGAAATTTCCAAGCTTTTAGTGGCTAATTCTAAATGCCTAGGGAGGTATTAATGATGATCCCTTATCCCAATGCCTAAGATGCTAATCAGCATCCAATTTCAGCTGAAATAAGGAATCCATAGGAGACCTGTGAGACAGGCTCTTACGTCTTTGAAGCACACTTAAATTGAATTTATGCCTATCACATTCCCGTGGGACTGATCCTGACATTCCACACTCACTGACGTCCGCTTTGAGAGAGGACCTTGTTTACATGGCCACCGATCAATGCTGTAACTTTCCTGGATTTTCAGTCTCTCCCATTAAACTCAGCTGGAACCTGAGAAACCAGTCAGGAACCTGAAAAACACTCCAAACAGCAGTTCCTAAAGGCTGTGGGCATTTCCTGTGCTTTGTCTGAATGCTTCCAAAAAAGCTCTGTTTTGTAGAGAACACCCTTCCTACTGGTGCCCTAATTTCTTTCTTAGGTTTCTGTCTTTAGTCTGTCTTTATATTGTTTCGGTAAAATTGTTTAAATACACTACTTCATAGCTCCCTCTTTAGTCAAGGAAATGTTTTTTATCAACAACATATAGCTCTTTTTGCGCTGAGATGTTGCAGAACTCTTTTGTTATTGTTCTTGCTTTTTAACTTTTGTTTGGCGTTATCCTTTTAGTGCTTAAATGAGTTTGCTTAAATATAACTTGGGATCATGCTTCCACTTGCAGCTGCTGCATGGCAAGAGTAGCTGAATGCAAATCATCTGAGCCCATTAAAATTTTTAAATTCAAGACAAAATTTGTCATGAAACAATTTTAAACATATAGAAAACTTCCTACTTGTATAAATGGCATTTCTCAGGTGAGTCTGACACTTGAGGGCAAAATTAAAACGTGACCTTTACAGCAACCTCATTTACCTTTCTTCTAAATGTTGTAAGAGGGCAGCAGGCAGGAACCATCCAATATGTTTAATTTCAAACACAGCTCTCAAGAAACACCAGACTCCAAGGAAAAAAAAATCAGTGTTTGTTTGAAAATATTGCAGCAAACCCACAGCCAAACACAAATATCAGTATCTTATTCTTTTCCATATAAAATAAATCACAGCTTTATCTGATTTCATCAGGAATTCTGTAATGTTTCTTTTATTCTTTTAAGACTTCCATTCTACCTCTCAGATTGCAATTGCTCCGCCATTCATGAGATTGCATCTTTACCAGCTAAAGCCTTACCAGCCTTTACAATAGCTCCCAGATAGTTTCCACAGATACAGGGCACCAGCCATTTGTCATTTTTATGCAACAGCTGAACTTTCAGATCAATTACAAAAAGGAAGCAGTGATAAAGTAAACAAGATATGTCACTGGTTTGGATTCCAGGAACTAGATTTTGCCACTCTGACAAACACCATTTCTCTTCCCTGAGGGACGTAACTAGGCTATTCACAAAGCAAGACACCATCTACACTGAAAAAGGGTTAAGGACCTGACTCCACAGAAAATAGAATAATTTAGGTTGGAAAAGACCTGTAAGATCACTGAACCCAGCCATAAAACAAACTCTGCCATGTCTGTGTCTTCATATATCATTTGTATATATACAGCATATTTTTAATCATATATCATGTATCTCTCTTGTGGGTGTCAGTCTCCCCTCCCAAATTAAAAGTGATAGGATAAGAGGAAACAGCCTCAAGTGGCACCAGAGGACGTTTAGCTTTGACATTAAGAAAAACTCTTTCACTGAGTTTGTTGTCAAGCACTGAATCAGACCGCCCAGGGAAGTGGTTGAGTCACCATTCCTGGAGGTATTTAAAAAAATGTGTTGATGTGGCACTTGGGGACACATTGGGTCACTTGTGACACTTGGGTTTAGCGGGAGACTTGGCAGTGCTGCATTGTTAACCCACTCCGTGATCCCAGAGGTCTTTTCCAACCCAAACACTTGTATAATTCTGTGTACCACGGCACACACGTGGCTCCTCCAATCATCCAGTTCCCATTCTTATACTTCCTTCACTTGCATACAAAGAATGAAATACCTATTCAGCACTGTGGCTGGGTGCAGAGCCTTCCACCTTCACTTGAGCCTCATTTATCTCCAGCTAGATTCCCAAATGGATTTTAAAGAGACATTAGCGCACTGCTCTGAAAAAAGACACTGGATAGTTTGGATCTCATTATGGAATACAAATTGGATAAGAGCGTTAACTTTCTCTCCACTTCACATTAGGTGTAATGAGCAGATTTATCTTCCATGTTCTTTTCCTCACAGACAGCAGGGAGTATACCAAGAGAGGTATAAAAAACCTCCATGTTTTGAACTAATTTTAACTTGTTACCTGAAAAAGTTCCTGAAGCAAAGGGTGCCCCTGCCTACTGATCAATCTTTTGTTTCTTTAGACACTTCCTGAGGTGATTTAATGGACTTTTCCCTATATAACCTCCACTGAAGTTCTGTGAGAAAGAGTGAATGAAGATTTGAATAGTTCTTCATCTTGTTTTCAATAAAATAATTGTATTAATCTAGAGAATCCCATTCTATTTAAACTCTGTGTCTAATAACTACTGAGTTCAGCCAATCTAAATTTCAGCTGACCATCTTTTTAATAGTGCTATGTTTGAAAAGTAAGTCACAAAGCCTCATATGAACCCAAATGAAGACTGCCACTATGGATTTTATATTCTATTGAAATATCTATAAAAAGGTTTTTCCCATTTAATCATGGTGAGCCTTAGGCTACTAGCAAAAAGTTGGTATATTCAGCTCCAAGTCCCTACAATGCTTCACAAGAGGCATGCGCTCTAAAATAAACATACCAGGTGCAATGTTGAAATTGAGAGAATAGCCAATTAAAACTGTTAAGAGTGATGGGAACAAAACATTTGGTAACCTCAGTCAAAGAATCAAATAGGAGACGCATGAACTAAGGTAATTGGAAATGGCAAATAAGTTCAGTAACAGGAGGTAAAATATGAACTCACATACTGAATAAAAACACTGGGAGGCAGACAGAAAAACTAATACAAGTAAACCAAGGTTTATGTTACTCTGGATAAAGGTAAGTCAAATGTTTTTACCCAACTCCTCTCTCACTCTCACTGCTGATCCTTGTTGCCATATTTCTCTACCTGCAACATTCAGGCAGCATGAGCTGTAGAAAGATATCTATAGCCCACTCAAGCAGTCTCAATGACCAAAGCACCAGTTTTCATTTTCCACAGCTATCTGAGTAATTTCTTATTGCTATTAAATGCATAGCTGCTAAAAATAACTGAAAATTAGTTTTAAACCACCCTTTTATCAAAATGGTCAGGAAACACAACATCCTCAAGAGCCAGATTTCTACTATATTTTTCAAAGAAAATACATTGGCTTTAATTCCTGGCTCCAAATACATGTTCTGTTTTGGATGTTATGAAGATTTATGAGACATGAAAACCAAAATTTGAAATCAGATAGAATTCAAAGCAACAGAAATCTTGTGAAACCAGTTCATTGCATAGACTGACTGACATTTCAGCTGTAAACCACCAGGAAAGGCTCAAGAGCTTTTTGTGCCCTCCAGTTTAGATTAGACAATTGAAAACAATTTTCAAAAAAGTAGAAATACAGTCATTGATTTCTCATCTGCTCTCAGGTTTTTTTCTATCTTCTATTATTATTTAGCAGCCAGTTATGTTTTGAAGTGAGCTTCTTGTTAAACAGCAACGTGACTCCTTAAAATTTGAAGGACAGAGGTGCCCATTTAATAATATATTTAATTAAAAATATATTTAAATTATCTTTAAAAATCTCCCAAACAGAAAAAATACACACACAAGAAAAACAAAACCAGAACAAGCCAAACAATATCCTACTCTCAACATCAGCCATGTTTCAAAATGTTCTGAAGCAACCCAGCCTCTCCTGACAACATTGGAGTTAGAGGTTTTCCTCTAACCCTGTCAGACCTCAAAATGGGTCTACTCTTGAAACCTCTGTATCTTTAATACCTGAACAGCTTCTGTGCCACAGACATCTCATCCATCATTTTCCCCAGACCTTGTAAGTGACCAAGAGCATGATGCACACATTGGAAAGGGTGGTGCAAAGGTAAAAGAAGTACAAGGAGTCCATAGTGCTAAAGCAAATACTTGCTGCTTTCTGCATTCAAAAATAATCCAAACTTCTTCCATCTTATACACTTCACTGAAATTTAAAACCAAAAAAGCTATTCTGCCAGCTTGGTTTGCTAAGATATCTGGCCATTGTGACTGCAAGGCTGGTGGTAAAGCAGCTGGTTTTGACAGAAGGAAAGTACAAGTCCTGCAGAATTACTTATTGTAATCTTAACCATAATTATCAAAAACAAAGAATAACCTAATTATCAATTGGTATTGGAAGACATCAAGAGACTCCCACAAATAATTTTAACCAGAGATAGAATTGGCCCTATCTTCTACATGACACCGAGCACAGAAAACCAATCCACTTGATTTGACTTAGTATTGATAGAGCTGCTGTTGTGTCTTCTCTCTCGCCTACAGGTTTTAGGAAAACACTTGTAGCTCAGCAAAGCACCCAATTCACCACAGCCTTGAGGGAATGTGTGTATATTGGTGAAATAGAGCCCTTTACCCCTGAACTCATCTCTTAAACCCTTGTCATAGATCCAGGTTTGCTACAAAGCTGTTGAGGGACGTTTCCTCCTGCTGCAGCCTTTGCCATTTTTCTGCTGCAGCTAAAGTGTAAAGGTCAATGTCAAAGAGAATATCTCAGCAAGCAAAGAAAAGACGATACTGGTTTCATTTCTAGTGGCAAGATTCTGCCACTCTGCAACAGAAATAATTGTGTCCTTTACCGTAGAAGACCATGAGGCCATACTTAAGCTCAGGCACAGCTTTTAAGAAAGGTCAGTGACATCTATGCTACTGTACACACAGATACAGAGGCCCAAAGTCCTCATTTACATTATTTTAAAGGATTTCTTACAACCATACAAAGAGTGGTTTTTTTCTTTTTTTTTTTTAATTAAAAACACTACACTAGTAATGCTACAATGCTATACACAACACAAAGTAAAAGCATGCAGAACCTCCAAACCATCGCATAAATCCACATTCCCCCGCAAAGTTAATTTAGTAAGGTTCTCACAAACGTTCTTGTTTTATAACTAAATGGAGTATAAAAATAATAATAAAACCTAGCATAATTGCAGTGCTAAAATAATTCTGCACCTGCACAACGAACTGCTTGGTAATCAGCCAGATGCTACATTTTATCTAAATGCCTGTACTACAACAGTGACAATACACCCGGGTACCGCCTTCCTTTTCTTTCTCCAAGAGTAAAGAAACCCTCAGAGTCCCTCCCGTGGCTGATCCCAATGGTTTAACATCAGCTTCACAGTTGTGACTGACTCTGTAGTAAGCCTGGCTCTCAGCCAACTTGAAATTATGTCCCAAAAAGTGCAGTACATAGCAACAGGAAGGCAAGACAAGCGCATGTTTTTCACCAAGGAATATAAGGTTACATATGCACCACTACATTTTACAACTTACTTGAGCATGGATGACTTTCTCAGCTATAGCACAGCCTCTTTCCCCACAAAGGAAAGAAGACAAGCAAAAGGTAACAACCAGTGGGCCTTGATATTGCAGTTTATGAATTAATATGCCTACTGCATAATTTAACAAAGTGGAATAAGAGGTAGCATTTGGAACTGACTAGAATTCGTGCATTTCCACGGTTAGCAAATGTGAGATCTTATTTCACATCATTCCATAAAACACACTTTCCCCTTTTTTATCTAATACTGCAATGTCATTGTACTTTTGCCACAATATTCATTTGAATAACATTACTTTTATGGTTTGTAAATGTAGCTAACAAAATCAAGCCTGAAAAATAAGGTATTTATCTTCGCAAATGGCCTTTTCATTTTTCACATCCAATACTAAAATATTCACTCATAATTTTCTTGGAAGACATTTACCTGTGATTCAGAAAGCTCCCTGTAATTAAATTATTACAGATGGTCAGAATGATGAGTTCATACCCCAGCGAAACCTTCAAAATTTAAGTTATTATGTTTAGATCACCCCAGCCCTTTGGATAAGATCAAGCTGAGCAATAGTTTAATATCAATGTACTCTCTTTGAGAAATAGCAGAAAACCAGATTTGATGATCTAATAGGATTTTTTCTCCAGACATTCTAAAGGTTTTGATTCAATGAGTTTTTTTTACCAATTGTGTTGGTAAAACACAAGTACCTGAACCAGACTATTATGAACATTTGAAGAGCGTCAGTCTTCATTAAAATAAAATCCGCATTCAAAGTTATTTATAAAAGACAAACCTATAGGCTGAAAGGTCAAATTCTCATTCAGTAAAGAAAAGAGTCTCAAAATACTTTCAGACTATATGTGTGAATTTTTCTGGTCCTCAAACTAATAAAAAAATTATGTACATTCTTAAAATTGCATTTATGCTTGTTAACCAAAAAATTGAACTATTTTAGTCACCTGAGACATTTTATTCTTTCCCCCAACAGTGAAGTGAAACTGCTCTTTGCCCATTGTTGACTTAGGAATATTTTTATCAAATTGACCTAATGTTTTATTTGCCCAAGGTGGGATTTCATAAGGAAGTTTTGTTTTCAGAAAGTACCTTCTGCTCCATTTCTGAAAGCACAGGTCTCTGGAGTTCCTGGCACTCCTTACTGCAAGTGAAGCCATGAAAAACTCTAGTTACTTTTACCCTGTCATTATTTAGAGATGGCACTAAAGCTTGGATTTGTTATTATCGGAGACTGCCACAGGTAGTTCATTATAAAACCAGTGTAATTGAAAAGAGTCTTCTTTTCCCCCTCAAAATAGGATCTTGACTCTAGGAAATATTGAACACAGCAGACCTTTATCAGCAAAAGTGAGTAAAACATTTCCTCTTTCCCATCCAAGTTATTCTTATTATTACACTTAGTTTTAAAATAGCACAGCTTACAAAAGGCAAAGTACACAATTACTGCTAAACAGTTTGTTTTTTTATTTTGTTGCCCCCCTTCTGATCTTTTTTGCTGTCCTATTACTTAAAACAACATTAATTAGTGCCCAGCCCCCCACCACTTGGTTAGAGAGCACGAGGGAATCATTGCCATACCTACACGAGACTCAGTGCCACAGTTCAGCAGCTGAAAGAGAGAAATCCAGCTGAGACAGTACAGCAAGTACTTTAAAAAGCACCTTTAGAAACCAACATCAAACAACAAAAAATGAGCAAAAACATCCCTGTTTGTGTTCCTCACGTTGCAGAGACAAGAGCTGCTGCTGCATAGGCATTGCCATCATTGAAATACAAATGTGCAATATGAATACAATACAATTGCACATGATGTAATCACACATTCATTCAGTCATTTAAATATTTCAATATATAGTGCCAGTACTTTGGTACCTGCACCCTTGCTGCCAAATTCCTCAGTTCCCTGATCTGGAAGATAGCAATAGCCACAGGAGGGCCCTCCTCTGACAAACCCACTCTGCTCTTATCCAGGTCTACAGATCTGCAGCTTTTAGATTGCATTTTAGAAGACTTCAGAACACATAGAAAATGCCAAATGTCCAACTCCATGCATCACAAAACTGATAACTGCCTAGACTACCACCTTGTTTGTTACTCCAACACTGTATTTTGCTCATTAAAGCAGTACTTCTTCTTTCCAGAATACACAATGGCTTTATACAGCCCAAATTAATTGGGAAAATCTGGTCATGGTGAGATATGGACCATAATTTATTAATTTTCTCAACATTTATTGGGAACTATTTTCTCATTTCCAAAACAAAAAAATCTAAGCAGTTTTTGCCTAATGTGTCTCCTGTCATTTCTCATCTAAGCTATTTCATGATCTCTTTCTTTTCCCAAAAGAATAAAGTTTTCTCTTCAGTAATTGCAGAAAGCATAATACATTAACACTTTCAATCTATTTCTAAATATTATTTGCAATGAACTCCATGGGCTGCTTCTGATTACTCTAACAGATTACAACCACTAATCCCAAAACCAGTACGGGCTTTTTTGGTCAAAAAAGCAAAAGGATAATAATTTACCCACTCTCCTTTTCTCCAGGCTAAACACCTGCAGCTTCCACAGCTGCTCCTCATAGGGAAGGGTTCTAGACCCTTACCCAGAGCTGTTGCCCTTCTCTGGACAGGCTCCAGCACCTCAATGTTTTTCCTGTGGTGAGGGGCCCAGAACTGGACACAGCACTGGAGGTGCAGCCTCACCAGCAGAGGGGAATGATGACATTCCTGCCCCTGCTGGCCATGCTGTTGCTGACACAAGCCAGGTGTTGCTGGCATTCTTGGCCACACTGCTGGCTCATCCCAGTACGCATCCAGAGAGCTTATGAAAACACAAATCCCTCTCAGAATACCTCTCAGATGACCTCTGAAGTGAAAATTTTCTATGCATTCCTGTAGTTTACTTCCCAGTTTTTAGCAACTAAATCTGTGGAACAATTTTTGATCTAATACTTGTTTCTTTGAATAGCATCGAAGAAAGTCCATCTCAAAGCTTTGTGGTTTTATGTGTTGGTTTTTTTAATTATTTGAAACTTGAGTAAATAATTGGAACCAAAAAATTGTCTATCTCCTTAATAATACCTTTAAAGTACTTGAGCAATGCTTGTGATTTAAGTCTTCCTTTAACAAAAGTCTGTGGCAGCTACACAGAAGTAGCAGTGTCCATTGATGTGCAAGAAATGTGATACACATCTCCTTCCTAAAAAATACTTTTAAAAATATCACTACCTGAAGCATACAGAATATCCATGAGTAAATATGCTACTCATCCTTTCCTTGTGCACATGTAGTGTAACAGATAATCTACCTGCAGGATTACATGATGTCTTTTCATAAGATGCAAGCGTCACTTAATGGACGGAACAAGCAATGGTAACACATATCGTTATCTTAAAATTTAGTATTTTTGGTATTAATGTTTAATGTTTGATTACAAGCTTTGTCTAGCCAACACTTCCAAGTTAATACTTTTATCCTTGAATTAAAAAGCAACTGTCCCATAAAAGTTAAGGACTATTCTCTTGCTCTTACTTGTTGCTTTCCTAGCTTACAGGCAATGGGAATGTTCTTACTCTATTTAAATGAAAGAAAACCAGGTAAGCTTGCATCACCCTAAATAATCATTATTAAAAAGTGTTGGCTATGTGGGTAGAAAGTGTTCACATGCACTCAGAACAGAGCTTCTCCATCAAGTAGTGTGAGATGTTTTTTTCTTTTCTTTGCTTCATTTTTACTTTAAAACAAAAACCCTGTGCACAGGAGGGAAACAATCAGAAAACAAAGAACAGCAGGGCCAGAAAACATTAAGGAGTACTCTCTTGAGAAGAGGGAAAATGGGTTTGTATTGCATACAATATTAACAAAGCCATTATTGCAATACTGTCTCTCTTACACTGCCCACATTTTATAGAAGATGTTGATAATCTGGAAAGATTCAAAATGTAAACTGATAAGAAACAATAAGAAAACTTGCAAAGATGTTTCTCCGTAAGATAATGAAAGAAGGTCCATGCCCTAATTTAGTTGAATTATTGAAAATAACAAAAATCAGAGTCTGCTTGCTCCCTAAGAGCAGATACAGGCAGAAAATTATTCAGTGAGGCAAGGCTTACAAATAACGAGAAGCTGCATTTCTGAATAGACATAGAAAAGCTAAAAACTCCTAATTCAAGCCTAAGAAACACCAACAACAAATCTGATTTTAAGTACATGCTGAAAATAATAGTTCTCTAAATGATGTGATTAACATAAGTTCAAGAGGGAACCTGGACCAAGCAGTGCCATCTTCTTCCTAAAAAAACCTGTCATCATGAAATGATTAATCTTGACAAATCAGTGACCATCTAAACAATTCTGAATATGCAGGAGAGCTCCAGCAAAACACCACCTTCCCCTGAACCACTCATTTTTTTTTTCCAGATAATAAACTCTCAAATATTTCAGCAAATTGGAAGAATGAAATTAGAAACATATTCAACTTATTTTTTGCAGTTGTTTCGAATTTGCTAGTAATATATATTAATCCGACAAAGAATAAAATCAGTGATTGCTTCACCATCAAGACATACACTGAGAAAAAAACATCATCATCTTTTAGGAGGTCAATATTATCCACCAAGACATTTCTGTACTATCACTACATGAAAACAATTCCTGATCTGACTATAGATTCTTTGCACTGAGCTTTTTTTTCCTGCTTAGAGGAAAACCCTGAGCGCAGGGCAAGGAAAATCTTCTTCACTAACTCCTCAGCCAAAATAAATCTGTTTCTAAGATGGCTCTCTTCTCATTAATACAGAATAAACAAAAAATCACCACCACTGAACTGAACACACAGGGAACAATTTCACCTTGGACAATTATACTGACTGTTCAGGAAATGATGCACAATAAATGGCATCCCCAGAAACGAGCTCTAAAGTTATTCTTACCTGTGATTGATGTATCCCATTTGTCATCATCTGGACTAAAATGGCATTCCCATGCAGAGCTTTATCCCAGCTCAGGGAAGTACCTCTCAATTCAGTCTGCCTCTGGAATCCTGATACATGAATATAAACTATCTAGACGCATGAAAAATGGGAACATGGAAATTACTCCATACAAAAGTCTACCAATCTGACCTTCTCTGAGGAAGGAAGAACTACACCAATTACATGGAGGAACAGGGTCAACACAATCAAGCCCCCAGATATTCCTGCAACTTTTCTGAGAAAAACTTTCATAATAAAGACAAATTTTATCAGTGTGGAAAAGTAACAGCTGTCAGGATCATAACAATTACATTGGTTCAGACCAAGAAGACCTCACAGCTCAACACCTTGTCTCCAACTGGCCATTAGAAGGTGCTGAGGGAAGAGTAAAACAGGGCAAGCAGTTATGACACTTTGTACTGATGGGAATGGGATTGGAGAATGCATCATTTTTGATTTATTTCAGGGGGGAAAAGACAAACATCACAGAAAGGTATCAAAATATGCAAATAGGGGGGTTTAGTAATGAGAAACATGAAAAGCTGCCCTATGGTTCCAGTGGTGCAAGTCTTGCATTACTTAAATTATTCCCACATTGACTCCTGGGTTTTGGGATGCATTTTTTACCTGCTTGGATATGTCAAATGTAAGCACAGCAGAGCTGCATCAGAAAGAAACAGCACGTTGGCTGCATCAATGAAATATTAAGGCAGCCTAATTATAACTCAAAGAGGTCATTAGCATGCTGCCTTGTCTGTTCCTCTTGCCTGGGCTGGGAGATGTCAGAATTGCAGGCTGGGAAATATCACACAGTGAAAGACTCCAGCTTCTGAGTATCCTTCATCTACAGTGCCTACAACTGTTACCCTGAGTTGCACAACCAATATTTCCAATTGGTTAGGGTGGAACTCAAACACCAACAAGTCAGGATAAGTTTAATTTGTTTTTCTTTTAAATTTTTCCATCAAGCTGACATATATTTAGCAGACATATGGTATCACTTAGATGTATTCTACCCCTCCTTACAGAAATGCATGTAGGGTATCCCTTTCACGAACAACCTTACCCAAAGTGCAAGCAAAATTTCTCTATGCAGCATCATTTAAAAACAGGAATGAATTACCTATTTAAAAGAATAAATAATGGTATAACTATGATTTATTGTAAAAATGCCCACTTCATTGTTGTTTAACAATAAGCATCTAAATGCAGACTTGCTCCCTAAATAGATCTGCACATCAACACCTCTCAAAAACCCACTACTTTCTCTCTCACAGGACTACAGCAAACTTTAAAGAAAATTATGCTGATATCTTAATATTTAAAGATGCAGCAGCAGAAAAGAAACAATTTTCAATCTATTTTGGAACACAGAACTCTTTAGCTTATAATTATGCAGCTAAGCACAATGTTCCTTTTAAAAAGAGCCTTAAAGGACTAGTAAAGATATTGTCCCTGTATACAGTTCTCAAGGACTGGGTATAACAAAGTCTTTTGTCAAAGATCCTATTCTTTCAATCCCTTCTCTAGTCACGAGAGAAAAAGACTAAAAAGTCAAAAAGAACACAGAGGTATCATGCTTAAGTAAGCTAGTTCAGGTGCCATTTCAGTCATCAAAACCTTCAGCTCAACACAGACAATAAAGTAAGAAAATTCCCATGTTTAACTAACCTAGTTTAACCTGTTACCTGTTAACCTGTTTAACTAGTTCTGTTGCTTTTCAAAGCCCAGGAAAAATTATATAATATCTTCTTGAGGACTATACATTCTGAATAAGTATCACAGCAATATCACACTAGTTTTGTTGGGTTTGTTTTGTCTGTTTGGTTTTTGAAGAGGTCAATTATGAAAATTTTGGTTCCTGTGAGTGCAGTAAATCCACAGCATGGAGCAGACAATAATTTCTGACTGTGTATAATCCCCATAGTGTTTTGCACTGAATGCGGTACTCTATACACAATTTCCCATTTAAAAAAAACTGTAGGTAAGAAATTCTCAACAACAGCATTTCTATGATAAAGCATCTTAAGTTCCCACTAAACCCACTTCACATGGATTTGGCAAGTATTGTTGGAAGAAAATTATGTACAAAGCTGTTGTTGATGTGTCCAGATTCAGGAGTAATTAAGCATATGATCATGCACTTAGATGAACATGAGGGCCATCCTTTGCCTTAGGGAAGTGGCTCCCACCGAGCAAAAGCTGATCCAGGCAGCTTTCCATGTAGAAATTCTGTGTCAGTACAGTTTCTCCTTTCTTCTGGTTTATAATTGATGTGCTTGCCCTCTCTTTATTGCTGTGGCAGTAATGCTTGGGGTAATATAGTCAAGGTTGGGTAAATATTTTTTAGTGAAATTTGTTAAGAAAGGAGGGCTTATTCAGCAGAGTCTAAAACTTCTATAATTTTATGGCTCTTTCTACAGATTTCTGTTACTTTTTCTGAATGACATGGAAGAGAACAAATCTAAGATATCTCATGAATTCTGCAAGCATTATATATTTATGTACCTAGAGAGAAGAACCCTTTTGACTCATTAACTCTTGATGCCTATTGCAAAAAATCTCTCTTTATCAAGACATAGATTTAATGAACCAGTAAAGCAAGATCATGTATCTTATTTGTATAAATTACACCAGCATCCCAGGTAAGTTTTGATATATGAACAAAGACACTTTTTACTGTCTACATGGCGATAATTTTTTGATCTAGAAATGTCATAAAAATTACATGAGGCCATAATACATGAAATACAGGCCAGACCTCAGACTACAAGTTATAGGCTTATACTCTAAACAAATTTCTTCTATAGCTAACATAGAAACAATTTTGAAAAAGAGCCCAGGAATATCTTAACAGTTTGCTTAAGCAACAGATCCTCTTACTTGATTAAATTCCGCTTGCAAAAAAAAAATCAAAATATTTCACACAACAAGCAGTCCAGTTTGTGCTCCAATTTCATTCAAAGTCATGCCTAACTCAGCCATGATCTTTATATGAAAAATTTCAAACTCATGGCATGATTTATTACAGAGTTTGAAAATGCTCTCTGCAATCATACAAGGCCTGGGTGTTCTCTGAGTAAGTGCTTTATTGGTTGATAATAAGGTTTAAAAAGTTGCAGGGAATATCCAAATATTGGTATGATCAGTATTAATTCTCAGTGATACCTTTGCAGGTTTTTCACAATATACTAAAAAAACCTCAAAAACTAACCAACAAATATTTGCATAATTCCAGGTAGATCGCCATCAACCTCTCATGAGGAACTTTCAATCTAACATTTACTAGGAGAGACATGAGATTTGTCTGGTACATGCTGATGAAACAACTCAGAGTATTTTGGGATATAGCTATACCTTAAATGCTACTGTATCTACTGATTGCCTCAATTTTTAATACTTTGAACTTTTAAACAAACCTAAATCCACACGTACTAACTAATTCAGTGAATCTTAGTCACAGATAAATTTGGGTTCACTTAAGTACGAAGCAGATGATTCAGTTTATGTTCATGTTAGTAAAATTCAGATAAACCACCCTATTTCTCAATATTGTACACATCATAGTGTGTATAGAAAAACAAAAACTCAACTCTGAAACTAAGTTATAGAAAAGCAAAAGGAGAAAGAGAAAGAACTTATCAGAAAATGCTACCAGCAGCAAAAGAAAACACAACACATAAATATTCCCATGTAAACAGCATCCTTCCCTGTGGCCAGCCTGCAGAGGAAGGCAATCCACTCATTTGTAGTGCCTTAACACCATGTTTGAATTGTTTCTTTTCTACAGATATGGCAAACAAGTCTTAGAGACATATATCATACTCTGAAATAAGGTCTCCTTCCCTGTTAGACATGAACTCCATTTAATGCTAAATGGGATTTGGAGAAGCCTGAGATATTGGGTGAAAGAGCTGCCTTTGCTGCTAGATCTAAGAGACACTCGAGAAGTTTCCCCATGACTGACTCTTGGGGAGCTGTGCCATGGTGTTACTCCATAAAGTGCTGACTACACGAGAAGCATGGTTCTACAAGTGAGGTGTGATTTTCTGTTAAAACAGCTTCCTTAGATTTATTGACTGATTAGACAGAGAAACAAAATTTGTCTGGTTTTACTTCTCTTTCAACAGCCTCACTTTATGTAGCACAAAAAAAGCAGAAAGCCTAAAAAAGCTCCATTGGTTTCTTCTTTCAACAGAAGAACATAAAACAGTGTCCAAGAATGACAGTCACCACCATGGCACAGACTAACTAAACTGCATAAAATTCATTAAAGGAAGATAGTTTCCTGAATTGAGACAACAATTATGTCAGCTTTACCTATGGAAATTACAGCATGCATAATGTAATTACTTTTATTTTTCAAAGGAATTCAAGGCACTGAAATTTATGTAAGTGATTCAATTATTCTATTGAACAAGCTCCTATATTCATCTGTCTTGCATGTAACAAAGAGACATTCGTGACTTCCATTTCCGTTCTCAAAATTAAAGTTCCTGTATGAGGAATGAGTTGCAGTAGTCACAGCTATTATTGCCTCCCCAGCCTTCACAGCAGAGGAGCCAAAAGAAAATATCTGCTCACACGCACAGTCAGTATTAGGCTTGGACATGACTTTGTGAAGCAAGCAGGGCCCAGCAATACAGAGAGGAAAAGGAGGCAATGTGTATATTCAAGAGCTGTGCTATCTTTTTTACTGAGAAAACTGAAAATATTTAAAGAGAATATGAAATTATACCAAATATTGTTTGGAAAATTAATAATGACAGGATAAAAGTGATCACATTTACTTAGCCTCATCTGCTGATTTTGTTTTCTAAACTGCAGACTGAAATGCAATTTAAAAATAAACTCTCTTTGTAATATGATCCTTGAAATGTTAAATATGACAGAGGCACATTAACCATCAGCCTCAGTAGACTAGTCTGCATTTAAAGCTATTCAATTCTATTAAAAAACATAACACAGTTCAGGATTTATTTAAACACATCTCCAAACTGTTTGGACAATTCAACAGATATGTGGGTGTTCTAAATATGCCCTCAGTTAGCTACATAATTACACTTAAACTTCAACTTGGTTATTGCTATCAAAGGTGTAAGGAAATTTGCACCCAAATATGCTTACCACAGACTTTTCAAACACTGTCTAGTTCTTTAAGGCTGGGATCATACACAGATCTCAGCGTAACATCTTTTACAGTGAAAGTTGAGAGTATTCAAAATAATAACTGCAGATAGGATCTTGAGAATATCTGCTGGGAGCAAACTAAAAGTCTAAATGTCAACAGAGCAGGATAAAATAGCAGGATAAAATACAAAACACTCCTTGTGCCTATCTTACAACTATGTTTCAATGTACAGGATTGACAGCACTGAGTCCATCTTCTCTGGTGCTTCTTTCTCCAAGAGTCGCCATCAGAATGAACTACACAACAAAAGATTTACTGTCTTTTTTCTAAAAGGGTTTTTTTATTCCCAAAGTCCCTTCTTTTTTTTAGATGACTTTACACTGGGGATTGATTTGATTGTTATTTTAGCTATGTAGAGAGCAGGAGCAAAGGGCGGGTATTTAGTAGAAGAAACAGCCAGTATTGCAGGCTTATACGGAGTATCCTCCATGAACAAACCTTTTCCCCTTATTTCTGTACAGCTACAATTTCTGTTTACACCTTCATCAGTATCAAGTGAGGTTATTGCAGCTCCTTCTGTATTCCCCTCTGTCATCAGCATTGCTATGGCCATTCAAATGAAATTTAACGGTGAATTTCAACAAGTCCAAATTTTAGCAGCTATCTTCATCTACTTTCCTTTAATCCATCTGGCCATCACTAGCAAAACCCACTACAGATATTAATTCCTGACATCAGAAATTGCCTAATCTTACCTAATAATGCTGCCTCATTTCTGTGTCCCTGGCCTCCTTTATTATTTGGACTACTGCTTCCCCTGTTCCAGCCAAGCCAGCATCTTCTGGTTGTTTCCAGCTGCTTAAACAGCCACTTGGCTGAGTGAGGGCAGACAGAGAAGGTAAATGATGCCTTCTGTTTTCTTCAAGCAAGCCAAGAGCAAACTGAAATCTGCACAAGAGCAGTGCACACAATTTGACTAAATATTTCTGTCCTTAGAGTGAAAGGGTTTTTACAGCCACAAGGAAAACCTGTAACTCTTTTGTAAATGCTGATAAAATTGGTTTTCTACATACAGACTTCTAAAGAATCATAGTAACAACAAAGTTCAACCACTGGAATAAGTAGCTGTCATTATTTGTTTAGTGATATAAAGATTATTTATTGTTTTGTATAACGATTTTTGTGGAATTATGAGTTTGTTACACTTGTTTCTCCCTGTGTGTTTTTTTCATGCAGGCAGTGTTTTGGTCATGTAAAAATGTCACAGGCTGCGGCTGGAATTTCAGTGCCATTTTTAGGCAGAATTTCAGAGCACGACAAGCATGTCGCATCAACTACATGGTCTTCAGAGCAAACATTATAATACCACACCCACTACATGTGGAGCCTGTGACTGCATTGGAGTATTATTGTGGTAACACTGTAGCAGCAGTTAAATATTCATGTTATTGATGCCATTACTATCTCTGGAGGAAAATTCCTTGCTTGCTGTAATCAGATTCAAGAAAATTCTTGTCTAATGAGTTTTCGTTTTGCTTTTAAGTAATCCCCACACAATTTGAAAGAAAGTGATAAATTAGGATCAAGGGGAAAAAAAAAAAAAAAAGAGGAGGAGTATGCACATTAGCCTCTACAAAATTGAGAAATTTAAAACTCTTTGGTTGATAACCAGATTCTCATATGGAACAAGGCCAGAAATTAAAAAATCAAGCTATTCCATCTGAAATAGGGATTGGAAGCAGGAATAGCTAACATGCCTCTCAGTCAGCATCCTCTTTTGGGTCCAACCAAAACGTGCTGAAGCCCCACGGGAAGAAGAAATGTGAGGGAAAAAAAATAAGACATGATGTAGAGGATGAGCAGTGGGAAAATAGGAAAAAAGCATATATGAAAGTGGGGCTGAAAGAGATCATAAGGTGAATTTAGGAAAGATCTGGGACATAGACAGTTTTCGGAGAACAAGTATGTTTGTATTACAAAACAATGAAGGAAATCATACACAGGGTATAAGCTGAAGAAGAGTTGATCTCATGAAACTATGGCATTGGAAAACCTAGCAGACAATGCAACATCAAGAAGAAAGCATAAGAAAAAGAGCTGGCATTCAGACAAGATAAAATTAAGAAAAAATAGAGGTTGTTATACTGAAAATAAAAGACAATGAAGCTACTGGCAACTAGAAAGAGAGAGGAAAAAGTAGCGTGGGAGAAATGAAGAGATAGTGTAGAGACAATCTAGACTTTCACATTTAAATTGGTTCAATTACTTTTGAAAAGGAAAAGTACAGTTTTATTACTTTCAGTAAATGGAGAAGAAATGGAAGAGCAGCTTTTCAGAGTAGTAACAGTTTTGAATCTGAAGAACAGGCAATTCAGTATTCTAGTAACAATTAGTATATTAATCATTTGCTGTAAAAATAGTATCAGACAATTCTGCAAAGTGAAGAATCCTATAGAACAACTGGGGAATCTAGGAGTTTAATGTAACACATTCAACATCAATTCATCAGGTACAATGGCTGTTTGGTTCTATAAAATAATGAATCAAAAGCATTACAAATTTTGGCTCAGGGACCTGAAATTCTTGATACTTAAAATTTTAATAGGTTTGAGGGAAGAAAACTCTCCAACTCTCCAATAAAGGTGTTTTATCTTACAGGCATCTCATAAACTGTTTAAATGAAATTTGAAATATATTAGCTATCAAAATGAACTGCTTTTAAAATGGACATATGATGAGTCTAAAGTTTAATTTTCCCACAAGAATCTCAAATACCTCACAGAAGGATTGTATAAGATATATTAAGCATCAGTTGCTTCTGTAGCTTTTCCTAAGCTATTTCTTGAGCATTAGAGAACTTTGCTCCTGAAGCACTCACTGCACCTTTACCATGATGCCATCTCTGGCTGCCAAGCATTTTTACTAGGGGTGGAAGTGGTTATGCATTCAAAATTATCATGTGGCTCAATGAGCTGTGAGAAAGGTGCAATAATAACACACTCAGGGTAGAGCAGTGAATTTTAAGGCAAAGGCCAGATTTGAGGGCAGCTAAGAGCATTATCACCACATCCAGGAGAGCTCTGAGTGAACATGGTGTTTGGAGGTAAGACACTGGCAACTGGCAGTGGCCAAACTGAAGTGATGCTCATTAAATTTGACCTTTTGCTGCCAGAATGATGCATACTTTCTGAATGGTTTAGGTGAAAAACACTGCCACTGCTGCTGGTCTCTAAAAAAAGAGATAACAGCTCTTCCTGATAGGATAAGGAAGTGGACTGCATCTGGCTGGGACAAAGTCAACATTTTTTGTAGCAGTCAGAATGGTGCTCTGGATTTCTGGCTAAAGCAGCACTTATAAAAACACAGTATTTTTATTACTGCTGAGCAGCGCTTTGAAGCTTCCTCTTTTTCACATTTTGTCATCCTGGTTCCAGGTTGGATATTGGCAAGAAATTGGGAGGGAGTTTTGGTGACAAAAACTGAGTAAGGGGATGTTCCATGATGGATAATGCAGTCAGCAATAAAATCTCAAGAACAGGTGGAGGAATTCCAGATGTTTACAAGTGTGACATCCCAAGAAACTCATTTCCATGACCTGCTTTCCAGGAAGCGCCTGGACAACTGACTGCAAATGGGAAGGGAATAATACATTCCTTATTTTGTTTTGCTTTCACACACAACTTTTGTTTCACTTACTAAGCCATCTTTCTCTCCATCCCTCAGTCCTTCCATTTACTCCCTGTCCAGTGGGAGAAGGGAACAAATAGGCAGCTGGTTGGGCCAAACTCACCTGAGGAACAAACAGCTTTTTGTCACAATACAGTTTGAAATTCCAATCAGGAAAAACTTCTCCCTCCCCAAAACCACACTGGGACAGAGCCACAGCCTCTGTTACACCCAGCTGCTGCATCACAAATATTGCAACAGGTTGGCAATGATAACAGAAAAGCTCTTCCCCACCAAAATTATACACCTAAAGATGTATGATTCCACTTAGAAAAAAAAACAACCTGTGTCTTTATAATTATGTTTAACTTTTCTGACTGATCCATTTGACAGATATTTGACTACAGGACCCAGAGGTAGAGGAATAAAATATGTGATTAGAATTTTTACTGGGTTTACACAGCTCTGAAATATGATACTGTGTTGTGCAACCCTAGGGCTCAGACTCCCTGTAGTAAGTCTGGAATGTTAATTAATGCTGAAAACACATGAAGGCAGTTTAACACTTCTCCTGGGTGATTTCCTCAGAGCTAAGGATTACTACATCATTGGTCTGATATATTTGTATTGTATTTGTTGAAAATAGGGCATCTTCTCAAAAATAAATATCAGCTTGTTGAGCTTCTGTGAACCAGTTCAATTTTGCCTGCTGCTATTTTCCAAGGATAGAAAGACGATGAAACACTGATTGGAACAATAGATCATTGTAGAAGGTGAAACTCAGATGAAAACAAAAGTTCTCACTTCCACAGTGTCTGTGCATTGATCTTAAAATTTTAGATCTTGAATTTAAATCTGGAAAGCACTCTAATTTCTAAATACAGCTGTCAGCAGATATCTGCCTACCTTTGTATTGAAGACAGCTGGTGTGGGAGAGTTAATAACAAGGAAAAAGATATTAAAGGAAACAAGCCCTCCATCATGACTGAGAGTCAAATATTAATATTTTCAACTACAGACAATTCCAACAACCTATATTTTTTATCTCTTATTGATCAACGCAGCCTTAATAAATCCTAGGTATGAAAGAATGAGCAAAAGGGACAAGAAAGGCCATAACCACACATGTTTAGCATCAGTCTAAAGATAAAGATGAAATATGTAAATTATGCTGCTATTTTCACTGGATCTTTTGTCGTTGCTTCTTCAGTGAATGTAAGGGACAGAAGTTAGGAACTTCAAAAGGATAGATAGTATCTAAAGAATGGACAAGCTGACAAAAGAGATTAGCGATGAGATGTGAGATCAGCCGAGCCAGATAATCCTCAACATCTGTGTAAGAAATGAAGGAGAATGTAAAGGTTATGCACAGAATTACTGCTCCTAGCAAGAGGTGTCTGAAGGACAAGAGAAAAGAAAAAGTTAACATTAAAGACAGTTACCATAAAAAAGAAGTATAAAAATTAAAACCAGTCACTGCTGCTTTATCAAGTGGGAACCATGAGCTACACGGAAAGGATTTATTACATGTGAGAGAAGAGCTCTGTTCAAATATGGAAAACACCATGAAGAGAAGGAGAGGAAACAAAATGTTCATGTCCATGTGTTACTAGACTTAATGGTCCTCTCATCTCCTCCTACTACAGACAAGCCTTTGCTGTATTTAGTATAGATTTCCTGTTTTCTTTCTTTGCACATTTTTCTCTGTATGCTCTGGTGCTGACACTGACTTCTGGAACCAACTGTGTCTAGGAGATTTTCTCAAGATCAGTATTTTTGGTTGTCTGCAGGCTTGCCCAAACATCCTCAGACTAAAATGTCTACGGCACAGGTGCCTGAGGTACAGGCTTATTGGAAATGCAGTTTCTGCTGTACAACACCGGCTGCACAAACAGTGAGGATCCATTTCTGCTCCACATTCACACACCACAAAAGTACCAGGACCTGCCAGTTTTGCCACCACCACTGGCAGTCTGACATGCATCATGCATTAGTTAGAGAGAAAACCATGAGAGGGAAGAAGACACCTGGAAATCTTGCCATTCTGTACATGCTTAGCACTTTGGTGTGCATCAGTAATTTGAAGAACGTATGCAAATGATTTTGTGAATCAATTCAGAAATTACTCCTTCGAAAATATGTGAGACTGTAGCACCTTCTATACTTTACCAAGATTAGCAGAAATTTAATCATAATGATTTCTTAGAGAAGCTGGGAACAGGAATTCTCATCAGTCCAAATAAAAACTCACAAACTGTGAGTCTATCAGCCTTGTAAGGAGCACCTTCCAGTTCTTTCCATGTCTGATTACTGATTTATGAAAGAAAATAGGAGGAAGAAAATCCAGGATTAAAAAACCCTCGTGAATCCTGTTTTGTTTCTACTCCAGAGGACTATTAAAATATTTAAAAATAAATGTCTGAGATAAAGGTATTTGATACACCTATACCCCAAGAATTAAGATAAAATACAGTGGCATCTTAAGTGCCCATTGACCATATTTTGAAGCAGTTAAGAAGATTTACCTTAATAGATGAACTATCTCTGTCAGAAGAATTGTTTGCACAGAAGGATTAGAGAATAAAAGAGACGATTTGCTATTTTTTTAGGATAAAGTCTTGTACTGTGCCACACAGTGAACCCAAACCACAATGCATAAACAGTATTACTGTTTCCTTAAAGGATCTAATTTGTCTCAACAGGTTGCCAAATGTATAAACTGGACTGAAATCTCTTATATGAGTGGTGTGTCCCTCTTTTTTAGTTTTCTGAAAACTAAAGATTGAATATTACCCAGTAGTACAGCACTATTTATTGGAGGGGATATCTGTCACTAGAAAGTTTGAAGATAATTTCATAGTTATGGTTTTCAAACATATAAACAAGAGAAAAAAAGTGCCAGAAGTTTCTAGACAATGAGAAGCAAAGTGGATTCCTCTAGTCCAGTGTACTGACCCACACTCACAGAGGTCTGCTATACAATTGCCTACTCACAAGTTTACATTCATAAATGAAAGACACTGGGTTTTCTACACACTAGTCATAAATCCTTTCAGAAGTAAAATAATCAGAATACATAAAAAGGTCCATGAATAATAAAACTGTCTGGAAGAAAAAGAAGTTAAGTTGACAATAACAGTTTTGCCAGAACCCCTGGGCAAATTATTTCTGTGCCTTTTATTTCTATCCAACTCTTTTTATTTAGATTGTTTTCTCCAGAGAACTAGAATATTTTTTCACACGGGTTTTTTGCAATCCCCATTGCTTTTCACTGCTATTCTTCCATAAGCTTTCCTTTAAGACTTATTATTAACCTTAGTTTTGTAAAAAAAATATTTTTTCCCAAAAATTCCTTCCATCCCTTACATAATCTTTTTGAGAACATGGTAAACAACTTATCATCAAAAGGGAAAAAGAGTAAAATAATTAGAAATTTATTCTAGATACAAATTTTTGAGGGTGATATTATTGTATTATACTTTTATTTTATTTGGAAGAACCTAAGGTTATCAGAGTGAGAGGTGAAAGTTTTTAAACTTGTCAGTCTTGTTATACATGTGGAGCTCTAGCCATGTGATGACCTCAATTCCCCCATGATACTTCCATCAATAAAACTAAGTGGGTCCAGTTTTCAACCTCTTGAACACTTTCTGTTAATTTGCCACTCTTCAAGTTCTTGAGCTAAGAAACTCTCAGGTTTTCTGCCTTCTATTAATATTTGATAAAAGAGTTAATTACAATCTTAGAAGTCAAAAAGCTGAATGAAGCTGAGCTGAGTTTAATGTAACAACAGTGAAAGATAATTATCTAATCTAAGAAAATTCAGTGGCATGTTCAGCAAAAGAAAAGGTTTTAAATATGTACTTGAAAGTAGACATTTGTTGGCCAAACACCAATTTCTGAAAATGTTCATCTACCACAAATTAATTACCCAGCCTATGCATTTTAAATATTTGCAAAATACATTTACAATGAAGCAAAAATACATTTCGAAGCATGTGGCAAAACCTCACCACCCTATTTACAGCTACATAAGCATATACCAATATAACATCCCCTTTTTTTTTTTTACTTCAGAAGCATCTGATTTCTGCCATATCCTATACTGAGGTACCACAGACCCCTACATTTTAAACCATCTTTCTAGATCTAACTTCAGATCTTCAAAGGTATTTAGATACCTAATGCCATTTGATTTAGTCAAAAACTAGGCAGTTATGCAATAAAATGTGCTTGAGTATGAAGAAGAAAATGACATATTTTCCTGGGAAATACTTTAAAGTTTGAAATACACCTTATATAACTACAATCAAGCAAATTGTCACCACAACTATGCAGGAGGAAACTTTCAGCTGCTCAAGACACTTGCTTTACTGAATTTGGTGTATCATTCAATTAGCCGTCAACACCAGGGGTTAAAATGTCTCAGAGATTGGTTCAGGGAAGGGTTAGGTAATGAAACAAGGTCACTACTTCATTACCTGCCTGTTTGAAAAAGACAGTTAAAGCTGGAAGGTTTGTCAAGATGACCTGGCAGCTGAAGATGCTAAGAATGTTAAGTGGGGGAAATTTCTCATTGTTTTCTGTCTGTTTTGGGAAGTAGGATTCCTCTAGAAGATAACACAATATTATAAAAGACCTAAAAATTGTTCTTACCAGGCCTGGGCCTGCTGGTGGGGGAGAGAAGAGATAGGAAGTTTGAAGATTGTAGAACACAGCCTCGTGAAGGATTGTGCCAGCGCCAGGCCTTCGATGGCAGGTGGGAATGGCGTGTGGGCTTTTTGCCCTGGCTAAGACGGAATAAGCTTAGCAGCCGACGTGTCTCTGTTCTGCCAGAGTGGGGATCCAGTAAATCTACCCTCTACACTTCAGCTGTGGATTTTGGCTGTCTTGGTTACCTGCAGGTATTTCAGTTCTCACACTGCAAAAATCTTCTCCTCTTCTCATGTGCCTTTACATGATATCTTCTCCTTTCCCCTCCTTGCCCAGTTACCTTTGTGTTATTCCTCTTCCGCCCCTAGCATGTCCACAGTATGATGTAAAACTCACCACACCAATTAGCATTGTGCAGAGATTAAGAAGTTCCCAGGGGCCATTCCCAATGGGTGTTTTTATTCAGTGCCCTGATTTTGCAGACAAAATAAACTGACTGGGTTACATGATGGCTAGTCATGTCAGTCGACTCAGGGCCTAAGGACACAGTGTCAGAGTCCTTTACATCTTTATCCACATTGACACTCTTTCTTCCTGCCCTGTTTCTTATTTCTCTAGTTAAAAACTTTTACACAGCCATGTCTTTCTTGAATGAGAAAGGAAAGGGTGAAGGTCTGCTCTTGGGCTGTTCTAAAACAGGCAGCAGAGGTAAACTAGGAAAAAAGGGAGAAAAAAAGGGCTGAAAAGTACAAGAGACGAGATTCCTGCTGACATTGGGAAAGAAATTACCAAGATTTCCTTGTAAAAGCTGCTATTGGTTGTTGCGCAACACGTCAGCAAGTGCAAAGGGTTAGCTAAGACAGCACACAGGTTTGGTCAATTGAAATATCCAAAACTTGTCTCCATTGGCTTCAGGAACACAGTCTGTTGCTGTCTTCAGTGCCACTGGCTATTTTGTCTGCTCTTTGGAACCAGCGCTTCAGAAATAACAACAATGCCAACAAAATCTGATGAATTCAGGAAGGCTCAAATGTCAACTTCAAAAACTTTTTTTTCTTTTTTTTCTTCCTTCCAGAAATGGGTACTTCTAATGACATCACTTTAATTATTCTCACAAAGTGTCAACATCTCAATGATATAATGAATTGTGTATGAGAAGAATCAAAATGTATATATTGTCTTTCAGTTACATAAAAATGATGCCAGTTGAATGGGAACCTTTTAAGATATGATAAGTAGGGGAAACCCACAGTTTGAAAAGTTCCAAAATATCAATTAGTCTTCTGTAATAGGATTAAAGAGCCACAGTTAAGTAGAAAATTTAAGCTTATTTCATAATTATTTATTCTTAGATGGTATTTCTCTGAAGTGCCAATTTACCATCAACCTCCCAATTACAGTCAAACCAACTCAAAGTAAATCCAGCCAGCAGAAATTGCTAAAGCACACAGAGCAAATATGAGTTGAGAATTGCTTTTTATCATAATTTTAGAGTTTCTTTTTTTAAGGCCCAAGGGCATATAAATGGTATTATGAATAAGTGGAACTCACTGTGGTATTTAGCCCAAGGCTTAAAAAGCATCACTTTCTATCTGAGATCTAAATACAGACTCAAATGACTATTGTATTTTCCGAATCTCCTATGTAAAATACAACAACTCCTATGTAAAATACAACAACAATGCCATCCTTTAATAATTTACTAACTGTTTATATATACTGTTTGGGTTTTTCAGAAGAAATAATTGCAACAAGACTGAGGTATGAAGCAAACAGTCTTTTCTTAATCAGAACATACTCCTACAGCAATGTGGGTTTTTTGAAGCAGACCTGCTAAGCCATTCACTTAAAATACATCCAAGCTACATAAATCCATCTAAGACTTTAAGTAACAAAACATCTAGAACATTAAATCATAAGAATTGGGGGTGGGTTTTGTTAAAGATTATGGGGAATAGCTGCCTATGTCTTCTGCTTAAGCACATTAAAGGCACAAAAATACACCAATGGTCGAGACAACAACATAAAAATCTCTTAAATTGGCCTGACAAGTACTAGAGTTTGGACATGCAAGTGCCTAGAAAAAGTTCCTGCTTTTTATATCCTAAGTAGCCTCTGCATTGTCTGAAACACAAAGTATGATGGTTTCGTGTCTGGCTATATTCCAGTTTGGGTAATTGCATTTTACCTGCACAAATTGCATTGGCAGTTTTCATTAGGCATGGTATTATTCTTTATTTCCAACCTTATATTGTTGCTATATGCTATTAACACAGTTTCAGCTCTTCAGCCAAGAAGCAGCCACATACTTCAAGGAAACGCCTGCAAATTCAGAGTATCTTTTTTTTTCCATCAATTCCACACTATACTCCAAAAACAGTATTCTGGTATTGGAAGCAATGCATTGCCATAAGTCTAATCTTACACCTGCTATTTTTTAAGTTTATAAGTTATCTTAGAAAAAAAGAAGTGGCTTTTGTTGCTTTTCAGACAATTTTGAGGTCGTTAAAACTCTTTGTGTCTGTGATTATTTTATGGTTTTAATGTTTAGGCCTGTGATTACCTTATGGCAAGAAGAATGAATAATCAAAATGGTATTGTATTAGAATTTTATCCAATGCTAAATATTAAGAAAGTTAGGAAAAACACAAAAGAAGTTGTCCCTTCTGCATAATATACGACATAAGCCCAATTCCTGATGCAGAACCAGAGAAAATCATCACCTGTGTTGATGGACTGAAAACAGCGGCATTAAGGCTGTGTTATCAATGCAGAATTTTCTATTTCTTTTGATAAAGACTCTGAAGAATCATATTAAGTTATAATATTCTACACCAAGCTATACTGTTTCTTTACAGTTATAATACAGTCTCTTTTGTCCATAATTTAAGTGGTTTTGAAACAATGATTTCTAACTTTTCGGAGCTAATTAATTACAAGACTATGTAATTAGACATGAGTTAGCATCTCTTACAATATAACTGTTGAGAATAAAACTCTGAGCATGTTTGGTTCAGAAAAATTGCCTGCCATTATGTGGGAAAATTCAGATTCTGATACTAGAATCATGATGGCGATATGAACTAAACTGTTGCAAAGAATGATTCCCTAGCTAGTTTTTTTAGTGGTTGGGTTTTGGATTTGTTTTTTTTCCCTTTTAACTGTATAAACTCTACAATAAAAATCAAGTATCAAGGCATTAGCCCCATCTTGCCATATCAGCAGCATAAATAAAAAAGATAACTTGGATTGGTGCTGTTGTACATTCTTCACTGCCTTTGTTCTGCCTGAAGTAAGAGTTAGATAACATATGGTAGGTTCATCTTCATTTTTCCAGAGATCTTTTTGACATTCCATAAGCTAGACTCATGGCAGACATCTTTTATAGCATCAGCCTTGATGAGCTAAAGACAGGAACAAATGTGTTCTCCTGTGGCTGCAAAGAGATTCTCAGATCATCTACCACAATTCTGTCATAAATGATATCCAGAAGGGGTTTATTATCCTCTCTGATTAGATGATTAGACTAGAAGTTAAACCCACAGTTACTGATCCTAGAAAAAATACCTCATAAGTTAAAGTATGAAACCAGTAATGGATTTAAGGGAGAAGGAGGGGAGAGGAGAGATGCAAAGGACAGATAATGCAGCAAAGTCAATAATCAAGATTTTAGGTAATTATATGGGAAAAACAAAAAACCTAATGCTAAATTAACTTCTGTCAGACACTGATTTTCATTTTCTTTTTGTCTTTTCAGGAACTTTTTCAGATCTAACATAATGATTTACTAGCCCCTGGAAGGTGTGTTATTGATAAAAGAATTCTATAATAACGTGACATTCACAGGGTAATTCACAGGACTGGAGTTAACAGAAAATACACAATATGGATCCACTTTGGTGAGACTGTGGCTGCCCATTGCTACATAACTGAAAACACTTCTTTTCTCTTAGTGGGATTAGAGATTACACACACCAAAGTCATTCTCTCAGAGGTGTCCTTTACTAATCTGACAGTCAAGGCACACAAGGCTGTAGACTCTTTTAAACAATTTTTAAAATCTTGGCCAGTAACTCTTCAAGATTTCTATGAGACAGAGATGCCAGAGAAAAATGGCCATTGCCATAAATAAGGATTGCAATTTGCCTTTCTGGAGACACACCAAATATTCCTTGAAGTGGTGAACCTAGTTAAATTATTTTGTCTGACCTTATAAAGGCTAGCTAAGATGCTTAAGGACCAGCAGAGAGATTGGATAGTACTGTGAAGGTTTGATCCTCTATTGCAACAACCAATCAACAATGACATACACAGTCAAAACTATAAATCACTTCCATTGATACTTGGCTTAGTACATATGATTACATCTAAAGAAAAAAATAGGCACGAAACATGCTAGCCAAGGAATCCTGGTTCACAAGCAGCAAGTCAGGTGAGCACTTGGAACTGTGGTGGTAATAAAAGAGGATTGACAGCCTGAAAACCTTGGTAACTTGTTTAGCAATCAATAGCAAAGCCATTTGACATAGAAATCATTTTCAGCTCCCAGTTCCAAGGAGGTTTCTTCTGGGGTTTATCTCAAAGGTGATAATGCAAGAAGACAGTTCTATTCTAAAAGCTGGACAACCTTTCATGGTACCCAGTGGAATTTACAGCCCTTTCAAATTAAGACCACAATTTTTATCAGCAGAGATCTTGCATTCATAAGTAGACTTCCACTAAATAGTCAAAAAGCTGTTCTTTCAGCAACAGAAACAAATTTGTTATTCTTCTAAATCTTAAACTAAAATATCATTAACTTATTCTACATTTAAAGCCATGCTAATCTAAGTTTTTATTGTAAAGGAAGTAAAGCTTTCTATCTTGTATTCATACAGCCAGTACAAGTCTCCAGAGCCTCTGCTGGACAGAGAAATGTCTGTGGTGAGGTTTGCCCATTCAGAGCATTGCTGAAATCTCTGTTGTTCATAAATTCTACTTTCTTTCTTTTTTTTTTTTTTTCCCTCCTGATAAAACTTTTAAAGTGAACACAGCTAAGAATAAAATAATAATCTTGCCTAGGTGAATTCCCGAAGTTCAACTGACTCCAGGAAGGATATGCATTTCCAACATTGCTCCAGTGGATGTCAGTGGAACCTACAATTTGTTTTATTGCCTTGAGTCTATCAATCAGCCTAACTACCAGTTTTTCTATGAAACCTAAGCCATGGTCTTGTGAAGTCATAGAAATAACAGAACCATTTGAGTGTTTGCAAGAGCAACTCTGATAATGGTTTATGGTGGTTGGAATATTATGTTTGAGAATCGATCACAGTCCATTGATTTGTAAAACCAGGAATCATGGTTCTGAACAGTCAATGCTTTTCCCATAGATACACATGATAGATACCTACTTCTAGAACTATGTGCAATTTTTTATTAGTAAAAAATTATTGGTGTTAACCCATGGACTGCAAAAAAAATGAATCATTATCAATAGAAAACATGTCTACATAAGTGAGAGGAAGAAGCAACATGACAAAAAATTAATATTTAGGAAATATTTTGGAAGTAAAAGTTAAAACAAAATCCCTTACTAGCAAAGAAATTTTAGTGCAGTGAGAATGCAAATTAAATTTCACAATGAAAAAGTGACAATAAAAGTTTCTCAATGCTTTTATGACATCTTAAAGCAAATATAAAATGTTTTGAGGAGATGCCTTTGTATTCTCAGTGTTTACATACATTTTACATACTTTATATACACCCTTGACATAAATTAATCAATTTCACTGTAAATCTATGAGTTTGCTTAGTTGTGTGACATACTAGGCAACATTAAGAACTGTATCTCTCTTTTTTTCACACAAGAAAAGTGCCCATGTTTACAAATTGGGAATAACACACTTGCATCTTTGACTACATATTCTCTCAGCCTCATTTGTGTTTTATTTCATTTAAGCCTTTAAGGCATAGCATCTGTACTGCCAGCCTACATTCAAGATTTGATGTCTGGGTTGAGGCGAAGTTGAAAAATAAATCAAAAAGATATTCTAAATACTGAAATGTGATTAGCCAGATGCACATTCCTCTCTTCTTATTCCAAGTCCTGACATGATCTGACTGACTGTCTTGAAGGTACTGCATTTGTAGAAAGTGAGTATTCAACCATGTTGGTGTGGGGTTTCTCCTCTTTTGGGTGCCTCTGGAAGGAACGTCAATCCCAAAACAGTAGCACTTTGGGTTTCTGGCTGAATGCTAGCATACTCATTATCTCGTATAGCTTGCAGGTAGAGCTTCTCTCTTAACTTAAGCCTTGGCAACAGATAGAACTGGAGCAGTTCCATGGCTTTCTGAAGGTAACTGGATGTCCAGTTAACCCATGGCTTTATGGAACATCTCTACTCTTTGGAATACTGTACATTTTATGACGTTTTCTTTCCCTTATATTCAACCAAAACGAAGCTATTGAAGTAACCAAAAGTAAATGTCAAACTGAAAAGTTTCTCTGCTTCTGAAAGTTTACCAAAATCTTGAACAGTAGCTGTTTTTAAATTAATTAATGCAACATTTTCACAAGCTAAAATACTTTGCATCCTCTGTATAGTAAAAATTTTAAAGATTGCTGAAACTGTTTTTTTGTTTTCATGTGGCTGTAATAATTGTCTGTGAGAAGAGCACGTTGATTTCAAAGGCCTGGATTCTTCACTTACATTGAAGGTATTACTGTTTCCTGAGATGTACTGGCGATATTGAAAGACTTTTTGAGATAACTCTCAGGCAAAAGAACTTCAGACCTGCTTGGCCATGTCTGTTGGTACTACATTTGTGTCACTGCGTCTGTCAGTGTCCTAATAAGGAGGAGTGGCCACTTGGTGGTGTAACACCATCAAAGCAATGCAAAGCACTGCCCTACAACTGACCAAGAGGCATCAGGAATTCACTGCAGCGGTACGTGGATCTAGAGAAGGGATGCTCTTCCTGGGTACCACTTCTTGCCAGTTGAAAATAACAAAGAGCACATGCTAAAGTGCTCTGCTATTTCTGTTATCCACATTAAAACAAACATTATCTGGAAGACCACTTTGACAGTGCTGCTCTCCCTAAACGCAGAGGAATAATAGAGCAAATCTCATCACAGATAAGGGAAATCTTTCCATATAGCCAAAGGTCACCTCTTTGGTATGCAGCAGTATGAAGCTGCTCTTCTTATTTTGAAACTACCACACCATATCTGACAGAAACTGAATTCCAATATATTCTGGCAAGAAAATATTAATTAGAAGACTACAGAAAGAACAAATATACAAAAAACTCACATTTTGCCTCACACTTGCCACTCTCAGATAAATAATATTTACTAACCATATTGATGCATATACATTTACTATCTTCCACCACATGAGCTGAGGAGCACAGACCAACATATGCAAGCAGCCAAACAAACAATGACAAAGATAGACTAAAATATTTTTCAACAGAAAATAATGAGTCCACTTTATGCACTCGGTATACTACAGATCCATTTAATTTCAAGAGTTCTATTAAGCATTGCTCTAATTGTACATCACTTACAGTTCTTGATCTATGAAGGGGGATAATAGATGCCAGGTCATTGTAGTAGTAGCCATTCATTCAATTTATATTGTCAAAATAAAAATTACACACATCTCAAAAATCCTTATGAGCACACTAAAAACTGCATCAGAAAGCCATCTGTTTTAAGCCCTGTAGAGCTCAGTAACAAAACAAATGTTGCATTTCATTTTCAGATCCAGGCTTATTGATTATTTTATCTCCTCTGCTGCAGAGTATGCCAGGAGGCCCTGCTCTGGAGGCAAGTTACAATGAAAAGAGACAAGAATTTTATTAGTGCTCGAAGACACATAGCTTTGCTTTGGGAAAAATTGCACAGCTCTCCATTGGAAAAAAATAATACAAATGAATGAGGCCTGACAAAAAGCAGAAAAAAGCCTGCAGCTGCCATAAAATTGATAAAAGCTGAAAGGGATTGCACAGATAAGCATAATAATGCCTAAACCAATGACATTTCATTATTACCTCTTGGTAGCTGTCTAGGGGAGCAGGTGAGCCCTTGATGCATTCTCTACTACGTCAATCACTACTTTGCCAACCAAATTAGAGATGAATCACCCACAGGATCTGCAGTCTAGTGCAGCTCATTTTGAGAGAATATCTCCTCCTGACAATGCAACACCTCCAGTAACATCAATTCTAGCAGTTTTATTACCTGCTAACAGCACCTAGGGAATTCATAGCCTTTGTACACTTACGGTTTTTATCAGCTGGGAATGGCACAAGGCAATGTTGAATACTCTGTGAGTTGGTGCTGTTTGTGGCACTGAGATCTTCACAAAGACATGGCAGAGTCAGTTCATCCTTCACATATTTACTGATTAAAGAAAATAATTTCTTGTGTTTTGCTCTACTCTTTTTCCACTGACAGGAATATGTCTTCCACAGACATAGCTGGGTACTGCAAATGGACTAATGACTGCTTCAACCCACTCAAGCATTGCAGGCACTCCCACTCCATTCCACACATCGTCAGTTGTGAAAGGGCAAAAATCAGTGTTGTCTCAGCTGGGAAAGAAAAAGTATTTAAAATGAAGTGGGTATAGGCCCTTCATCCCCAAGTAAGAGTAAAGACAAACAGTTGTACAAGGGGGACAGCTGTAGTTTTAAGTAACAAACACAGCTACATGAGCCCAATTTTGTTTATAAACTAGTATTTTCAAAATGAAGTTCAGCTCCCTTCTGGACCAATTTGGGTTTGGGTCTGTTTTTCACCTACTCTCTGCATAGGGAAAATTATTCCCTTTCTTAGGAAATAATTTATTCTTCCTCCCCAAATTCTTAGATAGCTTGGTGATTTAATTACCTTTCTCTCATAATAGTACATTACCATCAATCTTGTTCCCTCTTTCCCAGGGTTTTAGACACCTTGATGATAACCTCCCCACTTCTAGACACCCTTGAGCTTCACAGATCAAATCTGGCTAATCTTTCATATCTTGCAGACTGAAAATTAAAGGTCTCTGTTGCAACCTAATCCCAGCAATGTCCTTCTCCATTATAAGAGCAGTGGAAGGACACAAACTACTCCAAATGCAATTTTATTCTTTCTTCAATATTTGCCAAAATAATTTACAATTATTTTGCAATTAAGCACAATCTGTCTGTTTAGGACTCTGTATCAAGCTTTGTCTCTTTTTTTTTTCAGCTTCCATGTAGCATTCAGTTCAGACTAGATTATCTACAAATAATAGTCTTGAATTAAAGTCTACATTTATCTTCCTTTTGCTATAACAGGGTATGTGTTATTACTTTTGAGTCTCAGGTTCCCTGACCCGTAAACTTTAATGCCTCTAATGCATTAGAACAATCTAATACTGCTTTGTACACCAGTAGAAAGGAGTACTGGATTATTTTAATGGATTAGAGACACAATGTACTTAAGGATACCACACAAATTCTGAGTTATCATCAGCAAAAGCTTGGTTTTGCCAGTGGCACAATCTTTTTTTAATACCCTTCTCCAAAGTCAATTACACGTGAGGCAAACACAATAATTTTTAAAAATTAGTGATGTTCCCTAGAAATTCAGCCAAAATTTACTGACATTTACTTATTAGAAGAAACAACTGAAATCCCACACTTTAAAGCACTTGAAATGCTCCTATTAGTATAGCTTGATTTCACTGACAGCAGTCCATTTCATATCACATTAACAAATGTGAGATTTAGCTGATGAATAACAAATACCGTATGAAATAGTCCTATATTATAACATCAGGGCCCTGTGGAGAGGCAAAAGAGGTTTTGCACCAGAACAGAATAGTTAAATTGTCATAAAGTTTCTACAGATTCCTTTTATGATTCTCTAAATCCTGGCAGGAGGCACTTAACTCTGTTCTAAATTCTAAATAACAGTTAAAATATTCAGCTGATGTATGAAGCATTCTTTCACTTGTAAGTGAAATGTCTTGCCATTTATCAGCAATTATATCCTTAATGAGTTCTGACTATTGTCAAATCTCTCTATCTTGTCAGTGAAGGTGCAAGAACTGATCTCTACAGGAAGGTTTATGAATCAAAAAACCCTCTCCATAAAGATAGCACTAAAATCTGCCTCTAGGATCTACCACTATATTTTATGCACAGTTTCACAGGAACCTCCCAGTCTGGGGTGAGAGTGAATAATTCAGAGGAAATGCTATTCATCTCATAAAAATATGTATAAACAGAGTACAGTCTTCTGAATGTATTCATTATCACAGAGAACTGCAGCAAACACTAACTCTTCAGTAATTTTAGTGGGCTCTGGATTAGTTCTTATTTTAATTTCCTCTAAATGCATTTTAAGTAGGGTTTCACTTGCTTAGAAACAAACTTCTAGATGGAGCTGAATAACAGATGACTGAGTATTTGGTGCTTGGTTTATTTGGATATCACATTGTTGCTCATATCCATATGAATGACATGACTCCATTCTTTTCCATTGGAGGAACACAATTCTAATCCTTATGAAAGGGAGCATGTAAAGGTAATGGGACATTTTAATCTCGAGAGAGAGACTCAAGGATGAACTGGATTAGAGTGCTTCACAGAATTCCTACATCAGGTCAACACTGCTTTTCCCCAGAGAAGCTCTCTAAGTTGTAGTTACATCACTATGTTACACTAAAAGCACACAATATTTATATTCAATAAAGAGAGATTTTGGCAACAAAGAGACAAAAATATAGAAACAATAGGGAGACTATTTCATTTCAGGGATGATAGCATTAGAGCTCACAGACAGAAAATTGGAGACCTGCTATTAAGCAATATCCAATGTGGAAATTGTATCTTCTTCTCATTTATCTTTGTCTTTCTCTTTATCGCAAGCATAACTGGTTTTTACACAGATTATCAATATGCACGAGATATCCTAGTTAGATTGGACAGAGGAATACTAATACTGTGCTCATTAATGAAGTTTGGGATGTTTTCAGATTCCTGGTAAAATCTTTGTGTGTGTCTACAGTATGCATAGCACAGTCCTATCCCTGAATACTCACTGAAGGCAGATATTTAGCATCCTTTGAGAATAGCTGCCTATCATGACATCCTGGGAACAGGAACACACAAGTATTCACCCAAGGCCACAAAGAATATCCTACAAAAACCTGCTTCTCAGATCTGTTCTGAATTAGAAAACTTCAGTGATCAAGTGCTTAACAGTGAAACAATTCTCTCTATGCTCTCCTGACAAACACAGAGGGACAGGAGTAAGGGCAGCACCAATTCATATAAACAAAAGCAGTCTTGATTATCCAACGCAAAGCTGCAACCTATTGACATATGTGCTAAATAATTTGTTCTTATAATGGATTTTACTACCTACATTGTGTTTCTTAAAAGTTCAAGAATCTGCTTTTAATTTAGCTTTTTAGCCATTTGCTTATTCTTCGTCATTCTGCTATGTGTGGAATCTGCCTGTAGATTTCAGAATTACAAGTGTTGATATTGATTTTACCTTCTTTATGAGTGTGTCACAATTCATTTTGCAGCAGGATATTTTTTAATCCTTTCATCCTAAGGTTCTTCTCCCCTTACCAACAATGAATTTGGATATACATATGACAGATAATCAATACTCTACAAGCACTGGTCAATGCAAACTAAACTGCACAATGCTTCTTGAGTCATAGCTCCCAAAATCTCAAAGTGCCTACAAAGAATCTAAATTCTTTATCTTATGACTTATCCATAAGTTGGTTCATCTGAACTTTTCTGTAGATTTGAAGAGAAACTGCACAGAAAATTATATCTACCTAGAGCCCACTAATTACACTCTGCTCCCAGGATGCAATAATTGAACTGAAGCGTAGGAGTTGAGTAGGTTTTGTTAGTTTTATTTCCAAAATCACACCACCAGAGAACCATAACCAACATTCACTTGAATTTATAACTGCAGATTATGTTTCATATTGGAAGTCAGTAACAGCAACAACAAGGAAAAGCATCATTAAATGGATGTGTTTTTTTTTTTCTCAAAAGCTAGACAGATTTCATAGCAAGATAGACAAGACACAGCCTGGTATACTGCTCTGCAGCTAGGTCAGAGCAGCCAGCACTTCCTGAGTGTACGGTTTGTCTGGAATAACAGTACACAGATTTTTACTACAAAATCATGAAGTGATTCACAACTGTCCAGAATTCAAAAGCATATATATGTGTATGTATATATATATATATATTTATAGTGTGTATGTCACAGGACTAAAACTGGGTAAGCATACACAAGGGAACCACAGGGGTGAAGTGAGAGAAGGAATAAAGGCCTCTGGAGATTCTGCTCTTACTGTAAAAGTAAAAGAAACAAGCACATTATTAATGTGGTAAAGGCAAAAGAAAGCCATGTGCTTTAAATTCAGAAACTCCTGCTACACTTTGTGGACATTTTTTAAAATTCAGCCTTACTGAAGAGTTTAAGAAATACCTTACTGTCCTTGTGCTTTTGATCAGTGGTCACTCTATCCCACAGGTTTGTGCCGATCCATCCTGTCTCTCTGACTATGGCACTAGGGAAAGTTATGCAACAGCTGATATCTGCAGTCCATTCATTCCCACTTCCCATTCCCAGGCAACTCCTGTTGCTTTCTCAGAAATATGGGACAAAAAAGGCTTCCTTACCCCTTACCCCATGATATCTACTATAAACCTGTTGCCCATGTGTTTCTCTAATACCCCACAAAACTCCTGCTTTTGTCTCTCTGCCTTATCCACTGTGGCAACAAATTCCAGTAGTTCAACATCACTGTTGAAGAAAAAAAGAATATCTTCTCCTCTACATTAAAAATGTGTTTCCCATAGTTATGGCAGCCCTGTCCTTTTGTGATTTTTTTTCATCTCAGTCACATCCTCAGCAGAGCGTTTTCTCCTCCAAACCAAAGAGCCCCAGCCTTTTCACCCTTGCTTCAATAGCTTCTCTCTTATGTCAAGACAATTGTTCCTTGGCTCTTCTAGAGCTACTAACAGCCTTGCCACATTCTGCCTGTCTTGATCCTAGCCCCAGAAACTGTGTCTGTCAGCAAAAGAGAAAATATTATGCACTGAGACTTCTGCCAGAAAATTAGTTGTTTTGCAGCCTGGTATTATTTAAGAACAGAACAGCTCTGAAATACCAGATTTTCTCACGATACTTTGGAAGATAGGATGCACAGCTCCATGGGGTGAATTGGAGTAAAGCCTTCTGCAGTCATGAAATGAAGCATTAAAAAGTGAAATGAGCAGAACCAGAGGTCCAAGAAATAATTGTTATCCCTGGAGTAACTCCAAATCCCCAGGAGCTTTGTGCATTTCTCATGCATTCCAAAGCAGGAAAAAAGGTGGATCTTAGTAAGCCTGGTGAAGCTGAGGACTATGGGGAAAAAAACTTGGTGATTCACATTATTAGTGTCAGTGTTGATAAATACATTCAAATATTTTCCCATTTTTGCCGTCTCTGAAGATTTCACATTGCTAATGGTAGAAGGCTAAGCAGCTACTGTATCTGTTGAAAACAAAGATTATGAAAGACACCTAAAGTTGATCATTAGAACATAACAACTGAGGATCCTCTGGGACAAATATATATTATTGTAATAATACCTGAAATCCAAACACTTCAAGATTAATTTAGTATTTATGGAATAAAAAACCCCTTGATCTCAGGAGACCAAGACCTCAGCACTTCCACACAAGGTATTTAATTAGTAAGAAATAAAAATAAATGCTAATTCTGAAGACTTTTCAAAGCAGAGAACTTTGGCAACAGATCCAAAAAAGTAATTTAGGTGCTTTCTCTGTCAAAGTCAATGGATCCATGTAAATTGTTGCCCAAGTGTTCCGATCTGAAGGTATAGATTATATATCCTATCAAAGGTATTTTATTTAATGTGGAATTTCTGGTAGTATTTAATTGGTTCCTTACATCACTGCTACATTTCCAGTAGTCCACTTGCCACTTTGTGAATGGAAATACAGAAAAACAAAGAAAACTTAGTTTGACAGGGTAACATTTTCCATAATTTAATCCAATCATTAAATGATGCAGTTTTAATAATAGATAATCTTTCTCACCAATGTTAAAAATACCCAAATCCTATTACTCACATATGCATTTATTAGCACAAAATTTTCCAACTCATGAGAGCTCACAATAACATGAAAGATTTTTCCCCCCCCTCATTTTCACCTCTCAAAAAGAATTGATATTCGTTGCTCTTTCAAATTCAATATGGTGACCTCTGAAAGCAAACACTGACACAATACAAAGGAGCTCATGCTGTTGTTTTTGCTCAAATCAATCCATCCTCCACACAGATTCTCAGGCTTTACTAAATGAAAAGTCCGCTGTCTCTTTGTTAGTCAAGAGTGATCTCGAGTAAATTAATGGCAAACGCTTTCCATAAGAATATAAAAAACTCCCGAAGGCTTCAGTACAAGTTACTCCTGTATACTTATCCTGGAAGAAATGGTTTGTTCCTTGCTAAAACTAAAATCCAGGAGTACAGAAACAGAACAATTCTAAACAAAAGACAAAACCCCAAAATGGCAAACTTCACAAGGAAATCTTCATCTCAGGCTTTCTTTGTTAGACAGGTCTTACTACTTGTGCATTTTACCAACATAAATTTATTTGCTGTAAATATATCACTATCATTATTATTATTGCAGATTTGTATATATTCATCATGTCCATAAAGTAAACAGAACTACTAGTGACAATTTCAGAAAAAACAATCCTTTATTTAGACACCTTGAGTATTTGGAAAGCAACATAAAGGAATAGAAATAACAGTATTTTAAATTCCTTCCCTGATTTAAGTAATAATTTACAAAAACCTGACCTATTGATTAGACTGGAGTATCACAGAAAAATGAAGTGTTGGAGTATCAAAAAACCAGAGGACCCATATCCAAACTGAAGACTATGAAGATGCTATATTTTTTTATCAGGTTTAACAGAATCACACTGCTGTCTGTCTCCATGCTTCCCCTCAACCCCTGGGCTCAGCTGGGATGCAAAGTTGAACCCATGCTTTATAAATACCTGTAACTTTGACCCCAGATATACATTTCAAAGTGCTAATTCTCATTTTTCTAATTCAGTTTCAGTTTGAAAATAAATAATACACTATCTTTCCACATTGTTTTTGGTTTCTTTCAAAATGTATTTGTTTCTTCTAGCAAAAGAGGTCATAAATTAAAAGAGGGGAAATCCAAGGGACACTGGCCTTGATTTAAGGAAGTAAAGGCTGAGAGCCACAATTGTATCACTGTGCTCTTCTTTCTTGAGTCATCACTTCTCCCAAAATACATTGTGTGGGGACACACGTCTGTTATAGGGAGGGGGTTTTAATGCCTTTCAGTGTGTCATAACCTAAGTGATCAATGTACTACAGGCAGATAGGATTTCACCAGGAGGACAACCCCGTATTAGCTTTCATTTACCTGGCACAAAGACAACAGCAAAGGCAGAGGTGTGGCCTGAACAGCATCCACCAACCTGCCAGGTACTCCTGGCTAGAGACTACCAAAATCTGGGCTTGTTCACTGGTCCTGCTCCCTTGGCAGGCTAAAAACGACCATGTAATCCCACAAAGGGTAATCATACATTCCCTTACCAGCTAGACACATTCTCCAAATTCAGAAAAACGTCTTCAGCAGAAATGGACATGGTCATCTCAGATATGCACTGTCCTTCCAAATGTAAAATAAGCTATGTTGTGCCCAGAACTAGAGAAAAATGATGATCTAAAAAACCTGTAGAGCCTGAAATTGTAACACTGTATTGAAAAAAGAGGAAATACTTTTCTAAAGTCATAATGGAAATTCTTTCCTTCCTTCTTGAGGGCTTAAAATTTTGACAATTCATGATAATCAGTCATTCACTGGCTTTGGATAATGTGCCTTTCAGATCTCCGTGTCCAAACTGAAGCAAAGCATTAATAATTATCTCTGCAGACTAAATAGTCTAAAACTACTTAAGATAGCAGAACAAGAGCAAATATCTGTTCTTCATATAGACCTTTACTTTTGCAAGGATATATCAAAGTCTGGGATGAGTATCCCAGCTGTAGCAATAGTGCTGTACTGCCTCTCCGGTCAGCATTAAACTTGCTACCAAGTTTTGTTCAAGTTTTACTATAAAACAAACTTAGCCAAGGGTCTAGGTAAAAATATTTCATATGTGGCATCATCTTCATGTAGAAATTGAGATCAGATTGCCATTGTCTCCTAATAGATAGAAAGGAGAGCAGGAAGTGGAATTACAAAGAAATAAAGATATTTAGCACTGAATTGTTTCAAACAAAGTGGGAAACAGTGTCTTGCTGGAAGAAATACTTTTGCAAAACACAGATGCCATGCTGTTTACCTAATGACAAAGTAGCTGAACCAGAAAGATGGATGGATTCTCACTGGCAGTTCCTGCTGACCACATTAAGTACCATAGCTGAGAGATTTTTTAGACTTTCCTGAAATTATTTTACATAAGACTTGATTGAACTAATGTGCTATGCAAATGTCTATATAAATGAAAACTAGAATTGGAAAAGGAGATTTTCCTTGCACTCACTCAAACCACAACAAACATTGCTGCACTGCCTAAAACACAGAAGCAGTGCTTGCACAGAGCCTTCATGGTGGATAATAACCTTTCAGTGCCTTGCCAGAAGTTTAGGATAGTTTTAGATTTCACCCTGAATTACAGAGGAGATGAGAGTGAGTTTCCACATTAATCAGAGTTCAGTCAATTATAATACTCTGAATTAAAGACTCTGTACTTCTAGAAAGGCTCCTGCTACCCTGCAACATGATGCAGACATGCTAATTTCATTAGTACACTCTGAGGCCTCAGTTTCACATCTTGCAAAGCAGTTCTTCAAATGAGCTCCTGCCAGATTTTCCTAAAATTGCCAAGAGAACAGTCAAAGGCAACTTAGCTATTATAAAGCTTAAATGGGATCACAGGATAAACTGGGAGTACCCCTCTGGTAAGGCCTTCACAGCAACCCCCCTTCTCCCCACAAAACAAAAACTGCAGTACAGTTTAAATTGAAATAGGCTTCGCTCACCATTTTGTAGCTAACTCAGTGGCCAAAGTAAAAATACAGGAGATTATCTCAAAGGAATTTGAGAGAAGAAAGAATTTGATCGCTGTCATTGTTAGACTGTCGAGACTATTATTCTCAGAGTGCTTTAGGCTCACTCACATCTACCTTTCCCTGTTGGTTTATAAGTTCAACTTCTTTTCTTTTCTAGCTGTACTGATCTGTGTAGCCCTTTTCAAAGCACTAGAGCTGTACAGATGAACTGCACTGATTTACATAGTTTCAGAATTCAACTCAAAAGACTTGAACTAGCATGCTGAGATCGGATATATAACATCTATACCAGAGCATCTAGGATTTGATTGCAATATAATGAAGAGTCATTTAAGTAATTACTTTTGCATAAATTACTCTGTGCTGGTACATTCCAATCTATAATTGCAGTATGTTACAAGCACCATGGTTACTAATCAAAGGGTGAAAGGAATTTGAGACCTGGAAAGAGCAAGAGAAATTAGGTAGAGCTAATGTATGGGCAGACTAAGGAACACATTATTCATCTTCCATCTTGACATGTACAATGCATAGAAGCAGGAAGGTAAGAAAAAGGACCCAGAAGTGATACACCTGCCTATCCCAGCCCAGGTAACTTGTGCTTCAATGTGTCACAGATTACATAAACATACTGACTACATTATATTGATATAATGAATCCCCACAGCATGGTTTAAATACAATCATAAATAAAGATGCTAACACTGCCATATTCTGTAATTCCCTAAAAATCCAATATCCTCAAATGAAATTGTTCCATTCATTAGTCACAACCATGTATTATAGATGTAGCAGCCTCACAGCCTTCCTGTGTTTTTCAAAAGGAGTCTCTGGCTACAGCAAAGTCCTTTTGCTGATTTCCAGTAGCAGAGGAAACCTCCTAGCAAATTCGTAAGAGTAACATGAAGTAGAGCACTGGTAACCCAAGGAAAAGCCCACCCATTCTCTAGACAGAATGGAAATAGAAACATTTACTGACTCTGAGGCATATTTGCAAGCTTTTTATGATCCTGTAGCATGTTTTTCAGTCAAAGCAGTTTTGACTGGTACTCCATTTTTGTTAGGAATACTTGGCACAGCTGCTCAGTTATGAAACTAAATGTCTTGTGACAGTAAACATAGCGTGATGGAAGGGGTCTGGCAGAGATGTCAGATGATCTTTGGCCCTTATATGTATGTGACATTTCCAGAAAAAAAAGGTTATTTATTAGATGAGCCACTAGGGAACAATCCTTCAACTGATGGCTACAGCCATGTTCTCCAGGCAAAGATAAGCTTCTGAGAATGCCAATCACAGGTTAGGATACATTCTGTAAAGGAAATAGAAAGGAAATAATAGGAAGGAAAAACCCTTCAAGGGGAGTTATATTTGGACTGAATGATTCCTTTAGTTGTCATATTCAAAACTGCCCACAGCACTTATCCTGGTAAAGCATTGGCACTACCCACCAAGCTCAGCTGTTCCACCATCCATATGTCATCGTTATCACAAATAATTATTATGTACTCTCAGAACATATTAAAAGCAGAGTGGAATTGGATGTAAATACAGGCAAATTAAGAATGAGACAAGACCAACATGATACACTGACATTTTCAAAACACTGCAACTCAAGATGATTTCCTTTGACAAATTCCATCTGCAGTCCTGTCTCACATAAAAGTAGGCAAAGTTGCAAAGCCTGTAAGGTTGCAAACTATGAAAAATAAGGCATGGGAGAACATATCATATCATTAATAACACCTTCAGCCATCATCAGAAAAAAACATGACCATATATTCAGGAAACTGGGTCAATGTCTGAACTGCTTTCCTATCATCTGGAATGAAAAGAGATGCGGAGTTACTGCATGAGGCACAGAAAGAGTAATTAGACATAATTAATAAATACAGCATAGAGTGAGGAATACAGGAAAGAACAGCTTTGCTTTTCCCCCCTCCTTACAGGTTGTGTTGGTGGGCTATGTTGTCAAGCAATCTCAAGTTAAAGCTAACAAAGTCTTCTGTGTGGGAATAGATTTACACACACATATCACGCTCAGAGCTAGATAAACACATATGCCCAAATACAAGCTAATCCCTTTAATGAATCCAGCCGACAACAATCTAATCATGAAGAATTTTCTTCATAATAGAAGTTACATTCAGATGCAAAAACACAACGCAGTCTTGCTTGTAACGTATTTACAAACTTTATCCTTTTTGAACCTGAAAGTATGGCTTGGTTAATTTCCTCTCCAACTTTCAGGCCTCTTTGGGCCCAAGTTTTAAATCTTGCTGATGTTAATTTCTGCAGCTTAATTATGCTACCATGATTCTTTGTCCCCACCAGACATAAAGTGTACAAATCTACTGAGAAAAACATCAATTCCTGGCAAGAGCTCTTGGCAACAGAATGATCCTTCTGATCCTTCCCCCTCCACAGAGCCATTTTGGATATTAAGATTATGCACAGAAATACAAAAAATTTGTCTTGGGATGGGTAGGATTTGTTGAAGCTCTCTTTGAAGCCCTGCTGAAATGCTTGAGTCAGGTTTTGAGGTTGGACTTTTCTTTGAGATGAATAAAAGCACAAAAGAAAGATGCAGAAGAAACAAGAGAAAGCTACAGAAATGGAAACATATCAGAGCAATCTCTCCAAACCTCTGCCCCTCCAAAACGAGTCTGAACAGACAGGTGAAGTCATATCAAGCCAAAGCTCTTACTTTAGATGAAATCTAAATTGGATATAGAAGCATCTGATGCTCAGTAGTACCAGAGGTTGCACAGAAACCTGATTTGCAAGATCCTAGTAAGTCTGAACCCTGCTGGCTAATATTGGGTTTACCCAGCCTTCAGAATTTTCAGGTTAGGATTAGACTAAATATTTGATCAATTTATTGCCACTGTTATCGTAACCTGTATGATATAAAGGAATTTTCATCCAGAAGGTAAATAATTAAAGGGAGTCAACGAGATAGTTAGAAAACCAAAACTTAATTGAGTGAGCTATAGTTATCCAGTCATTATTCCATCTTGTAAAATTATCAATATATAAACACAGAGACTTCTGAAAATGAAGAAATTAATTAATGTGGGCAGTCATGCAACCTTAGCTTTTTATACTAGGAAAGGTGAAGTTTGAGGGTTTTGGGGGTTTCTTTTGCAAGCCTCACAGATACATTCATTTTACACATATTTGTATCGATACTGAATTAATTGTCTGCAACCAACTTAAAAATAACCCAATGCTAGAAATGAGGCTATTCAGCTAGTCATGATCAGTCAAAATGTTCACTGAGATACACATATCTCTCCCAACAGTTCTGCTTACAATATAGAAAATTCCTGAGAAATACAGCATTGCATGCATAGATTGTGTCAGCTGTCATGTAGAGGAGATTGTCAGCAGTTGAAAGGGAAAAAAACCAAAAAACAAACCAAAACTAAGAATCCCAGCTTTTACTAACAGAAAAACCCTTGCTTTCATTCTTCTTCCAATAAAAATTGCAATTGAACAATAATAACATTGGGTTTAGAAGTATCAAATTCACTTGTTTCAATAGGCATTTAAGCAGTCAAATCAGTCATGGAAACTGTTAACTCCCATAAAGGAAGCATCAGTTTTTGTACTGAATTATGAGATCCTCCATGGATAAATAAATTAGTCATTATGTGGACTGGATTTACTGCAGCTAGAGGAAAAGAAGTATTTGCCCTATATTCTGCTGCAGCACTATTTTTTTCACTTCCACTAGCTAGACACAGGCTAAACAAGATAGAAAACTGATACAGTATGGCTATATTTTGTTATTGAGGCATTAAAGTCCTCATGTTATTACTAAGACATAAAAAGCATGACAAAAATATTTTCAATTGCCATTTCACTTTCAGTGGTGTCAGGGAAAAAAAAATGCTGAATTTTCTCTCAAAACCAATTTCAACTTTCAGATTTTGCCACAACGTATCATTGCCTATAGAGCATCTATTGTTTTCAATGTCCACAATAAATCAAAAATGCTTCTTTCAGACATAGATGCTAAGGGTACCGAAGATTTCATTTTAGAAGAACATAAAGTGTTTCACCTCCATCTCCTTAGAGAACAATCATGTTGCATGTCACCTCTGCTAATCTAAGTTTTGAACAGATTGTAATGTCCATATTCAATCTGGGGCACAGCTCCATTGGCCACACAAAATAAATTTCTGGGCTTTTCTAATTTATATTACATTTTTATGTTACAATTATATGCTCTATTACTACCATAATAGTCTGTTCTGCCCTTCAGAAGGATGTATGGAGTGTCAATGTTAGGTGAGAAGACCAGGCCAGGGAGTGGTGTTATTGCCCCATCTTTTCTGCATTACTCACATGAATTCAGCATGTGACTGCTTGAATAAATCACAATTTCCAGCTTATGTGACATGTTATTTTTTTCCAGCTCTTATTATTAACAAGTATGGGTACTTTATTTAAAATAAGCTCATGGAATACTCGGGGAGAAAGCCATGAATTAGACTCAATGTTCTTGGTTTCTCAGTAAAAAAGAGATGTGAATTTTTCTCAGCAAATAGAAAGATTCATCACCTAACCCTGAGAAGGAGAATTGAAGTTCTACTCACACACTGAGACTCACAGCCAGAACCCAGAGCTATTACATAGGTACTTTAAAATGTACCACTGCTAGAAATTGTATCATAAGAAGTCAGTATAAAGCATATTCTTGGAAATATCATCCTGTGAATAACCCAATTCCTCAGGCTCTCCAGTCCCAGCTGGTGGAAGATTACCACATAGTGAAAAGCCTTGCTGGGGATTTTGTTGGGGTACTGCCAGCTGAAGTTCTGGTGCACTAAAAGGCATTCTCTGCTGTGAGGAAATTGAGGACAAGATGCAGCACCTGATGCAATCATCAGCTGCCAACCTATTTGCTTTGATTCCCTGGCAGCATGCAAAGTTCAGGCAAAGAGAAGAGTTTTACACAAAATGGAACTTCTAGTCGCTGGTAAGCGATGGACTTGTCAAAAGATGAAACACAGATGCCAAATACTGACTCATCTGTACAGTCCCAGCTAGAAAATGCAGCTATGTAAGAATGACATGAGATCAAGAAAGGAAAGAAAAAAAAAGAGAAAACTAGAAAACTAAGCAAGACTGTGCAAAAAAAAAAACCAAAAACATAGAGGGACAAAGTTCACTGCAAAGTAAATCTTTTAAACAGCTAGGGACTGCAGTACAATTAGTATGCTTAAAATCTACACATGGCTTTAGAACTAGCAGACTGGAAACATACCTCTTGCCACTTTTTTCCCCTCTGTGCATGGAGACATGGAGAAGATGAATGCAAACATCAGAGGGACTGTGTTTTGCACAGACAAACAACTGCTGAAGATGCAAGGAAACAGAAATATGAGCACTTAATCACAGGAAAAGCAAACCAGATCTAAATCTAAACACTGTACTCCAGGTAACTACCATGGTTTAATTTTTCAAAATTCTAATTACCCGACTAACCAGTCTAATCAGATTCCAAATTAGAAATAATTCCTAAAAGACATTTATCATCATAAAGGCAAGTTCCTTGTTCAAAATTGTTAAGGACTTAACACTAGAGAGTGTGTGTTGCAAAGAGAGTAGGAAAATATTTATGATTCTGTTGTCGGAGACAATGTTTAATGAACCCATTAAATGCAAAATTGCTTTCTGACTTCAAACTCTGAAAGACGTTTCAAAGAATTTATGTGAAAAACAGCCTGTTTTCAACACTTACTAGTACAATCCCTTTCACTGCAGTGCTGCAGTTCATACTTTTATGGCCATACTTCCCAACTCCTGTCACAGCACATCTCGGAGTAGAGATGGCCACGATATACAGAGTATCACCAGACAATTTCAGAAGGCCTCAACCCATACAGAGTAACACCACACCACTTCAGAAGGCTTCAAGCATCTGCCTTCCTTGTTCATCAGCCCAACCTGTTATACCCTCCTGTTCCTGCACGGCACCTGTGTGCCCTCTGCTCCCTTTGGTGATGGTCAGTGCCCCTGGGCACTCCATGGCTCATTGCTGTCAGTGCTGCTCACCTGCTTCTCACAGCTGCAGCGCACTGGCGATGAGGCTGGCACAGCCCCACCCCAACTACCACAAACTGTGTGCCTACAAAGTCCTGTACACTTTATGCTACAAACACATCTGTTTGAAATTAAGTCATGAGCATGATTATTTAATATGCACAATAAAGTCAAAGGGTCTAGCTGGCCATTTGCTGAGAACTGAACTGTACACCTGGCCTCAAACTTGACTACAGATCAGTTTGTGCATCAAACTACAGAAGCCTGGGGAAGTTTGGCTTTTTTTCCCTATTTTTCCCACTGCATTTCTACACCACTGATTTACAAAGTATGACATACTTTGGGGCTGAGATAATTCCTTTCTTGCATGGTCTTCAGCACGTGGAGAATACTGCTGGGCAGGGCTTGCTTTTCAAAACAACTTTGATAATAATTGCGAGCAATTAAATTTGTGTCAATTATAGTGAGCCTTAAGTCATAAAAATGCAGAAAGTGTTCATTGTTTAATTTTATGTGACACTACTCATGATTCACAGGGGAAAACACCCCAAATCTCAAAAACAACCAATGCCAGGAAAGCTACATCCTGTAAGGCTCTGCTTCATGGTTACAATGAATGAAATGTAGCTATGAAGATTTGTGGTGTGCTATCAAATATTTATGTGGATGCTTCATGTCTCCATGCTGCTCTTAATTAATTTATCAGCACTATTCTTTAGAAATACTGGCACTAAACTCAAGAGCTTTGTTCACCTTTACTACAGAACACTACATTCCTAAAAACAGTAAGAAGCAACAGTTTGATGTTTGATAAAATACATACAGCACACTTAAAAATTTTAAATCCCAGTGTTACCTGTGAAGACAGAGAATGAACTACAGAAGTTTTGGGGGTTTTATTTTTTTAAAAACAGTGACTGTATCACAGGAGATACTTATTAATGTTTACATTAAAGTTATCAGCTGAAAGTGTAATATGTTTTTTTCCTTCAAAGCACAAACAGAACCTTATTATTTCATGAGCATACAAGGACAACCATGAACCATATCCAAATGTCTGGTATTTTAGCTAAAGCATTATATCATTCTGAAACAGCTCATTTAAATTGATTTTTTTGGTACAAAATGGAATGGTCCTTGCCTGACTTCAAACATACTCTAATACACCACCCAGGAATGAGATCCAGACAAAGCCTAGGACACCGGATAACTAGAATATAAACAGGCTGCTAGTATATTTGTCCAGCCTTTAACTACTGTTCATTACACCCATAATTCACATCACCTTAATGGTCCTTCAGGAATTTTTTGTCCTTAAATTTATCTATTGGCTTAGGATTTTTTTTTTTTAATGTATATAAACTTTAAGTATTTCCATAGTTTGACAAGAAAATTCAGAATGTAAATATATCATGTGCAAAATGTACTTGTGTGCACATGAAGTAAGTTCTTGGCTCTTAGTCACACCGTTCTGAACTTGCAACTGGGCCAAATAAGAGATAGTTGAAATAATTTGGATTAATTTTGTTTCTGGAGAAAATATTACTCTAAACTATTGATGCCAAACTACTGAAAGACTGTAGTTAACACCTGGACCTGAATTGTGTTGCAACAGTAAATCTTCTTTTCAAAACTTAGTCTTAGGAGGATCCTGTGTTTGAAATTTGATAAATGTATGTGAAAGAAAAATCATAATATTTATCCTACATCAAAATACACTCATAAGAAACAGTATATAGTAATGATAATTGATATGCTGGGGGACCTGACACTTATATGTTAGAAAATGCCACAGATCTACAAAGCAAATATCTTGTGAATTACAGCTACACACTCTCAGGTGCCATGCTGTAATGAGGACAGACTTCAATATTCATTACCCCTCTTCTTGTTTGCTCAGTAGAGAAGATATTTGAAGTCTAAAATCCTCAAATGGACTTCACAGACTGATTTCCCTCAGGTAGTCTTTTCATTGAAATTCCTATAAATTGATAACTAGTCAAGGCAATAAAAGGGGATGGGAAGAAGTAAGCAGTTGCAAAGCTTCCTAGTCTTCATGAACAGAATATTTTCTGAAAGCGCTGAAATTTCAAGTTAACAGAGTTTAATAATTTAAACCAGTCATTCATCTACATAATATTACATTTGCCTTTCACAAATCTTCACTGAGTCCTGCACACAATGCACTGATAGATGTTTTTTTACTTATCAATATCTCTACTACTCGTTCTAGTTTCATGCAAGTACTTCCCAAAACTGCCCAAATGACTGAGCCATCAGTGTCTCATTTCCCAAGGAGATTTCAAAATAAGTTCTCAAAGCATCAGAGAAGAATTTTCTCCCAAACCATTACTAAATTTACATCTGAGCTGGCTATTGGCCATCCTTCAGGCTGGTGTAAAGTCCTTTGGCTTGGACATCTAGAAATGTACATGTCCCTCTGCCCTACATGCTTAGTCATGGAAGAAAGCCATGACCTGATGTGCTTACAGAGCACTCAGTACTGCACGTGGCTGACCCTGAAAACCTTTCAGTGCAATAACACCATTAAGGCCTTGCTCTGAAGAGCAGCTTAGCCACACCTTTTCCACACAGCACAGTTTCCAGCTCCTGAGATATCTCGGAGAGCAGCCCACTTTAGCCAGCAACAAAGCCCAGAAAGTGCCTACCTGAGGAATGGCACAGCTGACAGTCTCCACACTTCCCATGTTTTAGGCAGGGTTTATTTTGTGCTGGCCCTGTGGACTTCATGCCCTGTAGTCAACTGATTGGATCTATAGTTGAAACTCACTTGATAGAAATCTAGTAAAGGTGCTTCAAATTTACTTCTTTAGAAGGCGTGGATAGTGTTGATCAAAAGATATAATTCAAAAGCTAAATCCTTATCCAAATGGAAAACTCCAGTGTCCATTTCCCACTCTCCTCCACTATTCAATGCAATCATGCCAGTGCCCTCTTTTGTAAAGAAAACTTCTTTACAAAAAACTTCTTTACAAACTTCTATTTTCCATATTCTGCAGTAGATTTACATTTCACTCTGATCTTGAAAGACAAGCAGGTACCCAACAAGTCAGCCCATCTACACAAGCTGTAGTAGATGTAGTAAGGACCCTCTTAAAATCAGGGTGGATCATTAAAATATTGAAACTCACATATAACTAATTATTTAAGGCTGTCAGGACTACTTGTCTGTAGGACCAAGGGAAAGGATTAGACTTTACTGAAAAGTTTTAATACTTGATCTAAGTTCAACCTAATGGCCATGAATCCACAAACATCAACAGGATGAAGTCCTCTGGTGAGAAAAGTTGTGCTGTAGGAAAGCAATCATGAGACAGCACTATCGAAACTCTGACCTATAAATTAGATGTCATTGACATTATCCAGCAGAAATCCTTCAACGTAGGAGTGTATCACTGCTGGATAAATTACTTTTCAATGGTTTGTTGGAGATTTTTGGTTCTTTTAAATCATTTTCTAACCCAGCAGGGTCACATTAACTCTGAGTGTTGGATCTGCTGGAGCTTGTCCAACGGGAAACTGAAATTCCCAGACCTTTGAGGCTCAGTGAAGACCTGATAACATAACCTACCACTGATCACTTTTCCTAATTTAGCCTGTTTGGGGATATCCCCCCCCGCCCCCCGCCATTTCTGAAAAATAACTACAGCGTATGTAACAGACACTTTCAGACTCTATAAATTAACCTGTCTTGACCTCCAAAAGAGAAAAATGTTTTAAAAGGAGAAGGAGTAATTATTAAGCTTTTTGTCTATGCTACTTGTCAATTTGCATAGCATTATCTGTAATGTTTTGCAAAGCTTTTTTTGGAGGTCATCTAATCTCGTTAAATCTGTCACAGGGCTACTGCTGTATCAGACGTAGATGACACATTTGCACAACACAAGTCCCCAGCAATGATGATAAATATGTTTGTTTCTGGCAGTCCAACCACGCAGATGCTTATTATGTATGTATGCAGGCATTTACGTTATTTAATCAGCTTCAGAAAGGAGAAAGAGGTCTCAGGCACCCAAGATATAGTTTACTTTTGTATGTACTTACTGCCTGCTCATGATAGTTTTAAGCAAGCATTATTTGCTAGCTGATCCAGAATGATCATGAACTTCTTTAGGCATCTCACACTGTTAGAATTGTTTCTGTTTGTTTGCAGAGACCTATCCATGTAGATGGATAATAACCAATAGTATCTTTACCCTGTCTAAAACGCTCCAGCTGGAGCCCAAACCATAATAAGTGACATCAAGTTCAGGGGAAGACAAATGTGGATAGCTACACTGTTTGTAGCAAGAAATATCCTTTGGCTAACAAAATACATGAAACTACTAAGTGGACTGTGACAACTCAGCTGCTTTTATAAAGCATGAAAAATTGAATTCATTTCTACTTTAGGGATCTGGTCCACTGGCATGCCGGGGCCAAAAGAAGTTGAGAGGAAAGGGAATCCTGTAAACCCATATAGACTGAAAAAAAAAAAGTTTCAGGCACATCTAGGATTAAACAAGGTAACATGATGAATAAAAGCATCCAAACAACCAACACAAAACCAAAAAAACAAAAAAGATATGTTCTTCAGAATTTGGCAATTCAAAGGAAAATTGCAAGCAAGCCATTTGTTCTCTTTAATATGTGAAAAAAGAGGCACATTTGTGTCTCAGCATTTCATAAACCTGAAAGCTAATATCAAGCAAGCTTTTTCAAGAACAGCTGAAGTCCTTAAACTGTATCAATCAATACATAAAATTTCAATTTAACCACCATACTGAAGTAGTATTTCTTACTGCTAAATTCTAATTGCTTAACCATGTATTGAAGATGGTGACTTTCATTTATTCAATCATACAAAACCAGAAAAGGAATAGACACATAGAGAATTAGGCTCAGAATTGCCATGCCAGATGCAATTACAGGTAAATAATATGTCAAAACTTTTAACTGCTTAGAGATAAAACTCAGTATTTCCAGTATCTTCCATTTCAGCCCAAAATGATAAAATAGGTAGAAAAATGCAACAACAGCTAAAGATAAACTGCTGAATTAATTACCAAAAATATTATCTTAGCATAGCCTGTGGTTTAACTGCTTTGCAGTTTGAAAGACAATTTATTCTTATCAATTTAATGACAAAACACGGAGAACTAAAAAAGACAAACTTGGTTAGTCTTAACACTGACTGCTGCGCTTGATGAAGATCAAATGTCATTGCACTCTGCAGAAAGCCCTGTTTGTTTGTTGTTAAAACTATGTTTAATTTGATGTTAGGTTGTCATTTTCTTTGCATGTGATGGTTTGACTTGAGCCAGCTGCCCACCCAGCCACTGTCTCACTCCCCCTCCTCAAAAAAGCAGGGCAAGAAAAACATGGCCTTTTATCATGGGATGATAAAAGGCCATGAAGATCACCTACCACTTATGATCACAGCCAAACCACAAGGAACATAAAGCAAAATAAATTAATCATTGCCAGTTAAAATAGACTAGAACGATGAGACAAAAAACCCAAAACAAAACAAAGCCACATCACCTTCCCCCACTTGCATTTTTCCCTTGCTCAACTTGACTCCAACCAGTTTCTCTTGAGGAACTCCCCGGTTCCTCATCAGAGTCTCAGTTATTTCAAGCAGATGCTTGACACGCTTAGGTAAACAGTGACACTGCATTTTGTAGAAAAACACTGATATTTTAATGCTGCTTTATCCTAGATGATTTCCATACTCATATTAAAAGATACCTCTAAATCACAAGCTTCAGCTTGAAGACTGACTTGGCTCTGAAGGCAGTAATGCGTTACCAAAGTCTGCAGATTATTTTTAATAGTTTTCCTTTCCAAATCAAGACCCTCTGTAAACGAAGAACTTAGGAGAATTTAGAGGAAAGCAAAATTAACAACTTAAGCTTCCATACTGCTACATTAGATACCCTGTTAATAACAAAAGTGTACAACAATAATAAACACTAGATGCAAATATTTTCCATGACAATAATAATTTCCTTTATAAGTAGCAAATTACTGTTAAAAGCAGCATGAATATTTATATAATTATACTTAATTGGTGTAAATCTAATTTCAGCAGATTTGCACATATTTTACAGCAGACACACCTAGCCATTGATTCAAACCTATTCTTTCAATCTGTGTAATAGGTTTTGAAAGAATAAAAAACAAAACATAATATTAATTTTTATGAAACAAAATTACTTTTACTCTTTCTAACATGAAGTTATCCTGGCTAATGCAGTAATATAAAAAAAAAATCAAGAATATTTATTTTTAATCCAAAAGTGAAGCTTTAGTTTCACATAACCATTTACAAGAATCTTGCAAACATAACAGACTTTTAAAAAGCAAGTTCCTCAAATAGTTTCATGCAATGTCACACACACACCACCAGAGCTCTGGGTGAGCTGATCTGGCAAAGGTTGCAATGGAAGTTGATTCCCAACTCTCTGATTATTCAAATAAAACATTAATTTATTTTGCAAGTTGAAAATATTTCAGAAGAGTATATTCTGGTTATCTTCATAAAGATAATGTTCTGTAAGTACAGACTGGAATCAATCACTTTTTCACTTATACATGTTCATGTGAGTATTTCTACTAGTACAGCATGAGGAGATGGATTTTCAAAAGAGAACTGGGAGTTACAGATCATCAACAAATTCCTCTAAATGTTCAGACATGACATTCATCTCAGCACTTTGAAAATTGCTCACATCAAGTGTTTCTACTTCTAAAATGAGAAGTTAAAATTACAGTGTTTCCAGTATGGCCATCAATCTTTCTCCTTTGGTTATGACTACATATGTCTAAAATTTCTTGATGCATTTTTGCATGTGAGAAAACAAATGTTCATTGGTCTGAATATTCTGCTAAAGGGAAACATGGAGTAACTACCATTTGCCAAGAAAAATATTTTTATATATACAAAATATTTTATTGAAAAATTATATATATATATATATATATCAGTGTTGGACTATGCACCTTATTGTTCATATTATTTCTGTCCCTATTAAGAAATATTCTAACATATTCAGTACAAAGTCATAAATTCCAAGCCTTCCTTGACAATCTTACAGATGGTTATTATGCTAATATTGACTCAGATTATCTCTTAACAGCACTTTTCAATCTTGGCAATATTTTAGAAATCAGACATCACAAGAGAGACTCTTACTCAAGAGTCTGTATCTTCTTTCCTCATTAAAGTTCAAAGTGGCAGAGGAATGAAATGGGTAGAGTTGCCAAAGTCTGAGCATTGTTTAGGAGTGAACACTTCTGCTTGCTATGAGTCAGCTTTTGTATCCAGTTTCATTACAAAAATACTGGCACAGAGAAAGGAAGCAATGAAATCTTACCAGTAATGATAACACAGGGATGGTAAGTAGACAGGATACTTTAAAGATAAATCCCAACTAGGAAAAAAAGTAACTACTTATCATCCATTTAATAAACTCCCTTGTAAATTCAAGCAAAATTAAGTGGGTTTTTTTTAGTTACATGGAAGCAATCCTGTAATTTTGCATGAACAGGATAACAAATTGTAGTGCTGTCACAACACCAAAAAAACTGCTGTTTGTCTGATGGAGGGTCTCCTCTCTTGAACAGTGTCAGCAAATTAATTAAACCTCCAGGGAAGAAGTTCACCTCAAAGGACAGAATGAAGGGGTGGGAGCAGGGAAGAGAGTACACATGATGGCAGGGCCATGAAATACTTTATTTGAAACATAACTATGACTTGACAAAAGCCTTGATCCGAAACTTTGATCACATAATAAAGTTTTGGGTGTTTTTAATCTGATCTGCTCAGAAGACTTTTTTATTACATTTGACTTTTATTTAGGATATTGATTAAACAGAGAAAAAATTGTTCAGTGTTAAGCCTTGTGAAAATATAAACCAGCCATTCAGCTAAGACTTTAACTGGGCTGTGAATTAAAGCAGCTGGGAGTAAGATAGAACTTCAGATCCAGAGGATTATTTTCCCCCACAAAGAAGTTGGGTGAGGTTGGGAAATGTGTGATGGAAATGGAAATCTAGGAGAGACAAAGCAGACTTTTTCTGGTAATATTTTCATCCTCTCACATACTTAGTTATTCCTAAATTTCTGCTTATCTCTGAATCAACCCAACCCCAGTAAATAAACTTGATATTAATTCTATGAAAATAATAATAATAAAAGCATCTTAAAAGGTGGAAAAAATCCTTAAATCTTGCATTTCTCAGACTATTGTAGAACTGAGTAGAATGAGCCATGAGCAGAGTAGGGACATACTCTATTTTTTCTTTAATTTTTTTTTATGTTTTGGGTTAAAATATACAGCATCTCAATTTCAAGGTCTCCAAGAAGACAAGAAAAAAATATGTTCCGCTTTCAATCACTCAAAAATGTTGGAAAACATAAACTTCAAAAAAAATTTGAGGAGGTAATCTTTGGGAGATGATCTGGAAATCATTTTGACAGAGATCTCAATTTTATAATCTGCTATGCTGGGAGTAACATAAGTTGACAAATGATGTTCTTTTGTGATTTTGACAACATTACAACTTTGTAAAGAAGCACTAGAGAAATTACAGACTCTCTTATTGATCAGCTCAGTGAAGATGATTTGCGCGCAATTTCCAATAACTATTTGTCTGCTACAGAGTAGCTCCATGGGATTCAACCTACACTGGCTCAGGTAGACAAAGCTACTTAGTCATTCCAAAAATATAACACAGTCCGTACATAAATCTGTAAGAGGATCAAATAAAATAAGCAAATCATTTAATGAAGTATCATGTTTTTACCAGATGACTTCACAATGGCAAAACTAGGAACTGGAAGAAAGAAGTAAGAACCCGTGCATATGCTTAAATATTACAAGAATAAACCCAATCCTTACTTTAAAATACTCTGAGATTAAAGAAAAAGTCTAATTAACTTAGCAAATATTTGTGCTGACTCAGGCTAGCTGTGATCCTGGAGGGGAGGAAAGGCTGATGAATATTACCAACCTCCAGGCTCATGTGTGCTTAGTGAATAGGGAAAGATTGCATTTTCAAAAGGGCACAGCCCTGGCAGGAAGAAGGGAAACTCTTAGCAAAGACAGGTGCTGAGAGTGGGATAAGTGTGACACAGCAAGGATCTCTGAGGTGGCAAAGGCCCAGACTGAACTCCACGGAGATGGACACTATCTGTGTTTCTTTGGTTTATTTATTGAACATATATCTATGTTTTGACTACATGATATTAAAGGTCTTTTGCTACCTAAATTATTTTATAATTCTATACATACTGTTCAGCATAAAGTACATATATCTCACTATACATAGTTGCCCCTGAACACAAGCCACTTTTGACTCCTTGTGACAATTCATTTCTGAGTGCTAGGAAAAAGCCCTGATGCTGCAGACTCACATATAACAGCATTTGTTTACATGTACCATGTGCATCTTCTTTCTTACTAGGCACATAAGTCCTATTACCCTAAGAGAATACATAATTCTGGTCCTCCTTTTTATATTCTATTTCCATCTGAAGCTCAAATATGGACTGCAGTAAGGTGCAGCACAGGGGGAAATCTAGTCTCGGTTATTTCCATTACTGGAAAAAGAAACAGCAGCAGGATACTTTGCAAGACAAGCTGTCCCTGTGAAATTTCTGCCTACTGCAGATTCAGCTGGCAGCCTAAGCTTTGAAATAAGCTTCTCAAATTCTAACGTGGTTCTTTGGAAAGCTGCTGCACATCAGAGTTTCCAAACCTGTGTGAGACATACAAACTGTGGTTCTTTATTTTTTCATGTCAACATTATTGAATTATTCAAATCTGAAAATACACACCAGAAAGACACATTTGCCTCTTCACTCTGCTGTTCAATCATTTACCAAAGACATTTGATACTGGAAGTTAATTTCACCACAACTAGATGGCCACAAAACTTGTGCTTTTGTCTTAATTTCATCATCTCAGAATACTCTTAAGAGCTTGACTGCCTGTATCCTGGAGACCTTTGAAACCCTCTCCCAGTGCCATGACACACTAAAATGGTAAACATGGGGTAAGAGGTCCTAGTCATTTGTCATTCTTTAAGATTTCTCCAATAACTTATCAACAGATATGTGAGACATAGACGAGGAGAAAAAGAGTTTTATATGGCAGGACTTCCTCTGCCATATTCTCAAACTTCCTGAAGTATCAGATTCCTTTTACTATTGTTGCTTGGGGCTCTGGGACACTCAAAATAATTCTTTTATCATAGCATTCTTAATATTTCTCTTTCTATATGAAGATATGTAATTTAAATATATATTTAAATAAGCAAAGTTGAAAGCTAGTAATGATACTAGAAGTATCAGTGATTTCCACTATTTAAATTGTTCTGTGCCCAGAACAAATTGTATAGATGGTGGAACTTGCTATTTCCCTGAATGAATGGCAGATCTCAAGGATGACGCCCAGTTCATTTTAGGCTAAATGAATCTTTACTTATCTTCACATGTAAAGATGACTATAATTCATTGAAGATGACTTCCAGTACACAAAAGCAAAGTTTCCTGGCATTAGTTTGGAAAGGGAAAAAATTATCACCAAGAGGAAACATATTTCCACAGGATAGCACAATCAAGGACCGTTAGCATCTAAGTAAAACTGACATTTGTTTTAGCCAAGTGCTCAGATATGGGAGAGTGCTTGTCTTTGGCAGACCTCCATGACAAAACACAGCTTTACAGGATCACACTTTGAGATTATTGGTGTATAAGAGCATCCACTGGACAAGTCTCATCAAGATTTTTGTCTGCTATCTATCAGTAGTTGCTATACCATATGTGCAAAATAGAGTTGCAGCTTGCAGAACACTTGGAGATGTTCAACGTTTAGCTTGCAGCAAGTGCAGCCTGTCAATAATTCACATTACTCTGAGTGGAGCATCAACAGATTAAAACATTCCCCCATTATGCCACACACCACAATAGACTATAACAGCTGTGAAGGAGCCATTGTGCCACCATTAAGTGTTTTGTCATGGTCTGTCAGACAATACTAAGGAAAATTTCAGTCTGTAGATTGGTGCTAAGATAAAACGGAACAGCTCATTCAAATACATATAAAATCTTCTTGTGAAAGATTTACATGCAAAATTCCTCTTGGCATTATGGGAATTAGTTCTATGAATCCCCCACACACTTATGGCAGCAGGATAGACCTTTGTGCCAGTGTGGCAACAAAAGAATTGGAAATTTGTTATTGAATGAGCATTGAGCATTTACTGGTAAGTAGGCTTGTTGTCTTTCATTGGTTCTTTTTCTTGACCGAAACAACAAGCTGTTTTAAATCCTTTCATGCTCACACCTAAAAGGCACTGATATTTATCTCATAACTCTTCAACCAAGTAATTTCCCTTTCCCTGCCCTCTAAAACCTCCTTTGAAAAGCATCCATACTCCTAAACCTCTCATGCTCCTTCATTCTGAGTATAAAAGGAAACATTTCTAAATGGGTGCATACAAACTTAATTGTACTGTGTTGATGCTCGGGTATTCCAGCAGTGAGAGGATTTCCTGATACTTAAAAAAAACCCAGGCATGCTGGAGTGACCCTACACCAACAAAGCACATCTATCTATCATGCCAGGGCAAGCAGCCCTGCCAGCATCAGGTTTATAGAAAGTACAGCTTGTAGTGGCAGGCTGTTATGAGTCTTTAACTGGTCCCACAGAAGGAAGCTATTGAGAGGTAAAAGGCATGCCAAAGCAGAGAACCCAAAGTCATTCCTTCAATGCCTATGAATCCTGTAAGGATACCACTTCAATGGGGTACAACAACACCTGTTGTCCAAGGCAAATATCATATTCCAGGGAAGAATTCAACAATATTAAAATATTTTCCTTCTAGTTGTGTTTTTGTTGTTTCAGAAAACAAAACAAGTTTACTTGATGTAAACAGTCTTTCACAAGAGAAAATTCTGAGTTCGTTCTTGAGGACCTTGCTCATGCTCCTTCCCTTTCAATTTATTCCTTTAGATACTTATCTACTACATTGTTTCACACCAGAAGCCTCCAATAAGACTTAAAAATCATATGGCATCTCTAATGTAATTTTATTTCTCCTTTAGACAGATGGTCACACATTACAGCCCACTCTGTTTAGATTCACACAAAACCTAAAAAAATTCTTGTGCATTGTGCTTACTTGAAATAGCATCCCGTTTTAGGAGAAACTGAGCTAAGGTAAGACATCTTTAGGGTGCTCTTCTATACCAGAATCAACATGGCAGGGCATTTTAACAAGTCTGGAACTCACATTGGGTTAGAAGTAGCACTGGGTGGTTTGGTTTGGGCATCTGATACTACAGGTTTGGGCTTCCTTTCAACAAAGTTTGTGCTAAGGCTTTCCATTCATTTTAGGCAAATCAAACACAAATATGTCACCTCATTTTAACTTGCACATTTTTGATTCATGAAAACAATGGAAACAAGAAAGTTAGTTGCCAAGAGCAGTCTAACAACATCAGACTGTCAGAAAACACATTAAATTAGAAGTTTGTATAGTTTCTGGCCTCATATAACAAAGCAGAGAACAGCTTTGGCTGCAGGGCCATTCTAATACAGAAAGATGTGTTTTAATAATGGATTCAAAGTATTTTATCAGCACAGCAAGGAGGGTTGAGGGTGGGAAGATGATGAATGACTTAAAATTCTGCAGGGGGTTTCTACTGATGTAGTTGTTTAGAAAGATGCCATGCTCTGTCACACTGCTTTCCCTTCTCCAGGCTATAATGAATTGAGTGCAGCTAGGGAATCATAACCTCATGCAAGAGCACAGCATGGCCTTATCTATCTTTAAGATCTAGTGTTTTGCTATCTCCAGTCATGTGGCATCAGCTCAGATGATGAATTTTTTCAAAAGAACCAAGTCAGAGTCTAGACCCTTTGCCTGCAAGGATTGCTGTTTGGATTAGTAATCAGAGCATGACCTTTCCACTGCTCTCAGAGACAGAGTCTATGAGGATATGCCCAATTTGCTTCAGACTCTTTATCTGCCTTGCAAAACAAAAGGACCTTTTTGTTAACTACCTCAAAGCTAAATATTCAAGAGACTAATTATCTATAATTAGTGTTCAGGAATGGTATCAGCTAGACTAACCTTACATGCTTTTGCTCAAAGACTTTCTTCTTTCCATGAAACAACTAAGATGCCCTCTTCTCTTGTGCAATTTATTTCCTGGCGGTGTTGTAACTAGTGCCTAACCTAGATATCAACCCTTAATATCAGCATTAAAAGCAGTTGAACTTATATGCATGTGCATCTTCTGTTTAATACCAATTCACATCACTGCCAGTGATTCCAGAAATACCCATTTACATTTTGCTTTCTCTGGTACCCAACTAAAACAAAATAAAAGCCCAAAGTTCAAAAAGAAATTTTGACTAATTTTTAGTAAGACTCTTCCAGAGCTGTTCCAAGGAAGCAGCTAAGATACAGGAAAATTAACTTTAAAATGTATAATCAAAGAGGCAATTTGACTTACAGTGCCTTGGAGCATGTCACTATCAAATGTCGCACACAACACTCCTGTCCTAGGGCGACATTATGGTGTTTGTATCTCCAATCGTGTGTTCTGTTTACGTTTGATATTATGTTCTGTGCTTTCAGAACTGACTCTGAAAGTGAAGGTTTGTTTTGCCTTGTTATCATCTGGTTCACCTCCCCCCATGGTCTGCTGTCTAGAAAAGGCTAGGGCTGGCTGGCTTTGCTTTGCTTGCTTGCTTTGCCTTCTTGCTTGCTTTGCTTGCTTCTGCTTTTGCCTTTGCTTCCTAGTCAGGTTAGCTAAGCAGCCCAATTCTTTCCCTGGACTGCTGCTTTTCCTTTCCTCTTCCTGAATACCATCCAACCTGCTTCGGACTGGGATCTGGGAAACACCAAGGAACACCAGGAGCCTGCATTTTGTGATCTGCAGCAGCCATCCCCAGTGCTGGAGAGCAATCCCCAGCGTCCAGACCCGGGCGACCACTCCCAGGAAAGACTTTCTGGATTTGTTCAGCTCTTCAGAGGGGTGAAAGAGTTTTGTTGTCATCTGGTGTTGTTAATTATTTTGGCGCTGGGGAGTGCTTTGTTCGTTGAATAAACAGGTTCTTTTCCACTTCTCTCAGAGGAAATTTTTCCCTGAACCAGGTGGGTGGGGAGGGGCTGTGGGGGTTTATTTCCTGGGGACTCCTTTCAGAGGGTTTTCCCCAAATTTGCCCTAAACTATTTAAATAAATAAAGCTGTAAATGCTGTTGCTAAAGCATACAGGCATTAAATAAAGTATTAAACCAGAGGTAAAAAAGTGGTACTTGGTCTTTAGCATCAGCAAACCACAGGAACACAAAATCTTGCCCACAGCATGTATCAGGTGTCAGGGACCTCACAGAGCACATACTCAATGCAAAATCTGGTGTCATTATATAGTATCTCGTTCAGCTGCAAATTGGAGCAAAACAGCAGATCTTGAGTCATAAACCACAACCCTAGGAGCAAATTGGACAGGAAATAGCCAGAAGGTCAAAATCACAGACAACAGTTTAACAATATTTGAGATGGAATGATGTAAAATTAAGGTGGATTTCCATTGCAAGACCTGGAAACCACAGCAAAAGCTGGATTACAAACGGGTTGGAGACGGAGGGAAACTAACAGAGCGAGCCTGAGCTGGCACTGCTACTTGTGCAAATAAGTATATACTTCTCAATCTTTCATCCCAGCAGGGAATCTGATTCCTGGCCTTCCTGAAAGCAGGCCATCCAGCCCATTATCTCCTTTGTACATTTGTCTCAAAGAAAGTGCATGAACAACACAGCATCTCTAGGAACAGGTTGTGCTTTTGAGGGTCTAAACAGCCACAAAGCTGGCAATTCTCTGAATACACTGTGTTTAATGGCTTTGAATACAGCAGAGGAGGCAGCAGCATTTCATCTATTGAACTGTTAAAGGCCATTTATTACATTTTTTGGAAAATACATGCTTATATTAGATTCCAGGGAGTAAAAGGGTGTGTTGATAAAGGGCACATTTATTAGAGTAGATTTAATTGCATACTTAACCTTAGGTACATGCTGTTTTAATGGCAAATAAAAATATGCCAAGCATTTTGTATTTTTCAGAACAAGGGCCAAAGGCAACAGAAGAATCAAACTCTCAACACATTTCTTTTTCCTCATTTCATCACGTCTAAAGCAACCTCTAGATGCCCTCAGATTAGAATATCTGCATAATAATAAATAAGATATTTTACAGAAGGGGAGCTTTGTTTTCTGAAGTCCCAATTTTCCCACCCACCCATCTGCATATAAACTACATTCTAATGCATCTCAATGGCAAAACAAGTGTCCTTACAACCAGTGGGCAATACTTGGTAAAAATGATGTTACCATTAACCCGTTTGCACTTTTTTTATCTCTATTTTGTTGCACTTCCTACCATACTTTGTCTTTCCTATAAATGCATGGCAAAGCAGCTTCTCACACTGAGGGAAATCCATTCCAATAATTTTCTGTTAATCAATATGCTCTCAGTAACTGCTTAAATCACAGGGGCTACAGGGACCTAAATTGTCCTCCAAGGTTTTAAAGGGAGATGATGCACGATCATGTATTGAAAACATCATTTTCAAGGGTAAAAAGAAACAAAACAAACCAACATCTACATTCACTCATGAGGAAAAAATCAAATTGGGAGAAAAATCACAACATTGATCTTTCCTCTAATTGAACATAATCACCACAATCATGTTCTAGAAAGTCAGTTCCCCAAACCCAGAGTCACTCTGCTGGTCTTCAGAGTCTTTCATGTACTAGTTCCTAGGGAAATGAAAGGGACAAAAACTCAGCACACAGTCATGTGCATCACCATGAATCAGCAGGGGAAAAGGGTGGTTATTTAAGAGGAAATCTATCCACTATCAGGTACTAGAATTTTCCTCACAGTGTGAGAAGGGAGGATGTGAACTGCTTGTTCACACATTAGGCACTCTGCGGTCCTTGTTCTGTGAGCAAAGATCATGTCAGTGATCAAAAATTATGTGGGCAACCAGTTGCAATTCTAAGACATAACAGGAAACTTGTTTTCCTGGTTTGACAAAACAGTTTCCTGAGGAGAAGAAATAGCACTTCCTTGTTCACTGGCCCACAGTGTAATAAGCTGGGTGAAAGAAGCCTGAATATAATTCAAAACACCCCATCACAGAAGATGGGGAACTGGTACATGCATATTTGACTATTCACCCAGTACATCAATCATTTGAATTGTTCCCATCTTCTCACCACATGCTTAAGATTTAAACCAAACCTAGGGCTTACTCTCAGAAGATGTTTGACTTTCTGAAGAACTCAGAAAAAATGAATTAGAAAAGCTACCAAACAATAACCAGATTTCTTTGTTGTAGTCCCTCAGCCTTCATTCTCTGCCTGTGCATGGGTTATACAAATTCTGTGTGAATTTGTGACTGCAAACCCTCCTGAGACTGGCAGCCACAGAGCAGGTGTGTGATGTTTATGCCTCCTCCTCTGGTAATATAGAAAACCTCTCAGCACAGCAGTGTATTTGCCATGGTCAAACATTACAATGATATAACAAACAAGCATTTGAATCCTAGAAAAATAACTTAAGATCACATCTATTTATCTGAGTGAATATTAATGATGCTTCTTCCTGTGACAGTTCCACCCTGTGCTAAAAAATAATGTATTCTCACCTCTTGCAATGCTGTGAGCAGATATACAAACTGAAAATCCAGTGTGTGACAGGAGTTAAATTTTTGTAGTCTCGTATTCTCAGAGATACCAAAGTATGGTAAGTAGCAAGAATAACAAGGTAATATAAAGAAGCAATAATATTTGACCCTAAAATAGGTTTTTGTACAGTGAAAATACACAAATTCTGCTTAATTCTATGAGCATTCTGATAAGCAACCACATATTTTTATTTACAATTTCTGATGGGAAATGGAGAAAAAGAATAATACTTTTGAAAGATACCCAAGACCCCAACTCATGTCTTTTTCCATCTCCCAGTTGGGTGTGTATGTACCAATATCATACAGTTATTCTACTATCATGTATTTTGAGACATCACAGAGAAGGAAAGATGTGCTTGGTTTTACCAGTCAGTCTTTTCTAAATGATTATCTGTAATTTGCATTTATTTCTGCATGTCTTATCAGCAGTGTTATTCAATTCTTCCATTATATCCATGTACTCTTCTAAGCTTATGAATAGGCATATTATTTAATTAAAAAAAAGCACAAAAAACCCACAACCCATTCCCAAAATGATGAGAGAGGGTAAGACTCTATTAATGATCCAGGCATTATTTTTCAGTTTTATGAAACCAGTCCAAATTGTGCATTAAGATATAATGAAATTTTAAGGTAAAAAACAGACTATACAGAAAAAAAAATTCATAAGGTTTCTATTACCATGATAGGATATGTAAAGAATACGGAAAAGAGAAAGGAGATTAAGAAAAATTTACTTAAGAGAAGAATAATTAAAAAGATTTACATGTGAAATCTGGAACTGCAGCTCATCTGAAAAGTCTTAAGCTCCTATAGCTAAACAAACAGACAAACAAAAGCTATTACTGGTAAATTCATAATCCCCTAACCTGAAAAAAATCCGTTCATGCCTTGAGAGTTCACTTAACAGAAGACTCTGTATGTTGTAGTATTCAAGAAAAATATCTTGGACTTATGGGACTAAGTCTGAACATATTTGATGGAACACAAACTAATGTATATAATATATTAGTCTAAATATTAGTCCCATAGATATCCTTAATGGAAGATGACTAAGCATATCATTTCAGATACTTCAGGGATGGGTACTGAAATAGGAAGTCTGACATTGATCAGAATCTCCAAGTTCTCAAAAAAGATGGTCAGCATCAGGAGGAAAACATCATTTCTCCCTGCTTCATCTCCATTACAGATTCATTCAAAACAAAAGTAAACCAACATTTGAGAGTGTTAAAAAATGTTATGGTTTTATTGGTCAGAATGGCAGAGCTCTGTCATCCCAACCAAGCAAGCTGAGCTCATGAACTGAATTCTCTGAGGGCACCTAAACAGAACCTGTAACCATGTGGATAACCTCCCTGAATGGAAGCCTAATTTAATAAGCAGTGTAGTTCTCTGTCCAGGAGTCAGGCTGAACTGTGCATCTGATTTTGAGGAATTACAGTATTTCATAGTCAAGCAAGTGGAAGGAATATTGTGAGTGACTTAAATCCCCACTTCAGAAGAAAAAGAAAAGCTTTCACACTGACATGTAATCATTTATGATATACTTGGGTATATTCTAGCTGCACTTTTCTTTCTAACAAAATTAAAGTACGAAAAAATAAAAGTACTGTCAATTTATCCTTTCAGTAAGTGCTACTTTCTAAGATTTTTTCTTTCTCAATGTTTTCCACTTGCTTAGTTCCTGATTCTGCTGTTAATACCTACATTATGCATTTTGTCACATAGGGTACAAACACCAGCACCAACAGAAATAGGCCAACAAAACTGTTCTTATAATAAATTCTTTCCAGTATTAGCTTTTAAAACTTGTCTATACTCATACCAAATTTCAAAATACACTTTAAAGGATATCTATTTTATTGAAGTTTTCTCCCATGAAGTATGGGTGCATACAAAATGTTGTTTCCATACACTAAAAAAAGACCTTTCTATGCATTTTCTGTACATACAGAAAACTTTCAGATGGCACTTTTTTCTCAATTACAATTACAGAAATCAATATATCATTCAGGATTTTTCAAGACTCAACACAAACTAGAATCATCTCTTTTTTTTTTCCCCCATGGTAAACCTTTATTCAAGTCCAACTCAGAGAATTCTAGGAATATTTTAATCAAAGCCTACTCTGTTACAAGCTGTCTTTACATGTAAATTAAAGAATAACTACTGAGAGTGGAAAAATATTCCCTAGAACATCTTTGATGCTTAAACAGTCAGTAAGGGTTAAAGCCTCTTTAAGCTATTTAATTGAAAATTGAAAAATCTGCTTAATATTGCTGCTTTATATAGTAAGTTTTATGCATAAATATGTCAAGGTCATTTGGTGCCATTACTAATATAAGAAGCCATTTTAGTATGAATGTTATTAATTGGAGGATTAATCAGTCATACAGCAATGCTTAAACAACTTCTTCACAAACCTTGCAAATTCCAGGGTCATCTCTCCAAATATTTAAAAAGGACAATTATTTCTTTTCCCAGCTTACAAATCTTTCAAGGTCACTAAGTCAGGTCCCACCTACCAATTTATGAAGAATTTCTGCCTCCAAAGAGGAAACAGCTTCATAATTTACAAGTAACAAATAAAAGTGTCTCTTACTACCACTCTTTGTCCTCACTACAATATTTCCGACATGTTACTAATCAGAATCCCTTATTATGATTTCATACTTTGAGTATATTCACTGTTATCTGCTTTAGCTTGCCCACAACAAACTGAAAAGATCAAATGGAGAAAAGCACCTTTAAACAGTGTACCATCTGTGGGTGAACAGTCTCTATTAAGTTCAAAAATAAGCAAAATCATAGCTAATTATGGATGACAAGAAAACACCCAAAATAACTAAAATAAAGAAAGATGCATTACTGAAAAAAAATTTAAGAAAGGACTCAAACTTGGAGATGAACAAACAATATTAAGTGAAATAACAAGAGGAGCTCTAACTTTTAAAGTATTGAAAAATCTGCAGATATTAGAAATAAGTTATTTCAAGTAGTCTACCCTTTTATTGCAAACACCTTTAATTTAAACACTAATCTGGGATTTTCCCCTCAGCAGAGCAACATTTCTCATTCAGAAAGCAAATACCAGATTTAACTTTTTATATATTGCAGTGAAGCCCACTTAAGTTCATATTCTTTGATGATGCCAACAGGCCTTGGGTTGCATCCCTTGGAAATGTTAAATTACAGGTTTTCAACTCACTGAGAAATGAGTCATTAGGCAATATGCACAGTTCATAAACATTGGCATCATCCACCCATATGGAATTTAACCATCCCCGAGAAATTAAATAGGCATGATATAACAATCACACCTTTAGATAAAATTTACATAAATTTTACATATGTGCCTGAACATCAAACTGCTCTTACATCCCCACTTTCCTTCTTCTGTTTATTCTTGCGTGTAACACCACAACACCTTCAAAACACACATATTCACAAAGGCTGGAGCTTCCAAAATAGTGTCTTTCTGCCCCTCTCTCTATGGGGAGTCATGGAAATGCATGATTCTTCTCTACATGGCTTTAAATAACATCTCCCTTTCCTGCCATGCAGCTGAAGGGAAGGTAAAAGGCAGGAAAGCAGCACCCAGCTCCTACTGTCAGACACACCTGGTGAGTCTGAGTCTCTCTGGCAATGCTCAAGCTCTGTGTAAAATGGGACCCCTGGCCCAAACTTGTGCTGGGACATTTTCTGGGCAGGAAGATACAGCATACATGTGAACGCACCTCTACCTTGATATGACAAGTGCTCTGAAAGGTTTCTTTGGTTTTAAGACTACAAGCCTTTTCCAAAATCCACACCTGAGCTCAATGCAGCAATCCATCTGCTGATTTTGAGAGGAACTTCACATACAGCTTGACCTAGAAGAGAACCAGGGTGAATCTGCTCTTTTTGGCCTGCCTTAATACATGACACCATGACATAAAGTGCCTTTTTCCTCAGAAATAGCTTTGTTGGGGTTTTTCCCCTGCCCATTTCACAACTACTTTTTATAGTACTTGATGAATCGCAGCAAGAGAGACAACTTAGATAAATTGGATCATAGCCAGTAAAACCCATCTCACAGCTGCTCTCTACCTCTGTAACAGAAACATCCTTCATCATAAGATCTTTTAAAATAAGCTGTCAATAAAAACTCTCTGCATTTATCTGAAAAAGAGTTGCTGGCAGAAAAGACCAGTAGCAATAAAATCAGAGGCAGGTTCTGCAGCATCAGTCAGCATTCAGTGAGGAAAAAGAAACAAACCACTGTTTTACACTTAATTAGGATAAGGTGGAAGAAAATGTGTGGCCAAATAAATATTCAGTCTTTGTAAATCCCCTGAGTTCTGCTAAGCTTTACACCTACTGGCACCCACTGAAAGTACAATTGCCTTTCACTGGAAATGAAATTCCAGATACACTGATCTGGAAAAGAGAGGAAGATGTTTATATTCTTGTAACATCTTGTACATCCCATCTAGCATTTTCCTTTCAATGCAGAATCATAGGAAAGTACCCTACCCTGAGCAGGGTACAGCAATTTCTACACAGAGAATGCCACCCCCTGGTTTTGGATGTGGTACCTTGTTTTAGAGCAGGAAAAAAGCTGTTCTAATGCTGGGTATTAAACAGCAAAGTGTTCCTCTATGCACTGCACAGGCATAGGAATAACCTTATTAGTGAGTCTTGTTGCAACAGCACTAATAAAGTCATTTTACATGTAATGGAAATAAGGCAATGAGACAGTAAGTAAATTGTCCAGCCACAGGCAGAGCCAGGAGAAGAAAAGAGATTTTTCAATTCTCAACCTGTTGCTGTCACTTCTAGACCATATTTTAATCTTCTTAATAGTCCACTATTGATCGACATACAGAGGCCCTGTCAAACTTCACATCTTAAGCAGAAAAGACAACACCAGCTGATCTTTATTGGCATGAAAGTACTCCATTGTCTTGGAATGATCTACTAAGAACAAAACAAGGTTCAAAACAATCCAGCACAAGGCACGAACAGCTGAGGAAGAAGTGACTAATTTTCTATTCTTCCAAGGTTTAATACTTCTTTTTGCTTACATAAAAAATACCTTTAGAGAATAACTAGAGTTGCATCATTACTGGTTATCTAAGAGCTGGGAAGAGGAACAGATATTACCCTCAAAATGCCAGTTTAAAAAAGAGACTTATTCAAAGCTTTGTTGCATCACATAAGCTTCTGGGGTCTCAAGACTGGAGTAATTTATCCACTGCACACAAGTCATATAAAAAGAGTTCAAATCAGCTGGACTAAGGAGATCTGGTTCTTTAAAATAAGACAGCTGAGCTGCATCTCTGTGTGTAAGTCCCAGTGAAGTCCTCAAAATAAAATTTAAAGAATGGTGAAGTATGCAGGTCTGTCACAGGCTTCCTTACCGAAGGATAACACCACAGACAATTAGTTTGATTAGTTACTAGCTTCATGCCCTGGACAAGAGCGGACACTGCATTAGCTAAGAGTGTCTACTCTCCTTCACTGAAGACTGTGGAACTTAGTGAAAATGAGTGGGTTTTTTTTTCATTTAGGCTATTTGTCAAAAAACCCTTCACTTCTCAAATTAGCTGAAAACCGAAGGCATATTCACATTTCAGTGTTTGAGGTTTAGTATGAAATCTGTCACAGATGAAATTGGTCAGTGCCATTTCCCACTGCCAATAGTTTAGGAGCTTGCACAGAATACAAAAGTCAGGTTCTTCTCTTTGCATTGGACAGAGTTGAATCTGTATCTCCCTCTGTTACCATCTGAGTATTTCATAGGCTTGGCTAAGGCACTCCTGGTTTCTCCCATTGACATTGTTCTTTAAAATAATGGGTTTGAATATTTTAAAGTAAAAGAACTGCAAGTCAGCCCTTCATCTTCCATTCCTTTTAAAATGACCATGGATTTGATCTTTTAATTTGTCTTTGGGCACCTGTTCCCCCAGAGATGAAACATCACAAGCCACTCCTGGTATGAAGCCTCTGCAGATTCCTTTCTGAAGAGCTTTCATATAACTTTTTTGTGTTTATCATTAATTAATTTTTCTAATCACTCATCTGAGTCCTTCCTTCTGTACATAATCCTTACTTGAAGAGAGAAACAAAGTTTCAATGCTTTCTTATTGTGCATTTTATTTTTGCGCTGTGAATCAGTGCATTTTGAGTCAAGACAAGTTCTTCCACATTCTTTCAACCAGCAATGAGCTGAATGTTCATCAGTAGCTGCAGGATACAGCAAAGAGAAAGCAAAACAAACTGCAGGGCTATGCATTGCTTCCTTTGGGAATGAGGGAACAAATCAAAAAAGATTTGCACATCTTTTATCTAAATTTATAAAAATTGCATCACAAACAGCATTCAGGAGATGGGCATATTTCATGTCTGGCACGACAAGCTAAGCAACAAATGGTCTGAAGTCTTCAGGTTGATCATATAACTGCCAAAATAATCATCAACAGAAAGACACCAAAAATGGTGTCAAACCTTGTCCCGCTGCAGGTTCCACCATGTGAGGCAGTCTCAAATGACACAGTCCACCAGGCACAGCAGCCTTCTGGAGAGGCACCCACCTATTCCCTGTCTGCCCAAAACTATGCAATGTTCATACTTATGGTTTCACAATGAAATACAAAGTCTGGGAGAGGCAGCAGTGATGCTCTCCTCACTCCTCTTGCATGAAAAATAGCCAACTGCTAGGAAATCAGTGAGGAAAACTGTTAGAGTTCTAAATACCAAGAATTTTAGGAAAGGAAAGCTCTTGGTTCATACTTGATGTTTTGCTACAAGTGAGGTTAACTGTGCACCTACTAATGAAAAAAATGATCCACACAGCCCACTGAATAAAGAGCTAAGAGGTGCAGCATGGTGAAAATAAACAAAGATTCACAAAGTAGAAGAAGGAATGCAATTTCATGATTGAATACTCACACAAAAGATCATCCTGATCCCTTTTCCATGATGCACCACCATCCAACAACCTGTTAAGTCTAAAGCAAAGCCTGAACAGCAGTCAAGATTCCTAGGCACTAAAAATCAAGCACTGGTCAGTGTATCAGGGCTCCTTTTCCAGCAGTAATATTCCATCCCCCAGTCTCCCTAAAGCCCTCCAAACCTCTCCTCCACTGTTCTGAGTGAAGTCAGTTACATGTTTACTTTCCAGAAGCTTCTTAATACTGACATCACTCAATGCCCATTTCTTTTGCCAGTAAAATTTGATGGAATTATTAAACGAATTTTGGAATCAGCTTACTGGAAAAGGATGCTGCCTTTGAAATTTACAACATTTACAATAAATTCCTTTCATTATGCCTTTTACTTGGTAATTAAAACAAATTTAATCTGCTGTTCTTTTTACTCAATCCTTCTAAACTATTTTCTTTCATGAGCAGTAACAGTCTTCAATTTATATAGCATTATTATATCAGAATTTTTGTGTTAAAGAAGAATATTCCACAAATGCCCAGGCACATTTCAGCCATAGTACTCCTACAGAAGATAATTAAGTTTTCATATTGAAATTTTGTAGGTACCAAAAATGCTAGTGAGGATAGTTCTTAAAACGATAACAGGAGATCAGGGAGTTTTAGTTTGGGCAGTGAGAATGCTCAGTAGTCTCTTGAACTACTCAGCTTTGGAAGAGTCTTTGTCTGCTGGATGTGAATAATGTTTCCAGCGTAACATTTCCTGCACCCTTATGGTGAAATTTCACTCAAGTTATGACTGTACATAAATATATGGGTGTCTCTTTTTATTACTAGAAATGGCAGCATGAATGCCTTTCTGCAGTAGCTGTAGAAAATATTCTTTTTTCCTCATGCTGATACCTTCAGGGACTCATGAAAATACTATCTCTTGCTGACCATAGGCAACATACCATAAAGACAATGCATACTTGTAGATGTCCATCCATTAGGCACCAAGATGAAAAAGAAGATGATGTATAAAACGACAAAAAAAAATTATTTTATATATATATATATATATATATATATATATATATATATATACCCACACACCCTCCCAAAGCAATCACTAAGACTCCAGGACTCCAGACTGGAATAAATGCTACTTTTGGAATAAAAAAGAAAAAAGGTGCAAGAAGCTTTACTCTAGCAGAGATAATCTACCAGAACCTCTAATTGCAACAAGATAAGTTTAATATTTGTCGCTGTCATTTTACAGCAGAAAAGGCTAAATAAAACAACCTCTCCATCCCCTTCCCCATCAGGAATATATCCGTTTTGTTGGACCGTTTTTCACAGAAGATTTTTTTCCAGGCTCAGAGGAGAACTTCCATCACACAAGAGCAAGCAAGAGTTTACAAATTCCTCTTGAATTCAAATATGCACTATTAATACCAATAAACAAATGGACATAACAGGGTAGGTGACCGTGATACTCTATTGACTTCCACCTGCCACAGACAGCCTAAGCTTCCTGCAAGGTTTTACTGGACCACTATGACAAGGCCCTTTCTAATTTTGGAGTTAGAAATTAAGGCACCATGAGATTTAGAAAAGATGCTTGCCAGGGGTTCAATATAATGATTTGAGATATGGGTCTAATGTCCAACATAGTACACAAGAAATGTTGGTATTTGCTGTTTCAAAGGGACAAGTTCCCAAAGCATTTAGGATTACTTTAAAGAGGTCTGAGCAGAAGAAAAACTTGTAGAAAACCTGACCTCTTTAGATTAGATTATTAGATGGGATCCTAAAATTTCTGATGACTTTCAAACAGCTTTGTAATACCACACTGGTAGGAAACATGACAGAGAGGTAGGCAGACAGAAAAGTTGCCCTGTATTTCAGAATTGTTTGTTCAAAATAATTATGGGTCCTTGAATTTTCACCTACTGTGAAACTTTTCAGTTCACTATGCCTTATCTTCACAAGTTGTAACATAATACAGTAGTGAAGCACAACACAAGAGTATTCAACATCAAAATACTTTCTGCTGTCATCTTTCAGAATTAAAAGGAGTATTTTTGACCTCCTAAAATGAGACTAGAAGTTGGCAAGAACTGGCTGGTGTTCTTCAGGGACTTTTTCAATCCAAGAGCAGAGAGCAAAGTGTTTGAGCAGATTGAAATTTCTGAGCTGGTCTACATTTTCACAGGAAGCAACAGCAGTGTATTCCATTGCACTCTACCCGGTGCAAAAACAGCCTTCAAAAGAAACACAAGGTTTTTGGGCAAGAATTCTTAGGGATTAGCCTTTGCTTTAAAATGGATGAAATACATTAATAGTTTATATCTTAACCTCTTCTAACCATCTTGCAGTGTTCAACAGGGATGGAAATTTTTCTACTTTCATGTTGCAAATACACACAGTGTGAGTATATAAATGTATATTTCCATATATTGTGCACTGCCTAGTTATTGACTTTACAAAATTAGTACACTCTGTTTCTTAAAACCTACAAAGACATCCCTTTTTACAAGCAGTAGAGCTTACTGGGAAAAAACTCTATTAAATACCTTGTGCTTGCACCTAATGAATTACAGATTCAGAAACAGGCAATTCAAAGGGTTCCTTGCAATTTTCTCATCAATAAAAAAGGGTCCACTCACAATGTAGATAATTCTAAACTGAAAACAAGGTAGCTTAAGGATTCAAATTTCTTCAAGAGAGATTCATTGCCAAGAAGCCATTACTATAATCTGTTATTTGGGATTTGCAAAATGGTGGTTTAGCAATAGATCAATTTATTGACCTGAAACTAAACCTTGTGCACTCCTGAAGGCAGAAACTCCGTTTTAAATGAACTTATAAATGTTTTTCCGAAAAGCCTCTTTCAAGACAAAGGAGGGGAAGAGTTGACTGGATAAATGATTCTGTTACCCAAGAATAAACACCATACTAAGGCATTTATATTATCTTGCCTATACAGCACAGTATAACATTTTCCTTCTATATAATAACATACTCTGCATTTACAGAACAGAGATATTATATGTTATGACAGAACTGTTTTATCCTGTTCAAAAAATGACATGCATCAATGGGAAAATATCAAAAGAGCAGAAGGAGAAGATTTTTTATTATTACAGACAAGGTAGTCTGTTGTAAATTAGCGAGGCCATTATCAGCCAGAACACCAATATATGCTCCCTGACAGAAGCCCATTTCAGGAACTAGTGACATTTTGATTAATGCTATATAATGCACTGCATTTTACATGCTATATATCTTTAGAAAAGTCTAGCACCTTGGACAGGATTTCATTGTAGCTCTTGCCAGATGACATTAAGAAGCAGGGTATATGCCTTAATTAAACATTTGATTATAGCTACTAATTATTGCTCAAACTAAGACAACAAGACTAACGACTGCTTTATGGAATAAAGGGTTTCTTGTTTTTATACTAGGTGAATAGATGCAGAAACAACATCCAGTCTGCTAAAGGCATTAATAAGAGATAATATGTTTTCAAAAGTTAAAACAATCCAGTTGATTGCATTAGCACTGCTTGTGCTAGCAATTTTTCTTAGAGGTTGTTTTCTGGAAACTGTTTCATAGGTGATCCATTTCTGTAATAGCTTCATTGTTTCATCTTTCACAGAAACAAGTCAGGTTCCTAGAAGAAAAGCTGTGTTGGAGATTTGAGACGTAACTCTACTGAGTCACAAACACACTGTGTGTTTTGCAATGCCAGCATTAAATTTGGGATTACTATTATGCTTTTCAAATGTGGCTGAGCTTGATCTGCAGAGATAATCATCAAACCCAGGTAGAAAACAAGAGAGCTGCCATTTTTAAAATATTATAGAAAGAAATGTCTGAAAAGATATTTCCTATTTACCTGACACACCTCCAGGGAAGAAGTCCTTGGCATATTCATTCCCACTTTAGGAATAACTGACAAGGAATGAGAAACAATGTGTTCAATGCCAGATACAAATTGTAGCTTAACAAAATGAAGCAGATGTAGAATTACATAATTCATCTGCCTTCCACTTCCCAAACATGTCCTTGATCCTCCCTTCAGAGCAACAGCAGTGCATTAACCTCCTCTTCACAGCTGCCCTTCCCCACCTCTCCATCTGCATGCTAGAAAGGCAAGATCAAAAAAATACAAGTGCTTTCCACATATGGGTAATCTAAAATTCAGCTAAAACTTAGGAGAAAATCTAGCTTATTTTCAGGAAACAGGAAGGGAATATGATATGTTTTAAAATAACACATATTTCATATCCCTTTTACCTCCTACAGGCCTTTTTACTCTAAGACTCTCCTGTGAGTTGTGGATTCAAGTGAAGCCAGTGAGAACCGTCACTGTACCAGAAGACAAACTTCAGCAGACCTGCATGGGTTTTTTTGGCTTCTTTATTTTTAAACTAACTGGATTGATCAATCCAGTTTTGAGAGACAAGATGCCTTTACACAGAGTGTTTTATTTAACTGGCAGACACTGCTTGTGTTTGAGACACACACAGTGTAGCCTGTGTCCAGAGAAGGCAAACAGGGCATACTGTGGTCCACAAACATTGAAACTTTGTGAGTCAGTAAAATCTGCCTAAAAAAGTGAGAAAAAACAAGCAATTTGCCTTCAAGGCCAATTCCAAATGGTACAATGGGGATGGACATGAACATCTCACATGGTACACACCCTTTCCTTTTACCAAGGGCCAGAGGAAAAAAAGAAGACACAAAGAAATTTATTTCAATCAACAAGAAAAGCACTGCCTGAGGAAGGCTGATTTCAGCAATATGAAGGCATGCATACTCATGGTGCTCCTTTTAACTGCATCTTTGTTTGAAATATATCTGTTACTGCTTTATGGGACTTATAATACAATCTCAAAACTTCGATTTCTTCACAGTTCTCCCTGATGATCTTGCCCTCGGACACATACTAGTGTTCTCCCTCCTTTCAACCCCTGCAGTTAGATCACATTCCTTATATTGGGTCAGCCCAAGCCTGCGTATTTTGCTGTCTCTTCGGTGGATAGTGTCAGACAAGGAGAGATTAATGTATTATCACATAGCTTTTGATTTAAAATTAGCTTACCTATTGAATCTCTTTCAACTGGCCTTTTGAAAAGGATAATATATTCCAACCACCGAGCAAAGATATCTCCTCTGGCATTGATTGAAATAAAAGAGCATTTTGCTTGAAGAAGATTCCTTTTCTGACCCTTTTTTCACTCAAGATTTTGCCTGTAATTTGGTAACCCGAAGCAAATCTCTAGCATACAGTCATTAACCTCATGAACCAAAGAAGAGCAAAGCTTGGCAAGAGAAATACTTATTTTACAATTTCCCTCTACCAGCATATGCCCCATTTTGTTTAATTTTCTAATGACTCTTCATTTACGCCTTACAAGCTAATCTCTCCAGTCACAAAAGAAATAATTAGAAGATTGCATTCATGTACAATTAATGTTCAAATTGATTGTGAGTGAAAGTCAGATTTTGCTCTGACTTAATTATGTAAATGCACACTAGAAAGAGTCAGGCAGGTGAAGACCGCAGGGTTTGATACACGAGCATGTTGGCTTAACCCAGCTGAGTTTCCTTCTGCTTTGTGCACCCATACAGAGAACTGACAATTATTTCACAATGAAAAGTCCATATTAATCCCATTACAGCCCATACTGCCTGCCCATGTAGACAAGAATACTATGTGCTGGCAATGAAGGTTATACAAACAATCTGAACTGTACCAAAATTAATCTATCACATCAGAAAGGACTGATAAGAAAATTTGTATGGCATCAAGTTAAAACTCTCACTTGATGTCGTATGCCCACAACAACCATACATGCTTTTACAAAATAAAAGGGAAACCTGCATGTTGGGTTCTCTACTTTTACTACACAGACTTAGCTGATAATTTTGGAGATGAAAGTTTCCTACTGGATTTAGGGCCAAAATTACCAATAGGTGTGATAAAAACATTTAATGAAAATAGAATTTTGAGGACGCCTATAAAAAATATAAGAAGGGTAAACAGTGGAGAAGAGTGAGCTACAGCATATTTAAGATATTACTGAAACTTTCTTCAGACCATAGTTCATGTTCAGGAGCAAGTATATTTACCACTCACTCAGTTGCCAGCATTCTTGTAGCTGTTTCTCATTGAAGCTACAGAAGTCAAAGTGCATTTTTAGGGGAAAGCAGCAGGATATCTCCTTCCCACAGTGAAACTCTTATTTCCTTTGATAAACTGAGATTCTGGAAAAAGAAAGCTTGCTATTGCTGACTCTTCAAATGCATAAACTCAAGTGAAGGCCGGTGTTCCGCTCAAAAAGCAATGTCCTACAACATTTTTTTTTTCCAAGTACTTGAGGATGGACCAGATGCTTACACATCCAGCTGTGAAACCTTCATGCTTGCTTCAGTCAAGGTGAGCTAGCAAGACTTAAAGGCCTTTAGGTGCTAAAAGACTGTCAAAAATACTGGTGAGGAAAGGATTTTATTACTTGGAAAAGAGAGCTCCCAGACTGACAAGTTACCCAAAGTAAGAAGGCACAGAAATCTATCCCCGCTTCACAATATCTGCCACATTTTTTCAGCAGATAAAACTGTTTTTGATTGAAGCAGGTATACTACTAACAAGTTTTGCACTTTGAGATGTTTTATTACATGGTATGAAGTAGGCTTTAGCATTTTTAATGGAACAGTTTATCTCAAACAATACACAGTATTTCCTTTTCATCACAGCCTGTAAGTGATACGAAACTCATCTTTAGTTTTAAAATCTGCTTTACTGTGATATTTTCCAAATATTATTTTTAATGTTTAATTTCCAGCATTTTTATAATGATGTGTTTTGATTAATAATGTTAAGATTAATGTGAATTACCATATGGTTTAAAATGCAGCATTTTTGAATGAGGCACACCTGGCTAAGTTAGGATAAAAGCTTTTTTGTCTGTATCACATTCAGTGCTTAACTCATAATCAAAGACTGGTACAGACACACAAAACTCTTGATGAACTGAAAATGAGCCTCCATCAATCCACAGCCTTAAATCAAAATTCACTTTGTTGCTTCAACCTTTTTACATGTGCCATTCTATGTAAGGGTGGTAGACCCTATGAGGGCCAAGTTCTTCATGCTAACTATGTTTGAGATTCAGCAGCTGATTTTAGGAGACACAAACCTAATTCTTGGATGGGTGCCTGTGATGCTGCTTTCTCAGAGTGCACCCACAGCTGGTATGAGCATACAGACATAGTAATTCCTTATACAGAATCTATGTACAGAAGATTAACCTAAAGATCTATGTACAGAAGATCCACTCAGATTTTAGTTGTCTTGCTAAGTCTTACACATAGGTTTATAAGAAAATTTCTGCCCAGAAGCATCTAAAAGTACTCTAAGTTATTATGAAAATCATAGCACATTACAAGACATTTTGTTATTGCACAGGACTGTTGGCACTCCCACATTGGCTGCCCTGAACTGGATGGTGCTGTTATTGCCTTAGACCAATTAGGATTCATAAATTACATGCAACTGCACTTCCCATAAGTAGCTCAGCACACCTGACACAAGCTCCCAGAAGTTAATTATGTGCAAAGTCGAGCAGCACAAACACAGCAGGACAAAAACAAGGATGCAACTTTGCAATAGCAACCTACTGGTATCAGGTGAAGGATTGCAGGCTAAAATTTTCCGTAATAGAAGTAGTTGAATCCATCTGTTTATCTCACTGTCGGTCAATAAAAAGTCTAAACCAGTCCCACAGTGCATTTTCTCTTGACATGGAACAAGTGCCTTGGAAGCATTGAAAAGTTCAAGGGGACAGAAAGAAAGACAAAAAAGGACTTGATACATGAAAAAAAGGAAGAAGTAAGGGTACATGCCATTCGCCCTGTCTCTGTGGAGAGCAGAGGCAATGAGAGAGCAGCTGGCCTCTTTCTGGAGACAGGGCTTTATCTACTGGGCTACAGTCATGCACTTTCACACCATGACTACCCTAACTGGAACTATGCTGTTTGTGCCTCCTAAAAAAAAAATTATGAAATGAATTAAAAACACTACCCTGAATGATACCCTGTATCATTCCTCAGGATCACAGACAAATGAGTGAAACTTGATTTCAAACTCTGTATTACAACAGAATAACCCTTGCATTTCCCAAGATCACTTTATTAGTGAATATACAACCACGAATTTACTCAACAAAATTTTATAAGGTCATCTATTTCCCTATAAACTACTTCTTTAAGCTGAAAGAATAAAAGCAAAATTAAACAGAAGAAGCCTTAACCTGTTTTACATCAGTTGAACACTCTCTGCCAAACTGGTGTGCTGACTTTTGAAATGGAAAATAGAAAGAGGAAAATACATAAAATATTACAGGATGTCTCACTGCATTTGCTGTCTTTAAGTGAAGCAGCACCTAAACTACTAACCATATGCCAACCAATGCAAGCCAGGTATCAGCTTCACCAATATCATTCTCATGAGAAGTGTCTTGCAGAACCAGAAGTGCTCCAGTGCAAAGCATGAATAGGAAGGATGAGTAAGATGTCTGTAGGAAATTATCCTCTTTAGAAAGGAAAAATTTAGAGACCTCCATTTTAATGTTACTTTCATATTTAAATTTCTGTCAAGGAAGAAAATTTTGCATTTTTATGACACTTAATTTATAGGAATTTCAAACCACTCTGGACATATAAATAAATTCCATTTGTTACCTCCCACGTAGTGTAAGAAGGTTATCCCCATTTTAACATTCAGAAATTTCAAATGTTGAGATTAAGCTATTTACCACAGATTACAAGGAGAGACTAACAGTAGAGACAAATTCACAAGCCTCTCAGATCCTCTTCTCCCTGCTCTTCAACATTCTACACTGCACTTTGCAGAGCAATATTGAAATATATCTATATTAAAAAAAAAGAAATTAAAATTTGTAATTATTTCTTAACATTGAAAGAAACAACACTATAGCATAAAGGGAAGTGCAGAAGGAGCAAAAGGGAGAAGATAAGTCAGCATGTTCTCAAGGTCTTCCTTTTAGCAGTCTTTTCCCAGCTGAACAGTTCATTTGTCTTTAAAATATTCTTCCAGCATAACTGACTCCAAACCATCCCATGTGATAAACAACAGACTGTTCTATTTCTTCTCAGTGGGAACACTGAAGCACAAAAGTCAAAGCTTATACAAAGGTACCCAAGGACTCATTGTGAAACATGGAACTAGCTAGAGATGAACAAATATATTTATTTGTTTTGATGGCATAAATGAAAAATACTTTAAACCATTTCATGTGTGTGATTCTAGGTCAGTCTGGAAGTTTTTTTTTTTCATCTACTGCTTTAGTGAGGAAAAAAGGCAAGAAAAGGAAAAATAAATATTCCTCCTTGTTTGAAACCGAATACCACATTTCAGTTACTAGAACTTCTAATAAATGTGACTTTTTTCCAACATAGAAAAACATAATTAATATGAGATTTTATCTTATTGGTTTTTTAATTGAAAAAAGCTTTGCAAATAAACATTTCTGCCACCTTCATTCCAGTATGCAGTCTGTCTGAACGAACCCAAAGGATCCAGCTTCAGACCCCACTTATGCTGACCAAGGATGTAAGAGGGCCACTGATTAAAGAGCTTCCTATCACAGATCCAAACCTACCTGAGCTTATCCCACAACTCCCTTCTTAGGGCTGGCCATGGTTGTCCAGCTCAAGTGACCCTTGTTTGGGCTTTGGTGACCTCTTGATGTTTTCCTGTCCTGTTTTCTGCACCAGGGAACCCAGCCAGCTAAGGGAAAAGCCTGCTTACAAACATACCTGTTTCATTTGGCCAGTTACGAAAAGAGGGGAATGGGTGACACACAGCCTGCAGCTCCAGGGTTACAGATGTTATGGTGAGGGCAAAAGCTAATCTGGAAATCACACACATATATACTGCTGGATAATTTCAATTTCTTCTGACAATAGCAAATACATGGATAGCCAAAAGGAACTGAAAATAAGTCAAAGGGATCACCTCTTTATCATTATTTTTGGGGGGAGAAATTGCAAGACATCTAGATTTCCAAGACTAAATCAAATTAGATGTTTACAACGGATCACAAAATTTTAAAACACCTAAACCTTTAAGAAAATCTATTTAAGAAAAGGATTTCAATGGATTCAAAATAACATCAGTGTTTGTCATGAAATGAGCATTGTGCTGGATATTTATTAACTCAGGCCATAATGATCCTTGTTTACTCTCTGTGTCTAGACAGAGGAAACACAAAAAGAGCTCAGTTCTAGCACTAGAGTTTGTTTTCCACTCATCTGGAGCTGCACTTTCTGGTACAGTGCACTGCACTGCACAGTACAGATGCACTGCATCCACCACTATGCCTGTATCTGCTCCTGCCTAGGAATAAAAAGCCCATAGAACTTAGCCTTGGGGAAAGCATTCCCACATGGGATACAGACCTGATGAAACAATCCTGCACTTCACAAGCTTCATGGTCTCAGTGGGATTCAGGGCACTGTAAGGGAGAGAGGCACATGGCTGTTTGAGGTCAGCCTCCAGCCAAGACTCATTCCTGCTGCAGCAATCCCACATTCCCCTGGGGAGCACAGCCAACGTGAGCTCTTTACACAGCAGTGCAAAGGCTTCACAAACAACCCATACAAGCAAGGTGTGGAACACTACCTGAAACCCCTTGTCTGGTCTGTTCTCTATTCTGATATCTTTTCCCCCTCTTTATACAGGAGACATGTTAACCCAAAAAGAGAATCCAGGGCAAGATTTCTTAAGGAAAGTCAATTGCTAATAAATTGGTCTGAAAGGCGAATGCACAGGACCTTAAACCACAAACTGATGATCAACCAGCTGCTGGACACAACACGTCAAGCAATGGTTGATAGTAGCTGAAATAAGAAAATGTGGGAACTAGACTTAGTTCTTTGAGAAACTGCTTTTTTAACAGTGGCAGATACTTTAGTTCAGGTCTAAAAGAGGTTTATCTTCGAGCTAACACAGAGAATACCAAACAGGAAAGAAAATTCAACAAGTGACAAGGAAGTAGCTTGTGTACTACTGTTTCACAAGGCTTGAAAGAATTTTTGACTTTGATGATTGTCTTAACAACAGGTGAGTTCAGCTATGACCCATCTAACATGTCTCCCTCTTATTTGTCACTTGTAAAGCAGACTGTCCTTTGAAGTGCAAAGCAACTGAAAAAATTATTTATTGACCAGTCTATAGCAATGCTAAAGCTCTACAGTTTCATTTGAACTAAATAATAATAGCGATAACTTCCTAGAGGTTAGGGATTTGTTCTTTTCTTTAAACCTGGATTGGAAACTATGATTTTTTAAAACCTAAATTATTTCACTCTACACAGAAATAATACCAGGAAGTTCTGTGGCCATTATCATGCCGTTTTAATGCTTTACCAATCTTTTTCCTTTCTTTAATCCCTCTAATGAGAAGAAAAAACATGCATTTAAGTGTTTCCTACTACAGGACCTACTTTATTAAGGCAAGACAATGTGTACGTCAAGAAAACAAAAACATGATACATGTGAGGTTTCAGTTTTTAAATGATCCCTACTTCAAGATGCATAGTGTGTAATACACTTCTTGTGTATCAAATTACAGTACCTCTATTTCTCAGAACACTGCAGGGGTGGTTGAATCTTGTCTGCTTAAATACATTTCAGATAATTCTGAGTATTTAACAACTAGATATAATGGGCAAAAGCAGAAAAAGCTGTATAAATATTTCAATAGAGTACCATTTTTATTCACTTCAGTTTTAAAACTATTTTTTTAGCAGGTGGGAGGCCTGCTAAACCTGTCATTTACAAATGTGAGTAAACCAAGGATATTTTGGTAGGGAAGATACTGTTCTGACAGCTAGGTGCTCCTTTAAACACTTCACTTGTTTTCACTCTCATAACCTACAGCCTACAAAACAGAAACACAAGACAAAATATGCCACTGCTAAAATTAGTGAGCAAGGATTTCATTCCTCGTGCATCTCAGACCTCTCCTGCAGGTGATGACATCCAGTGCCTCAGGAACTGCATTGTGCCAGCAGTGCTCAGCAAACTGCTGTCACGTGGATATTACCACTCACCACCATCCAGGAGGGCATCAGCACTTTTAAGGAGTGGGATCTTCATGCATCTAGGAAGATGATTTTCTGTGTAGCACCCACTTCCCAGGGCAGTTGCAGGGGTGGAGGAGCAAAGCAACATTGCAACTACATCCTGCTCTCCTGATGGTTTATACAAGGAGGAACGGCATTTGCCTTGCAAAATACAAACAGCCAGTGAACTGTGGAAAGAGTAATTAAGCCTCATCTAGCTTCCAGCCATGTTTGTCTCTGGAAAAAATATTTCAAATCAGCTGTGTTTTGCAAATGTGCAATGATAGTTTTGGGGGATTTTTTTTTCTTTGTTTAAGCTCCCAAAGTTTGTATATGAAGTGAGCTACAGAGCTCTGCAACAAGCTTTCTAATGAATGCTTCCAATACCTCAAGGGAAAACAAAACAAAAAAAAAAAAAATTACCAAACCCAAATCTGCTACATCTCATGAATTCAGATATGAAGACTCCCTGGAAAAGACTTTCATTTCAGATTCATGAGATGCTTTATAAAACAAAGCATGATCCCAGTTTGTAAGATGAAGCTGTAGGGATGAGAAGGCTGCTGAATGAGTTAAGGGAGTAGCTAAGAACATCCTTTGCTCACCAACCTGACTTGTCATAATATGACATAGCTTTAGGAGGAAGAAGACAAAACAAATCATGTCTGGTTGCATTGCTGATATGATTTTAACCTCAGGATAAACATCTGGACCAACTCTCAGCATTGTTATTATTTGTTGCCACTATTATCCCAGAATCCACAGTTCTGGAGCAACACCACAGCAATGCTAAACCAGCGTGTGTTGGCAAAATAAAAGGGCTCTCTCTTTCCCAAAAAACTACAGATATTGGAACAAAAGAACAGAAAATATAAAAAAAAAATCCCCAAACAGTTTAAAAAACAATGGAAAAATACAAAAATGAATGGTATAGCTGCTCTCTTTGATTGGTTCCTTTTAAATGATCATTTCCACATTTTCTTGTCTATTCCGAGCATACAGAAAAGCATTTCTAATTGAGGAGGATCTTTATAGGAAGCCTTCTGAAACAGCACAGATTTTAATATAGCTTCTACCACATAGAAACAACCTATTAACCTCATCTGTGGGGCAAAACCCCTAGAGAAACACCTGAATCCTGAAAGAATCAATGTGACTGTCCAACAATGGAAGGTACCCATTCCCTCTCCTAGGAGCTAAAACCAAGATATAAACCTAAAGCAGACACCCCAATGCCAGGCACCTTCCTCAGTATCTCTTAGTATTCATTAAATAAACCTTAGCTAAATTTTTCAAATCAAAAACTAAACAGCCCTTTGCCATAGTTCTTCTGCTGACCATAATTACTCAACACATTTATAAGGAGTCTTGTGACCTTAGCACATTATGACCATTGGGTATAAAGTTTAATCCAACGCAATAGCAAAGTTTGCTCTTGTATCTCTGTGATGATCCCCAAAACTAAAGAGAAACTGTAGCCAAAGACCATGCAACTCCTTTAACATAATTTGAGAGTGACCACTACCATATAGAAGCCCATCGGCACGACAGAAACTCCAGCATTAGACACAGACTAAAGAGAAAGCCAAATGCAAAGCTATTTGCCTCCCTAAAATCAGGGATAATGAATATCTCAAGAGCATCCAGGATTTCTGCAACAAGTCCTGATTTGAAATAATTGTCCCATTAAAACAGTGGAGATGTATTTTTACATGGCTCTTCCTCTTATGAAAGAGTTGATTTATTTTGAGTGTATGCTGGGGGGTTGGGTGCATGGGTTTTTTAAAGATTTTTTTGAGCCTTAAAAAAGATTTGTTCTTCTGCCTTTCCAAGCTAAAGGACAATGAGATCATATTTTGTGTTTTAGAAGGCTGTAAGCCTTCCTTTGGAAAACCACTAAGTTTATTCATAGCACTGAACGGCCCAAATTGACAAGTTTATGGTCAAAACCCTAATTTTCCTCATAGCAGGCCCAGCATAGGAATGCAGCTACAACGTAGTTCTTAAGTCCAACTGGAATTCAACCGAATAATAAGGAAACTCCAGTATCTAAGTACTAGCACAAATTCCCATCATTATTAGGAAATTTTTGCAACACTGATTTCCTGAAAAATTACTTCTTCCCATGCTTCATTTCACATACACACAGGACAAGCATCTTTTCTCCAGGCACAACAAGGGGCATGCTAAAATATTTGAACTGCCTACTGAGTTTTGTCATGTTCTCCTCTGAAAATCTGGTTTATTGTCATTGGTCATAGGACTAGACACTGCCTCTGAAAGGGTGATCATATATCTTCACAACCCACCTTAAAATGAAGTGTTCCAATGACTGTTCTGTTTAGATGGATGCATTTATCATGACATTTAAAATGAAGGATTGATTCCAAAACTTTCACAAAATTTGCAATCGGGATATAATGGGAAGGCAGGAGAAATACTGACCTTTAGACTGAGGAAGGTATGATGCATACCAGTAAAAGACTTGAGAATCTCTCAGTTGTGGTCAGACTTCATAGGAAATCTGGCATCAAACAAGCTTCCCCAGTTACCTGAAAGGGAGCCTGCAGGGAAATATTGCCTCTGTCCTGGGTAGAGATCCCCTTGCCCACACCACTAAATCATACATCACAATCTCATTTTAAATCACATTATTTTTCCAGTTCACATAAAACAGAAAACAGGAGAGTATGAACTAAACAATTTTGACAGGTTCAATTTAATAAACTAGTTTTATGAGGATTGCAAATCAGAGTCATTCAGACTTTGAAGACTTCTGACAAACATTTTAGCCCTCCAAAAAGGACACTTGAAGAGATTAATCAGCTGAAACATCATTGTGAGTCCTGGACACAAACAAATCATTATTACAGTGGCAGGGTGTGTCTTCTCATGTCTATAAACACACCTTTCCACTGATATTAATGGAGAGAAGAACAGTCTAACTAGTGTTGTATATTTATCTATTTATTTTTTTAGTCTAGGGATTTCTTGAATAGATTTAATTAAACTGTGCTTGTGCTTCCACGCTTTGAGAGCTTGGCATGGGTGGGTGGAAATATGCATGCATACTTGATAGTCTGTTCCATTTACTAAACAGTCTTGGAGGAAGAAGGGAAAAAAAAAAAAGGAGAAGGAAAGCACATCCTCTGAGTCACTTTGACTAAAACCTGCATTTCTGCTTTACTCAACATTTACATAAAATCATTAAACTCCCTTGCCTGATTATAGAAAGACAGAAACTGATTTTAATTCCAATACTCTGGTCATTCCACATTAGCACTACATATAGAAGACACAATGGCACCATTTTTTACCCTGCCTTTATGTTTTGCAATGCAAAGTAGATGGCATAGTTCTGCATAGGTCTGTGATATATCCATACCAGTCTAGAAGCTGAAAACATACTATGACCTTGACAAGCAGGTAGGAATATACAACACAGATTTTAATTCGATGTTATCTAACTGCATACTCTTTTTTTCTGGAACAGCCATTATTTCTCTGTTTGCCAGGTTTTTCTTCACTGTGAAATCCAAAGTGGGCAATCTCATGACTGAAGTGCTTATTTTGGTCTAAAAAATTGAGGATAAAATCTAGGTCCTGCTATAGTTGAAGTGAGTTTTGTCACTGACTTCAAAAGTGCTATAATTTCACCTTGTGAAATTTAAATTTCTTGCCTGGTGAATCCTGTCTATGTTTTCCATGAATACCCAATTCTGTCAGCTCTGAAATACTAAATATAAGGGAATGCTCCAGGAAAAGAAACAGAGCACTTGATTGCAACAGAAACATATCTTTGTGGAAGACTCGAATGAAAGGCCAAATTTGGGGACTAGACCAAAAAAAAAAAAGGGAGAAAATAGAAAGGTTGTAACACCAGCACTTCACTTGACTATCAACTTCATGTGTATGATGTAAGTGCACTGCATATGAAGAACTTTACCATTCAATGAGCTGGTAAATTCTGCTACAGAAATCCCTAAATATAACATTTAGCCGAGATTCTTTTTCTTGCTGAAAACCACAGAGAACCCAGAAAAGCAATTTTAACTGCTTCCACATTTCTGGTCATCAAAAATTACAGGAAAAACAATATTGCATTATTTTGAAATTTTACGTCACGTAAAATGTGAGCAAAACATTTCAATACATAATCAGCTTGCTGTGAATTTTCACCTAAAAGATGGCTCTCACAAAAAAATGGCTAAGCAAGAAAAAGAACCATATTTTTGTCACCCAAAAAAATAATACAAGTAGTGATTTCACTTATGTCAACCAGCTTAGCAATCTGAGGGTCAATCAAATTCTATATGCAGGTATAATGTATGACAGGCTGAGGTGCTTCTTTCCTTCCTCCTGTCCTCAAATTCAGTGGAACTGATTCACACATGCCAATGGCAAGTTACTGTTGTGAGCCAGCACACATTTCTGCCCATATAGATAACTAAACACCCAGAGCACACTATATGCAAACACAGAGTGAAATTGTGCAAACAAACCACTACATTGCATTCTCACAGATGTAAATTATAGCCACCTTTTCTTTCACCCTGTGGCAAGGAGAAAGAGCACCCCCGTGGAGCCTGCACCTTTCCAGAAGTACAGACAATCCTCATCTCCAGGAACAATGACCACCCAAAACCGGCTTTCTCTGGGGATGCTCTTATCAAACTCAGATGTTTCTCAGCTCTCCATGAAACTGTGCCAGTATTACACCACCAGAACTGCCTTTCCTGCAGGAAGGTGCTGCACCCAATATCCATTCATCTCTGCGTTGCTATAATTAATGCTAAGCTCCAAATTGGATTAGCCATGTAAGGCAGCTCTGTAAACAAGTTAATAGGATCTCTCTGCTAACAACACTGTTACCAATATCCAATTACTGTAACCAGGTATTAATCTAATGGTGTTAATCTGTCAGACTCTAAAATTTAAAGCACACTGCTGTAACATTTTAATAAAATTAAAAAGTAATTTTCCCTCTTTACTAAAATATGTGTACTAACTAATATTTTATTTTGATATCATAGCAATGGCCACATAGAAAACAGATAAAAGACCCAAATCAGCTCAGGGCCTGTGACTTCCATTACTGCATTACTCAAAGAACGATGCTGGCGTTTTTGTTTGGTGGGATTTTTGGCCTATTAGATAGACCAAAGCATCCAACCCACTACATTGAATAAAGAGCAAGAAGTTTCCATCAATTCTTCTAAATTCCTTTAAAAACAAATACCAGAAATAATGATTACTACTAGAACTCACTGTGGAACAACAAAGAGAACATCTGTTCATTATTTAAAACTTTTCCCTCCTTTTTTTGTCCACTTATTACATGCAGTCTATCAGAGAAGAAATGGTGAATTACCAGAGAGAGAGAACCAACAGTGAATATAGAACAGACCACAGCTTGTATTAGAAAGAGATTGAAGGTTTTGAAGTTCTGTATGAGAAAGGAACTAGCCCAATCATTATGATTTCTATTTATTTGTTCATTTTAGCATAGCAAGTCATGAGCTTGCTAACAGCTTACACCAACTTGGGTACAGGAAGCCGTTGTAGCACATCAAGACACAGTGAGCTGAGCACAATAGAAAAAAACAAGGATATACTAAAATTCGCATTCTGGGCAGCACAATTATCTGTCAAAAAACCCATTATTTACTGAATATCCATCCCAGTGTAAAAAAAAAGTGCCAACAGATAATTTATCATGAATTTCACATTTCTGAGAGAGTACTAATTCTGTTTTTGCTCAAATTGATGGTGTTCAGCTCCAAGAAGAAGGAAACAAGATGCACTCTGCCCAGGACACCTAGCTCTGGGCTCATCTTTTGACTCCTATGGGCTCCACACTCGGGACCTCCTTGTCCCTTCCCACTGCAGCAGTGTGTGCCCACATCCATCCCAGAAGGGATGTGATGGCCATCCTGCCATCCTGCTGCCCCCAGAGCAATGCTGCTGCTGCCAGCTGGTGCTGGGGATGCTGGAAAGTCAAACGCAGAGAAACTGGTCCCAACTGTGAGGCAGATCCCAGGGCCAGGTTTACACACCACCGTGTGGGTCAGGGATTCAGCTCACAGGGACAGCTTTTTACTAAGCATAGGATCAAAACACTGATCTTCTCAAGAGTCTGAGGGACAAAGGAGAAATCAGCTATGAGTGCCACCTTAACTATGTTGTAATATCATTGAGTTTTCTACTAACACTAACCATGAGAAAGAAGCAGATCAGAACCCAGGGCCTTGACTACAAACGCTAAAGCATAATATAATAGTGTGAGGCTGATGTACAAACCAGAAATCTGAGGTACAAAATCAGATGCAAGTAGAAAGAGATATTCACAGGTAAAAAGAAATCACAGCAATGTAAGATACTAATGTAAGGAACATCAACCTCATACAAGACAGAGAAAGAAAAAAACATGCTAGGGGATATGTAGAAAAGTTTCAGACTGTCTGACACAGCTAATATGTGTATTTGCTTAGAATTTAAAGAACTGGCAGAAGCACTCTCATAGACAAGAGTGGAAAACAATGAGCTTTAAAAGCTAGGGATGTACAGACCAGCAGCATGAAGGAGCACAATTGCATGGCAAGTCTTTGAGCCACATAGATTGAGAAGCTGCAGAGGTACATTTTTATTGTCATGGGGCACAACTAATATTTCCTAGCTGCCAATTTGCTTGCTTAATGTCACTTTAGTTCTTCTTGATCTGTGCTGGAGTATTCACTTTAGCCCTCATTTTTCAGGTACAGACTTGCTGATTCAGTTCTCTGCTGGAGCTGGAAACACAAACCTGTGTTCCAATACACATCTATGTCCTATAATTCTTTATATGGAAAACAACTCAACTCATAGAGTCTACAATTACATTTCCCATAAGAAAAATAAATAAATAGATGAAGACTTCAGAATTGATAATAGAGGTAATAAACATAACATTTGACAGCTTAAGTTCTATTAGCCAATTGTAAGATAACATTATATGTTACTAAATGTCAGAAAAAAAGCAATCCTAATCACCTACTTCATGGGAGAAATTGGCTAAGATAAAAAAATCGTAAATAAAACATTATCATATCATTGCCAGTCTGAGGATACAAGCTATCAATCTATCAATTTCCCCTTGTACATCACAAGCTATAAAAAAAGCACTAGCACTTGGTAGCCCACTCTTTTCTGACACCCCACATAAACCAGTTTTACAGTAATAGGAAAAACACTTAAGATGACGAAACTCCAGATCACTGACTGGTTCACTAATAATGCTTGAGTAAATCTTCCTGAGAGCTTCTACATGCCTTGCTTCATATGCTATAGCTCACACTGCTTGTATAATAATATAGAAAAAACTGCAGTTATATATTTTTACAGACCTGGTAAAAAAGTACTTCCATCTCTTAACACAACCTAGAGGCCTTTGCTTCATTTTGTACATCCTTAGCTAACACAGCTAGTGCAAAGTGCAGCACATTTAAAAAATAAAATACACAAACTTACAAAAAATACAAGCACAATAATTTGTTATAAAGAATCTAATGAATTATTAATTAAATATAAGTTACTCAGGATAAAGAAAGACTTTTTCTTGATTAGACTTTGAAAAATAACATAACTACCATACGACAGAAGAGATTTCCACATTTGTCTATCATGCATAGATCTGACATAGAAAAGAGAATTTATAAAATTTTGTCTCCAACACATTAGGCTTTACCAAATAGCTGTTATCTTTCTTTCTATCACTTAATTATGAGAGAGCTTATATATTCTTTCAGACCACGGCCACAAAGCAGGACCACTAAGACACTGATATTTAACATGTCCATTCATGCATGTATATAAAACATACTTCTTCTAGGATCAATAAATAAACTCTAACGCTAGCAGAATTTCTCTGAATTCATGATGACTTTCTGTCTGCAAAAGAAGCAGTCCATTGTTCAGAAATCTTTTCCTAACCCTTCTGCAATCCCAAAGAACCCTACATAAGAAGACAGAGGCAATCTGCAACACATGTCAGTGTTTGGTTTCATTTTATTTTTTGTTCCTTATCCAGGCTAAAATGAAAGCAGTGGAAATAGAGTTGACTACATGCCTAATGATTCTGCAACCTAAAAGTCAAGGCTGGCAAATGACGTGTAAAGGTGTCCTTTCCAAATAAATCTGTATTATTTCCCCATTTAGAATTCCATTTTAAAGAAGTCTATTGACATAGGAAGCGAACCAAATCTTAACAAACTTACTTAATCAACTTTGGCTGACAATAGGTTATTATACTGACAATGGGTTAGATTGTACCAGATTCTCCCAACTAGAACACCTCAGAAATATTCTGCACCTCACCTATGCAAGTTTTCATGATTCACAGTTGCAAACTTTTGGAACTTAGTATCTCTAATCTAGATAAATATTAAACATGTTATATTAGTTTTTCTTTTCTGGTAAAGACATAGATTTGAAAAGTAGCCCATGTAGGTATGGAACATAAGACTATAAAAACAGTTGCTTCACCAAAAGACCTTTTTGGTGTGTGGTAAAGAACAGCTGGGAATAGATTCCTATAATATATGAAAAGATAATATGATCTATGGACTAGGGCCATTAAGAGAAAACACTTTTAACTCCACTTTGATCCCCAGACCCTCCCCAGCTAACAGGAGGATTCATGCACCACACTATCAGGCAGGCAAGTTATTTACACAATATGGTCATGCTTCAGAACTTCATGTGTTCCTCCCCAGACAGGCCAGGACACACATAAGGACATGCATTCCTGTTATTGTCAGGCCTCTCCTAATGGCCAGAATAACCAGGGAAACCTCACCCAGTAGCCTCTTTACTGCTGGGTGCTTAAGGGGTGCATCAGCTACTGAGAAACCCCTTCAGCCCTTGCTGGACTTCCCTGCCTGAGCAATTAAAAGGCCTTTCCTTCTCATACATTACAAATATATAAAGAGCACTTATAATACATGAAGTGCACTTCTCTTCTGAGTTACTTTTTAACCAACCTAAAAATAATCTCTCCTAAAAGCAGAGCACACCTTGCAGTGCCTTGGCCCAGGTGCACCTGTGTGAGTGCAAATACTCTTCTAAAAACACAATATTGCCTTTGTTGGACTTCCTAGGGGTACAAACACCTTCCCCAGACTTCTCCCAGACTTCTCTCCATCACACTGCCCAGAGCCACAACAAAGGTGCTAGAGGAGGAATGGGAGAGCAGGAGCACAACTGGAGCCCTGCCCATGTACTCACTCACCACAGGGCCTGTGCAGTGTTATCTCTGTGCTGCCCAAGGCAGAGATGTGCAGAGTTCTGGGGAAAAACATGCAAACATAAAATACCAGCTGTTCAGCTGCTGGGCCAAAAGAGCCTGGAAAGTCAGGGGTATTTGAAGGCTGTGGTATTTTGCAACTTCTGCTTTAGCATGCTGCAAGACAAGTCCTGCTGGCAGCTCCCAGACTCAGGGCTTTTACTATCCTGACTGCCACGCCAAGTCTATGCTGGAAGATCCTGCTGTTGCAAACTCCTGTTGGGAGCCACCAGAGTTTCCCACAGGGCAGTCAAGCCATAAAACATGTTATAAACCATGGAAACACTTCCTGGTCAAGGACAAAAGAGTCTTTTTAAGTGCAAGCCAGTAGCACTGATCTTGCAAAGGCACTATTTGACCTTCAAAGAAGTTCTACAGTCAGCAGCACTTCATGGATTTACCCATCCACTGAGAGAACAAATGAAAAAACAAACACTAAAGAGAACATTTATAAAAAGGTTAGTCCCTTTGCAGTGACACTGGGATATTTTACCCAGAGCACTGCCAAATGACACAATTTTTTTTTTCTTACTGTGGTGAGTATAAATTGGTACTATACTAAAAGAGAGGACTTTGTGACAGAAAGAGATTCCTCAAGATCTTTTCAGATGTACTTCTATACTAGAGGCTATTTCCAGGGAAAGATAGATAACTCAGAAAAGGAACATAAGTATAAACCATGTCTGTCTTGACCCTTAAAGGAAGAAAAAAAGAAAGCACTCCTCAGTAACACTGAGAGTCTGAAATATCATCTAATAATGCCGAAGCAAAATTAAGTTACTCAGCTCCCCTCCTTGTCTCTTTCACTCCTGACATCCAAATTATGAGTCACTACATATTCCATTCCAAAATATGAGCCAAGCACTTGGAACATGTTTTTTATCTGATTATTCATCTCTGATTAGATATGTATAGCATCATGATAAGCCATGATCACACAGCTGAACTCAGATTCAGCAATTCAGAGTGTGCAGGACAGTCTCGAGCAGTAAGTGGTGGAAGAAAGAGATGATAGCTGATCTCCCAGTCCTGACTGCTGGTAGCTAGATACTCATAGTGCTGTGTTCCAGATGCTGAAATATCTCAACCTCCAGCTACTGCTCCAGAAGAGCATGACAATCTTGTTATACCTATGTTACTGTCTTCTTTTGTACCCTAAACAGTCAGAGATTCTCTGAAGCATTTCCAGTCTGGAATGTAGCTCTCCACCTCCTATTTTTAAATTAAAGCCCACTGAGTCACAACAGGCAAGGAGCCCATAATGAGGAGACAATATTTTTTCTGTAGTCTCATCCTGGACTACAATGAAAAAAGATAGCAAGGTCAGCATAAACCCTCATTCTTAATAATGTTTTTCTTAAAGAAAACAATATTTTAAAAGGCTGTCTCTCCTTAAGCAAGTCACCAATATGTTTTTTTAAAATCTTTTTAAAAGCATGTGCCAGCCTGAAACACACAATCACATATGTGAGATTTGAGTCACTGCATCAATTCCATCCTGCAGTCCTCTTTCAGGATGACTCATCAAGATTCAACTCATTCATAACATAGGGTGATCCAGAAACTGATTCCCTGACATACTAGTCCTATTACTTTAAGGAGTGACAGTTCCCTAACAGAGATTACTGACACAGACCTTCCCTTGACATTCAAGGTGGAAAAAATTTGAACCCTCGTAGCTCACTGGGAATTCCTTCCAGCTCCTTTACAACTCTCTGGAAGAAGTGGTAAAGACAGTTTGGTAGCTACTGGTCCACAGATAGAATGAGACACACTCTCCCAAGCAAAACGGTTTCCACCATCCACATGACTTTCCTAAGGCCTGGTTAAGGGAAATTTGGAATTCTGCAGATATGCAAGGTGTTTCACCACTCTGTTACAACACATATCTCCACTCCTTAAGTCAGGTGTGCTTCCTCTCCTCCTCCCTTCTCATCCCAAATATGTGCTTATTCCACATTTCAGACTGCAGCCTCTCTGTCAAAACCCTCCTGGATCCTCTCTGCAAGAGGGTTACTTCCATGAACAGTTGTTATTACTTCAGAATAGACCTCCTTGACCTTCCACGTGGCTTTGTGGAGTATTGTAAATGCAGGCAAACCCAATGGGAAGAAGTGACAATGTCTGACTCAATTCAGAAGGCTGAATTATTTCTTTAATATAACTATGCTAAAATACATCATTATACTATATAAAAGGAGGATACTGAAGCTACATACTACTTTCTCTGACTCTAACACACAGCTTGTGACCCTCTCTCAAGAGTCCAGACACACATGGATTGGATTGGCCATCAGGCTCAAACAATCCTCACCAGAATCCAATCAAGCAATCACTCCAGGTAAACAATTCTCCAAACACATTCCACATAGGAAAAACAAGGAGCAGAAATAGAAATTGTTTTCTCTTTCATTTCTCTCTGTGCACCTCTATGAAAATCCTGAGAGGGAGAGAAATATGTTTGCCACAGTGGATAGCTCTGCTAAAACTGCTTTGCATGTGTACATTCTGTATTGAAGGTGTAGATCCTACTGAGCTTTGAGCAGAGCACCCTTCCAAAGCAGCATGCCATGCATGGAATCATCCTGGCAGTGGGAGATGGATGGGCCATGCCATACGTGCTTTTGAGAGATGTGTTGTCAGAATTGGGTCATTCTAAGCGTGCCCCTGAGAGGTGCGAGCCATCCAAACTGCCTGCACACGCTTGGGAGGGTGGGTGCTCCTGGAGTTTCACCCACACGTGCCAGATGGGGCATCCCACTGGTACAGCTAGGCACTAATCAGGGAAATGGAATCACTAGGGAAGCCCATCAGTGCAGTACAGCCATGCCCAAGGACGCCTGAAGTTATAGCAGACAATATTTCAAGGCTGGTGGATGGTAAGGACTGATGTGACTACATGGTTGCTTTTGTAGCATTTCATAATACAGTCACTGCGCAGCAGGAAGAGTCAAAGGGATTTTCCTTGGGCATTTTCCTAAGAGGGTGATTATGAGTTCTAATGTCCAATAGTGAAAGAGTTCATCAGATACACATTTTTTTTAATGGTTCCTCAGTATCCAAAGAATTAGACAATAAATGTTCTAGGATGACAATACAGTAAAGATGGAAATTGGGCATATTTCATGCTCTTGTGTGCCTCTAAAAATTTCAGTTATCCTATAGATATTTTATAGAAAACTTACAATACACTACAGCTGGCAAATGTATAACTCTTACTTTCTCTGTACCATAAGCATTGAACTTCAAACCATTTTCTAGTGACTTGCTGTCTAACACATTGAATTAGTCACTTCTGTGATAAATGATTAAAGTACTCTTTGTAACAAAATAGTAATCTTCATACAAAATTAAGTACAGAAGAAACTGATCTACCAAGCACTGCATGCAATTATTGAGACTGATTTATTTGTTTTAATTAATCTAAGCTCAAAAATATCATCAGCTCTCAAAACATAAGAAATTACTGTTATTTGATTCCAAAGTAAAACATTAATTCAGGTCAGTTTTTCTTGAGATTTGTCAAAATAGTTTTATGACCTCATAAAGATTCTTAGCTTCATTCTAAATTAAGTTTTAAAGAAATATCTGAACATAGGTGTGCTGCATAAGTCATATCAAAATTTCAGGAAATTCCCATACTGGAATTTGTCAAAGACATTAAACTTAATTTACCCTTTATTGGAAAAGTGCCACAGGGTTTTAAATGGTCTGCTCAGTACTTTAGGTTAGCCCTTCACCGTAAATACAATAGCACAAATAGAACAGTACTTTAAAGCCTTATTTCAGTATAACATAAATAGGAAGAGAACACCTCACATTATTTCCAGCAGTGCCTGTGTCAATACCAAAAGTTACAGCTAAACCTTGTGGAGTTCATGAAATCCCATAGAAGCATTACATAAATTAGTAGCAGCAAATACACTTATTCTGTCTACCACACTACCCAGAAGTGTTTTGATTGACTTATATTAATTCAGGTTTGATAGCATCAAAACTTCAGGTCATTTTGTGGGTGTGACATGGTTTCTAAGGTTTGAAGCAGTGTTGGAAGATTTAGCAAACAAGCTGCAGTTCTTCTGCTGTTTTTACTCTCCTACACCAGCTCCTGGGTCTCTCTAGGTCACCAGCAACTAAATGTCCACATTTGTACACAGGATTTAATTAATTAATTAACTACAGGCCTTTTTAACATAAAACCTCCATCATTATATTAATTGCGAACAAGAGTGAATCAATACTACTTTTTCCAAAGAGAGCTTTATGCTATTACTCTAGTTCTCTCCCACTTGAGATGGCAATTGCCCTCAGGAATTATGAGACAAAAAGGTAAATCAGTTCAATAGACAATTCGTATTACATGGAACAGCAATTTGTACTTCAGTGCACATGAAATCTCTTACATCTAGGGTTTTCCTCCCCCATTTTTTCCAGTTAAACACAGGATATAGACTATGAAAAATGTGAGATAAAACTGTGATTTTTGGATCAAATATTTACAATCTAAGTGTAAAGTTTACAGTATGGAGGACTTCACTTTAAATTGTTTAATATTATTGATCACAATTATGTCTTTCAGCAGAATTTTCTTCTCCTTCCTTTGATCTCTGTTGCAGATGGAAGTTGATGGTATAATTTTCACCTTTAACCCCTGTTTTAAATGCAGAAAGAGCCTATCGGGTGTGTTAAGAAGATTTTGCTTAATGTGATGTACAGATATCATCAAGAGTTACCTTCAAGCATAAAGAAAAAAAAATGCATTCACTCATTCTAGAGAATAGCATTAAAATTAAACGGTGATAATTCCAGATATCCTGATGCAAGAGGTAGGTGAAGAAGGGAAGAAAGGTGTGGGGAGGGGTAGAGGAAGACACAGAAGAGCAGAAGAGAAGGAAAAGGGAGTTGGATGTCTGGCCTATAGTTATAGTTTTGTCACACAGGGGAGAGCAGGATAGAGGGGTTCAAGGAAGTGAAGAATGACAGAAGGGCAGAGAAAGGCTGAGATCTATGTGTGGAGATGGACAGGCAGCAACCAAGGGACCAAAAGGAATGGAAAGGGGACAATGAAGGGCAGGAAAGGTCAGAGAAAGTAAAAAAAAAAAAAAAATCAGGGGAGAGAGCAGCAGAGAAGAGCAAAGGGGAAAAATGGGCAAAGAGGGTGAAAAACAAAAGGAAGAGAAGAAAGCAGAAAAGAAATAGAAGAAGAGTAAAAGTAAAATAGTAAAAGAAATAGCAAAAGTAAAATAGTAAAAAGAAATAGTAAAAGAAGAGCAAAGAAAATAACAGAAGGGTTAAGAAGGTCAGATAAGTTAAAAAAATTTCACAGAAGGTCAGAGAAGGTCACTGCCAATATTGGTACTAAAGGTGTAATGAGGAAATTCATCCTGTGATTGATCAGAGTTGCTTAAGGATCCATGATCATTTCAGTGAACTTCATTTCCCTCAACAATAGACATACATGTGCATTTTTCAGTTCAAATGGGAAACGTGGGAGTTTTGCTCTCCTCTTTTCCTAGCTTGCTGCTTTAGCTCTGGGAACAGAGAATTCCCATTCTATTCATGCCCATCACAGCAAACAATTTCCAAACCATCTGCTATCTAATAAAACAACTCATCTAGACAAACCCCAGCCTGGGCAACAAATCTGATATTGTACTTGAAGTCACCATAACTATTAACAACCTGTCATATACAAAACAAAGTATTTCACAATCAAAATACCTGCACTGAAAGAATATTAAGAATGTAATGCCAAATACTCAAATCCTAGGCAAAAAGCCTGTATCCAGTTCTCTCTGCACTATCAGTTTTTAATTTTATAAAGGCATTTTTTTATTCCCCTCCTGTGGGATGAAGGCTTCATTCAGTGTGTAGTGTGGGGCCATATCACACAAGTGAATCAGGGCTGAGCAGTGAAGATTGCTGTCCATGCCTCATTTGTGCCAATGCTGCAAGAAGTTAATAAATGGAGCTGGACACAGAAGAGAAATGAGGGTTTGAACAGGAAGACAATTGAACTCTACTCCAGAGAACTGGATTCCAACCCCATCTCTGCCATCAGGCTTCATAGTGATGGCTGGGCAAACATTTCACAGATGGCTACTAATTGTGTCTTTCCCATTTCCTGCATGCTCAGTGGGCAACACCTGAGGCCAGATTCACACAAGTACTAAGCAGTCAATCAGTATTTGACTAAAGAGGCTTTCTAGGCTACTAGAAACTTGATGCCTCTGAAAATTCAGATCATGCCTCTTCAAACAAATGTTTGCTTGACAGTTTTGGTCATAATTTCCTGAAGAGTCAACTGTGTATTTGTGAAAAAGAGATAAAGCAGCAACTTTCCTTTGGGTATGGTTATGATAAATTCATTAAAGTTTATGCAGCACTTCAAGACCATAGCACTCAAATACAAAATTCCCACTACAACACTTGATGATGATGCAGAGTATTTACTGAGAAGTTGCAATGAAGTACACTAAATACTACATTCAGCTATACATTGGGGATGATTAAAAGTACAAATACATGCACTGAACAACAAACAATTTCTTCTCTCTGAAAGACCTCTGAGAAAATCATGTGTGACTTCACAGGAAAAACTAATTTACCATACAACTATGTAGAAAAGCATCATGGATTACAAATAGAAGACAATTTTAATTTTGCTGTCAGCTACTTCTGTAATATTTTGGTTTTTGAAATTCTAATATTCATATTTCTGATACAATTTGTGCTTACATGAATCCATATACATTATAGAAAGATTTCTGTCAAATTTCATAAGTTTGTAACAGTTGCCTTGGCAACTAAATTTAAACAGATCCACTGGCTCCTCACTTGACCCTTTCTTTCTGAAGCTGTTTTGATATCTAGCTTTTCAATACTCCTCAATATCCTTCTGCTCTGAAAATGAAAACGTATTAAAGAGTTCAGCAACAGAGTTCCTATGAGATTATGGACAATTTCTGTCCATTGTTCTTCTACACTTCATAAATCAGGCTTTTTGATAGTAAAAGTGACACTGGTTTTCTGTTCTCACATGATCCTCTTTAAGAATTATTTCTGAATTTAGCCACAACACCAATCTGGACTGACGAACAGGAATGGATTTTTTTTTTTTTTAATTTTGTGACTGAACTCTAAGGGGTTTTTTTTCTTTACAGTTTGTGCATGCTGTCTTTCTACAGTAAGGATCAATAAATTTGAGATGAATGTTTCACAGTAGGGCTTATCTTTATCCTGTTGATGCACTAGTGGCTATACCTTGACCTTCCCCTTTTCCTTTCATAATCAAACCACAACTACCAGCCACCTCAAGGCTGCTCTAAATTGTGCTCAAATGCAGCAAAGTAAACAAAGCCGTGCTGGACTCGAGGATTTACTCTAGACATTTTTTCCACTCTCCCTGCTCCCCAAGGTGTCATCTGACACATATTTCATATTGTAGGCTGCACAGAAGAGTGAAATAAGACAGCTCTCCTGGCATGATGCCACCAAGGGATTTTCTTCCCTTCAGCACACTCCCTGGGCAGAAAGCAGTGCCAGCTGCCCTGCTGCTCCAATCTGCAGGAACAGTGCAAAGCAGTGTGGAAGAAGGCAGAAGATCTGGGCCACAATAACTTTTCAAAGAAAGCACTGATTCCTATTCTGTGATTGATGTTCAGGTCTTTCAGATTAGCGCTTTTTTAAAACCACAGCTCTCATGTTGAGGAAAATAGAGTTTTGTGTTCCCTTTCCTTTACCTGTAATAGGCTAAAGTTAAGGGGCTTAGAGTCCACAAGACAGTGGGCAAATACCAATGAATAACAAACACAGACTTGTAAGAGCTGGTTAAGCATTTGTCAATGAGCCATCAGCAGCGAGGAATACCATAATAATTTCCCTCACCTAAGGTATTTTTTGAACACTTCCATAAAAATCTTACTCCAGAAAGAGAACCATGGTTATTTTTATGCTGTTTATGTTCAAAAATAATTACATTTGCAGGCTATTCTAAATTGTATCAAGTAACGTATATGAAAAACTCAACAACCTAAATTTCCACTGATAATGGTTTTCACCAAGTGACAGTTTCAGAAGATGTTCTGTGTGAAGAACTGTCAGTTTTCATTTATATTTTGCATTAGAAAGATGCATTTGGAATGATAAACTGTGAATTGTAGCAAACTAAAACAAAATTTCATAAATCTTAGTTATATTAACCAAAGCAAGATTCTGACATACTTAACACAATAAAATCAATCAAACTCAACTCCAATTAATCTCAGCTACTAATCAAAGACCTGCCATTGTTAGTAATAGCGATTGCTTTTAGAGTTCTGAGTAAGAATTCAAAGGAAGTTTTGGCATATGGTATGTCATGCGGAAAAGGAAATCCTTTGGCTTGGATACACTGTGGAAGGGAAGCCCATGTGGCTAAGAAACACTGTAATGCTATAAAAATACAGTTTATGCATATTTAAATTTAAATTCAAATCATGTCAATTTCTGTGGCTTGAAGTATTTCTTGTTATGCCCTTCTACCTTTTGAACAGCTTGTGCTCAGCTGAAGTCACATACTGAGAAGGAATATGATAGACTGCCTTTCTGACCATGGAGGTCCTTATTTGTCAGAGGCAATTCTGAAAAAAACCCACCAAGTAGACAGATGTATTTCATTCCAAAGAATTTCAGTAAGAGGCAAACAATATATGCTACATGGGATTATGAGTTTGCATTTTATAGCTGTCTAATTTGCTACAAACATAGAGACCAAAAGCCATGTAAAAGAAAGCTATTTTAGAGCCTTTTCAAAATTAAAGGTCAAGAACTGAACTTTGATTCCTTTTCTATCCGAAGTGAACAATAAAATTTAAAACAATAAAAATCAAGTACTGTACTATAGTATCAGTTATGTTAAGATGTTTATCTCTGGAGGAAAAGGAAATCATAGATGCAGTGGGAACAAGACTTCCCCAGATTTACCTATTCTTACAGTGAAAGTGGCAACAGACCCATAGCTTCACAATTCCATCTGCAGCATTTCAAATTGTATGTGTTCCTTAGAGAGAGGTGTTATAAATGAAAATTTGTCCAGCCAAACTAATATGAAAAAATAAAATATTTATTTTGCAATCAAATTCTATCTAGCCAGCCACGAGGAAATAACAGAGCTGAGCCCGGGGTCAGCCCTGGGTGTGCAACAAGGAGTCAGCCTCAGCAGAGGTTTTCCTCCATGCCCACACACCTCCATCCTGGCACAAGTGGTTTTTATAGGGAAAATTCCGCCTGAGGCCAAGATTTCAGCAATCAGTCTTTTCTTCTATTCAGAGTCCATATGTTAATAATATTCTCTTTTTTGGTGATGAGGGAGAACAATTCAGTGTCTGGAGTTTGTTGATTCACATGTATCTGCCTGAGGATTTCCATGATATCCATCTTGGGTCATTCACGCAAACGATCAGCACCTGGGGTTTCTGTATCTCCCCAGACATGGCCCATCTCCTGGCGAGCCATACCTTCTTGTAAATCACTTTCCAAAATACATCCAGTCTCGCCTTCGAGGGTTGGGGGGAATCCTAATACAAACATGTATATTCTAACAAATATTAAATATCACATATATCATACTAGAAATGGCGTGAATTTTATCTACTACACATAACAGAGGGAAATGGAAGTGCTGTGCTCATCTACCAACCCTAGCAGCCTGTGCCACACATTTCCATGACACAGTGCTTGGTCTCCTATATTTACCATGGTTTAGTACCAGAGAGGTTTTTAAAATTATAGATATATATAGTTTTAGCTCAACGCTGACATTTGTGACAACAGACTTTGATGATCCACTTAGTGATGTCTACAGTTCACCAATGAGAGCAGGACAAAACTACCTCAGTACACAGAGGTACATTAGCTTTGCTCTAGCGAGTGTTGCTACAGCTGTACCCCCTCTACTGCTAGCTTTTCTTCATTTACCTAGCATTTAAAATTTTATTCCAATCCCACATTTTAAAATAAAACCCTAAACTTTCCTCATAGGTATCCACACTTAAAAATGTAGTTCTGTTTCACCTTTAAGTATTTCTGCTTGGTTACATGAAGGATTTATCTAAATCCCTTATGGCTGTCAAATCTTACAGCAACAACTTCCCATGATGTTTTTTTCCTCTTATGATGAGATTCCATCCTAAATGATAAATGGGGCATACAAGAAATTAAGGCCAAACATGTAGGTAACAAAACTGAAATTGTCATTGTATGTACTGTAGTCCAGTACAGCATATGCAAAAGACTATTTTCTTGTCAATTAAGTCACAGTTCTTTCCCAGATGAAACAAACTTTCTCAGGACAGGGGATGGTTCCTAGGGTTTCACTCCATGCTAACACATTCCTACCACTCTTTTTCTCTTGCTCCAGTCACTCACTAGAAAAGGGAGCTTCTAGGCAAAACAAGCCCAGACAGGGAGAGAATACAAGCATACAAGCAGAGTTTGCACCCAGCTACATACACTGGATTCTGCAGCTAATGTGTTTGGCTCTCTGACCAGAAGATTAGAAGTCTGCAGTTGTATTTTGAAGTTTTTTGTTAAAGCAAAAACAAAACCTGACACTTTAAAGAAAAAAGTGACACACAGGAACAAATTACTTTCAGTTCACAAGGTTGCTGCAATGTTGTATATTTTAAATGCAAGATGATGCCAAGCCAGCACGCCTTCATAGTGCTAGATATTACTTAGACATATTTTAATGTAACCTTTTTGGATCAACTTTCGTTATGTTTATTCACCATAACAATTCTTCCAGCCAGTGAATTTTCACTACAAATTATCACTTTGCAATAGTCTCTTTCTACTAAATCATAAATTACAAACTCAGCACTAATCAGCACAAGCTAGAAAGCGGGAAACAAAAAACGTGCTGCATGTGGAGTCTTAACATTGTCGTTTTGAAGTCCCGACACACTTCTGAACAGCAGTGTTGATCTGCTGGAAGGTAGCAAAGCTCTGCAGAGGGATCTGGACAGGCTGGGTGGGTAAACCAAGGCCAATCATATGAGCTTCAATAAAACAAAACTCTAGGTCCTGCACCTGGGTCACAACAACCCAGAAGCACTCACAGGCTGGGGCAGAGTGAGTGGAAAGTGGCCCAGTGGGAAAAGACCTGGGTGCTCAACAGTGGCTGAGCATGAGGCAGCATGTGCCCAGGGGGCCAAGAATGACAATAGCACCCTGGTCTGGATCAGGAATAGTGTGGCCAGCAGGACCTGGGCAGTGATCAGACCTCTGAGCTCAGCACTAGTGAGGCCTCACCTCAAGTGCTGTGTTCATTTTTGGGGCTCCTCATGAGAAGCTGACATTGATGTGCTAGAGCGTGCCCAGAGAAGGGCAGCAGAGCTGATGAGGGGTCTGATGCAGAAGTCTGAAGAGGAGCAGCTGAAGGAGCCTGGTGTGGAAAAAAGGAAGCTCAGGGGGAACCTTATCACTCTACAATTGCCTGAGAGGAGGCTGTAATGATGTGAGTGTCAGTCTCTCCTCCGTGTAACAAGGAGTAAGACAAGAGTAAATGGCTTCAAGTCGCCCCAGGGTGAGTTTAGATTGGATGCTAAGAAACACTTCCTTCACCAAAAGGGTTATCAAGCACTGGAACAGGCTACCCAGAGAAGTGCTGAAGAGATTTTAAATATCTCCACTAATCCTAGAGATATTTAAAAGACATATAAACCTGGTGTTTATGGACATGGTATAGTGCTGTCCATAAACACCTACTGCTGGAATTGGCAGTGCTGGGCTAGACTCTATGGTCTTAAAGATCTTTTCCAACCTATACGCTTCTATGATTTTAACCATAAATCTTATACTCTCCTCTCTAGGCTCCCATGTTTGCAACACAAAAAGCACAGAACACTTGAATATAAGCTCTGTTGACAAGATTGCATCACGCTAGAATTAGCAGAATTTCCAGAGCAGATAAAAACAATAAAGCTTGACAACTTTTTTTATTTATTTTGAGTTTGCATCCTTAGGAAATGAAGCATAACAATATTTATGTCGATATTTCATATTCCATGTTCACTCAGTGTCAAAAACCCAGGTTTCCTTGGCAACCTCCATTTTTTTGCCTCCACGGGTTGCTGCAGTCTACCTTCACCTTGGCACCTGTGATCCAGCACAGCCAAGTAGCAGCCAAGCTACTGCCACAGCCCTGACCTCCAGCAGCCGTCTCAGCCCAACTCCAAAGGACCAGGGCTCTGAACCTGACCTTGCCTTCCTGGTGGAAGTCCAATTAATTTCCACAGATCTTTCCCACAGCTTCAGGTTGTCAAACCACACAGCACCAGCCTGAGGTAAACTGCATCCAAAGAGACAGCAGCTACAGACCAGCTTTCTGATACAGCTGGCAGTCTGTCTAAATGAGCTGAAGGGAGGGAATTTGAGAGAGTGACAGACAGACACAGAGTGAAGTCTCTGCTTCCAGAGGAATTGCCAAAATGTGTCCGAGCAGGTGGCAACAATGAGAAGAAAAACCTATAAGAAGAATATTAATTTAATTTCTATCTCAAGTTGTTAATTGTAGCTGAGGCAAAGGCCCTTTCACAGCTGAACTGGCATTTGGATTGATCACTATTGACAGCTTGTTTACTGGGAAGATCTTTAGAACTAGAAGTGCCCACCAAGTAGCTTAAGCTACTATCTATCATGGAGAAAATACAGTGAGGGGGAGGCTAGCTCCTTAGACTCTGCTGCTGCAAGAGGAAGAGAAAACCTTTTACTTTCTGATTTTGCATTGAATTTAGAAAATTTGACTTGCTAATCTTTTATACGTTGGCATTCTTTCATCTTCTTGAGAGATAAATATTTTTAATCAGGCAATTCCCTTCAGGATAACAGTGATTCAAATTCTACTGATGAATGATATCAATCAGTTATTAGGCATGAAAAATGTGTATGTCAAACTCTAACAATGTTTATCCTAACAAAAGTGCAAAGCTTTTCTCTGTTTTTTTTTTAAAAACCCAACTCTCTAATAGTTTTTTTCTACACTCAAGAGGGCTTTTTTCTTCAAATGTTAGAGTAAAACCAGCAGCTAACTAGTGAGTCCTGTTTGCAGTAGAACACTATTAAATTTTCTAATTAATCTAATTAATGGAAGATGCCATGCCACATCCCTGCAGATATACAGAAGATATTTTCAAAGGCTGATTTTTAAAATGGAAAATTAACATTAAATGGCACTGCTGACTTGAAAAGCCCTAGACATGGTTGTCTTTTCTTCCTCATTATTTTCCCAGATATCTATCTTTACTCAGACAGAATCTGACTTTTCAGGATTTTAAATGATCAGAACATCAGGGCCAGTCCCAAGAGAGTTCAAGCACAGAGCTCTCCCCCTCTCTGCCCCTCATCCTAGGAGTCAGACTGTGACCCTTGCTGAAGAGGAGGTGGCTTTGCTCAAACAGGACATCACACCCCTCAACTTCTTCACAGAGTAAGGGAATGCCTGGACTACACCATGAGGTTTTCAGTGGCAAAGACAATGCCACAGCAATGGTTGCACCAGGGCATCTCATAGCTATATCTGACCATTCCACAAACCAGAGAGGCATTTTTGGTGGGCTGCTGCAGGAAATGCTGTAATGAGGGAACAGCAATTTCAGGCAAAGCCTAGGAGGGCATAACCACAAGCCTAGGTGAGAGACGCATATGGGAGCAGAAATAACACCTATATAACCTGAGCATATTCTTTGTTTGTCTGTAATGTGTTCCTCTGGATATACAGAGGAATGGGCAGCTCTCAGCACATCTCAGCGGCTGCTGAGCAAACTTAGCTGATGAATTTGTAATGGAGGAAGCTGCACATAATTGCCATCTAGTTCACATGTGATCTAAGGTGGTGTCTGACACAATCTACCCATCTTGTCTTCTAGATTAAGCAGATTAACCTAACATATCTCTACCTGACAGCAGAAAATATGAACGTTTGTTTACTTTCCAGAAATTCCAAGAAAATGTCCAAAGATGATAACGCTGACAAACCTCACCATGGACAGGATCTGCATAGTATGATCAGCTTAAAGGGATTCTTTTGATGGAGACAGTCAAAGTTCCCAGCATTAGAAGGGACTTAAACTTATTCTCACTTTTCCCACTACATCTCTGATGTCAGAAGAAAGATAAAATTGCTACCGCCTTTTATATTTCCATTCTTTATGCAATAGACTCAAACAGCCTCAAGTCTCATTGTCTTACTTACTGAGACCCCAAAAGAACCTGCAGACCTTTTGTGAATGAAAGAATTCATTATATGTATCAGGCTATCCACATGCTTCTATCAGTTGCCACACTGCCTCAAGTTAGGAGGAAATTAAAAACCTAAACCAAACAATGCAACTCTAATTGGTCAAACCATTTGTTCTGAAGATAACACAAGGTCTGTAACACAGGGCTGGAAAAAACACACTGCAAAATCAAACACCAGACTTGCTTGTTTCACTTGTTCTTGACCTGGCCTGCTCTTCTCACAGCACCAACATTAGGAGTCTGATCTAAGAAGTCACTTGTGCTTCACCTGCTGCTCACAGAAGACTTGTCCCTCCATCTCTGCAGTCACAAGTAAGAGTGAAATGCTCAACAAAACACAGTTTGGCCATTGCCATCATGTTAGGCTCCCTCTCACGAGAAACAAAACTGAATGTTACATCTCCAGCATCCAAAGACAGACAGACAGACATCTTAATTGTTGTGCACAAAAGGATCTTGGTGATAATGAAAACAATAAAGATCTACAGAAGAAATGACATTCTGAAAATAAGCCAGGAAGCACATTCAATATCCAAACAATTCCCTGCACAAGGGCGATAGAGGACAAATAATGCTTATCAAGATTAAGTTACAGTAAATTTAATTCATTTTGTAAACAGAAAATTCTTATCAGTAATAAGCAGTATTAACACCTAAAGCAAAAGAAGATGCAGCTGCAAATTATGGCATAATGTCATCTTTACAGCTACATTGTCATTATGGAACTAAGCATATTGTTAAGCTCCTGCTTGCAGAAGTCATTTTTTCACAAAGCAATATTTATTTTATGCATAATACATCTGGTGCTGAAGATAGAAATACAATTTACAAAATACACACATGAAGATGTTCTACTTAAGTTCACACAGTCAGTTGAAACATTGAACCTTCATAAAGAAACCCAGAAAATTTTCCAAGTTTGATTCATCTCTGCGCAAGAGATGAGTATGTTAACAGAGCTTTCTCATAAGCCATGAATTTGAAGGTGCAGTTCAAAGGAATACATTTGGCACAGAGAAGGACAAAAGGCAATTAACAAAAATTCATGCTCGGAAACATTTTAACCTAGAAGAAGTGCAGAAATACCAATCCCGGGCACAAAATTCACTTCCCAACAGTGGGTAAATGCCTAATCCAAATTGATTCTGGCCAATATTTCATGCTTTAATCAACAAATATATGTTGCAGAGAGTTATCTGGGGAAATTAAAAAAAATAAAAAAAAGAGGCAAAACATAACAAAACGTGGGTCCTGATCTGATGCCATGAAGGATATTCATTAATGCTGCAACAGATGGTTAATCTGCAGACTTAAAATATGTCAACTTCATTTAATTAAAAGTCAACATTACTATAATGTTGCCATCGTGAAATCGGGTTCTGACAGTATGCCAACTTTTATTGTTTTACTTCTAAACAGAAACTTTTTGATGAGAAGCAACACATTCCCCACTTCTGTGAACATTCATACATCTCAGTAAACACAGAGCAACTTCTCCTGAGGCCTCCCTCCTGCAGTGGCTCTGCCATGCACAGCAGGATTTTTGATCCCTCTACTCCTACACTCAGCAACATTTCAGGCTGCAGCAGGTTCTGGAGCCAATACAGATACTCTGCTACTGGGAAGGAAGATAACTGGTGTTGTGTCAGATCAAATAGCTCATCCATCAGCCGGTAATTTGCAGTGTAAATACACAGCAGTGAGCCTAACTCTAAGTGAGATGTGACTCAATGAAGTGGTATCAATAGCTGGCTTAAGTTATTGGTAATAAAGTCAACACAAAGAACACCTGACATCAGGTAATACACATTATTTACTATCACCTGCCACCAAAGTAAACTGGCACTGAGGCTTGAGGGGCAGCTACTAGAGCTGGCTGCCAGCACAAGACAGAGCAGTCATCACAAAATACCACGCCATCACAGCTATGCTGATCTCAGGTCCATTATGTGACCGTAATTTTGCCTGAGGCTTCTCAGATATTTCGTTATGGAACAGCTCAATTCATCCCTTAATATTTCTGGATTTAAAGTCCCAGATGGCAGGGACTATGCCACGAAGAGACTTCAGACTGAGCTGCACTGCTATTTTGCTATTTTGTTGCCTCTCAAAAATCTCTTCTTCCACCACAGAGGACTCCAGATCTTAATGGAAGAAAAGCATGAACTGCAGGGCTGAACAGAGAGCAAGCATTTGACACCCACTGGTACCAGAGCAGAAAGGAATCAACCCTTTTGATGTGCAAACCCTGGTGACAGCTGGTTAGGGGTTGCAAACACTCCTATAAAAGTGGCAAGCAAAGAGACAAAGTCCCATCTGGCTATGGACTGCTATGTTCTGAATGTTGGTGCAGACCCAGTCCTGTTATTAAGATGAAATACAATCTTACTGGCTTGGATTAATTTTCCCCAAGTATAAGGAAATAAATGTAACGCTTTTGTCTGGGGGAAAAAGAACACCTTTTCTCTGTCTTTACCTAACATCCACTAGTTCTATAATGCCTCATATGTCACTGACCCACAGATGTGAAATGTAAGTAACAGCACCACCAGGACATAGTGGCTTAGGTGCCAGGGTATAAGAGCTTATTTTTATGTTTCAAGAAAACACCTATGGGCAGTGTTTTAGAACCATTCAAAGAGTGTGGTTTGCAGAGAGACTATGAAAAAAAAAATCTGACTGCTGTTTTTCTGTATGCTCTCAGACATCAAACAGGGAGCTAAACTCCTGACAGTTGCATCTACATAATGACCCAGCAGCCATCTAACCCTTCGCTAGCCCCTTTGGACAGTTCCACAGCTGCCACAGCTCTGAGCAGCAGGGCTGGACCAGGGGTCAGAGAGGACAAGAGTCAATCACACAGATGCCAGGCTCGTGGCATCAAACAGCCAAAGTCTGTTTTGCATCTTCTAAGCACCCCTCTTATCTGAGCACAGTGTCTGAATTGAGTAGAATTCAACAGAGCAGGCAAATGCATGGAAACAAATTCATTGCTACTCAAGTGGGAAGATGCACAATGACAATGAATAACACGGCTTTTACATGTGCCTCAAAGTATTAAAGAATGCTAAGCAGAACTTGGTTAGTGCTACCAAAGCTTGATAGATCTTATTGACATTTTAATAACCGTCTTTTTCTACAGAGTTTTGGACCTTGCTCCTTGGATGCTCAGAATAGTGACAGACACTCTTAGAAATATCAATATAGAACACACACTGCATTCTTGAAAGCTGAAGGCAGAAATGGGCCGCAGGATTGTCTTAGCAGTTTGCCGTGATCTTGTTTTAATTAGAGATTAGTTCAATCAATCCAGATGCCCATCACAAATCTGGACACCACAAAAAAGATGAGATAAATATAAAAGGTATTATTAAGCAGGCACATGCTGTAAAATGCTGGTTATTGCAAACCAAGTGGGAAGGCAGAAGCCTTATGGAGCTAATGCATTCCTGACTCCTATGTTCCATATGCAATATTGGTCGAGTTTGCTGTTAGCAGCTGTAGAAAAATAGCTGTGCAAATCCCATGCCTTTTAGGTAGCCTCATCCTAATCCACTTGAAGCTGCAGTGATGTAGAGATTTCTGCCTTTATTGGCAGACACAAAAATGTCACTGGAAATCCAATGTACAGACCCACAGACAAAATAAAGATATAAACCTAGCATGAATCTAACAACCCCACCCTGAGTTCCCTGAAGTCCTGTACAAGAGTGGAATTCAGTTGGATTGAACTGCAACGAAAACATAATTTCTAGTAGAAAAATATGCAGTGATCCCCTAATCTCTCTATTGTAGAATGTGTGCTAATTAGTACAGAATTTCAGTGAATGTGATGTCTTGCTAGGCATAGACAGGTATGCAACTTTTCCTTATATTCAAAGTAGTAAGCCTGACATGAACACTAATTAGGAATAATTCTGCTGTTTGCTCAGGCTTTCTCATTTCATAGTTGAATTTTGAAGACTCTGATTTACTTCAGTGTAAGAAATCATCAACCATTTTTAATATTTGTTTTGTCAATAAAATGAAGAAAAAATAATTTTCATATAGGCAACAGATGTTAATACCTAACCATCACTGAAATCAACTAACGTAATAACTAACTTTGTATATATCTTTTGGATTTATATAACACCCTGATGCATAAACATTTTTTCAAAATAAAGAATGAGAGCCCAAGGACATCTCAAGCAAAGACACATTTAAGATCCCAGAGCACTTCAAGAGAGAAAAATCAAATTACAGGGAAATATGAAATGCTTAAAGCATGATCCAAAGGTCACTGAGAGCAAAGGGCACACTAATTACGAGTTCAGCAAACTTTGTGACTTAACCATAGTCATTTAGAAAATGACACCAAGAACATACTCAATGAACTACCAATAAATATATCTTAATAGTTGAAACATTCAGTACTTCACAGTGGTAACGCACTGTCACTCTCATAGCATCTCCCATTAAAGGTAGAGTATTAAAAGCTCACAACTCCAATAAATTCCAAGTATCATAAAAAGAGATCATATTCAAAGATAAAACATATGCTTATTACCTGGTATTTTTAGACAACAAAAGCTTCAGTTTCTAGTTCAAGTCACTTATTTTCATCTTAACTAAAAATAGCAGACTTGCCAATTCCTCTGCTCGCCTGACAAGTAGTCTAGACATGGTTAGATAATAGCATTCACCTTTGACAGTCCCCTCTGAGGTATTAAACATTTGTTAATGGTTTAATAAATTCCAGTCAAATAGTGCTTTATGACAGTCATGCCAGTCAATAAATTCTAAAATGTTTATAACTACAAAGACCAGCTTTGTCCTCAGACACTTGAATTTGCATAAATTATGAATGTGCAGATGTTATTGACATGTGGAACAGAAACATAATTGATTGAAACATAGTGCAAAATTCTCTTCATGCTTCCACAAATACAGACAAGTAACAGTTAAATTTATTATGATAGCTACTATAATAAGAAAGTAACCATCAAGACATTTCTTTTCCCTCCCAAAAATCTTTAGTCTTGTAAAAATATATTTCAATTTTTCATATTCTTCAGCACTCTGTAGTTCTGAAATGCAAACACCTTTGAGGAGAGGCAATTCTCCATAGCACTTAGAACCACAAGGCCACCTCACTTTTCCCTTCATCTTGAAGTATTTCCTGAAACTCTCTTTTCTTCAAAATCCAGACATCCTTGCTTTTCTAGAATACTTACTTTGTCAAACTACACCCAGTATATCTCTGAATAACATGCATCCTTTTACAAGTAAGGATACAGTTCATTTTCTTACCAGTACACCGATCCATGCACTAAAGAAATTTCTCACATTAATGAAAAAAAAATTAAGGACAGTATGCTATTTCCAGGATATGTACTTATCTTCAGCTTTCATTTATAATTTCAAGCCATCAGTGACTGGCAGAAGATTTAACAAGGAAGGGAATAATGCCTCTATATGACTCAGCAGCATTCTAAATATGCTGACCCTAACCTGCAAAGAGCATCTGTACTAGCTGATAAGAGATCTGTACAATTGTCAGGTCACAGATCATTCTGCCTCAATGTTTCAGTTTGTTGCAGTAAACCCTTATGGCTTCAGCAATCACAAATGCTTTCCTGCTCATACAATAAAAGGCTTAATATTGCCAAACACAATTATTCACTCCAGTCTTTTTTTACTTCCCAACACAGAGCATGGAAAAACAGATTTTACAGTATGGCTAAAATCAATGAGCATATGGGCCTCCATTTAAGAAGGATAAATTAGTTCTCTGCTGATTACTTGGAGAAATACAATTGGTGTCCAGCTTGTGCTACTACTGCAGAGCATCTGGGTTTCTCTACCTCTGTTTTTCATAGTCAAGAGAAGGATGAAAATTCCTTCCTGTTCAATGACTCTGCAGAAAGGAGAACAATGCTGCTGTTCTTGATGGGGAAGAAGGAAATCTAACTTATTGATGCTAACCTGACGAAAGCTTTGATTAGGACTGTTCTCATCTATTCCAGAAGGGCAAGGCAGGGAAATGAATCCACTGGCAGTTTAACTGAGAAAAACAGTCATAAGTGATTTCCTATACAATATGGTGTTAATTTTTGTACTTGAACACTAATCAGAAGATCTGTTCACAGCACCTTCTGTTTAGAGGGTCAAGAGGAACTGAACTAATACAGTACCTCTGATGGACAGGGCTTCATCTCCAAAAGTTCACTCCTCTAAGACTGATAGGGTAGAGATGTCTCACCCTTTTCAGAGAAGCTCTCTCAAAATGTCTGTGAATGCTTCAAGATCCAAAATTCCAACTTACGAACTGGTTCAAAATTTAAAGACTTTTGATTGAAAAGAGATGGCCAGTCATCACAGGTGGCACATTTCTCAAACTATCACTCTGTGGTTAATGATTATTCCTTTCCCTTTTCCACATTTCATTACTTCTTTGTCCAAGAGTAGCAGCATCAATCAAAGCATCTGAAGAGCCACCCTACCTTGCTGGAAGCTGTAACATGGTGACTCCATATGGAGAGGGATAATGTGCAGTTTCACAAAGACTGGCACCTGTGGCCATGCTACAAACTGCAGTGCTGTCAATGCCAGGAGAAAAAGCTGGCCTGTGGTTTGGTGTCAAGCTGGCCACAGCCTCTAAAAGCCAGGAATTACATCCAAAATCCTGTATTTCAATTCACTGGAAACAGTCAGGAAAGAAGCTCTACATACCTGAAATTACAGTGAGCCTATCACTCTGGGATCACTCCAAGGTGGTTCCACACACCTGAATTTTTTCCAAGCAGATTATCACACATTACAATAGAGAATTCCTCCTTTTTGGGTGCTAGCACGTAACAGAAAGTGTGAGACTCTTGGACATGATCATATTTGACAGATCAAGACCTGCATTGGAAAGCAGCTAGCCTAGGTTTGCATACAAAGGGGAGGACAGCAGGAATGCTGCAAGCCTGGAGACATACATCATCAGGATGGAATAATTCAGTGCAATCTGCTCTGACCATTATATGAAGAAAATGCTGAAGTGCCTCCTCCTGCTGTGATCAAGCCTGCTTAGAGCCTTATCCAGACACCTACCAACAGAGCAGGTTTTGACCTCACTGTGAAGATAATACCTCCCTCCTCCTTCCCCTGAACGCTCTCTTTGTGGAAGCAAAAAGACAGTTTTCCCCTTTACACAGTGTCCTGCTGCGTGGTACCCTGAGGTCAGCATGCCAGCATGCTCTGGATCTAAATGGCCTGATTTTTCCTGCCATCTCTCTCCCCCTCCCTCCACTGTGCTTCAGAAGTTTCTATAATAATGACACTAAAATAGAGAGCAAAATATCTTTCAGGATGCAGTTGAAATACATTCTAAATACTTATGTCTAGGGAGGCTGAGGGGAGGCCTTATTGCTTTGTGCAACTACCTGAACAGAGGCTGGAGTGAGTTGAGCTCTGGATCTCTTCTTCCAGGTAACAAGTGACAGGATAACAAACGGCCTCAAGTTTCCCCAGGGGATGCTCAGATTGGGTACTAGGAAAGATTTCTTCACTTGAAAGGGTTATCAAGCACTGGAATAGGCTGCCTAGGGAAGCGGTGGAGTTACCATCCCTGGAGGGATTTAGAAGATGCATAGATGTGGAACCTGGGGACACAGTTTAGTGGTGGGCTTGGCAGAGCTGGGTTAATATTTGGGCTCATGGATGCAAAGGGTCTTTTCCAACCTAAATGATTGCAAGACTAATATCCCAAATGCAGCCCTGTGGCTTTCAGTTTCCCGACTGTCTGTCTAGGTCATCCTGTGTTTCTCCACACCACAGTCTCTGCTCCATAATGAACCCTACAGGGGCAGTTTTCCCTTTATATCAGGGCTCCAATGCTTTTGTTCCTACATTAGCTGGATGATCCTTTCCCCTCAGGCTTCCACCTCTCTTATCCTTCATTTTCTCCACATCCTGTCACTCCTTGCTCTTCTTCAGAACTGCCTCAGCACCATCCTCATCAAAGCACTTGGTAACAATTACATTGATAAAACTTATGCAAATTAATAATATTTTTTGAATTCACAATGTATCTCAGTTTGCAACCGCTCTCAGATGTTAGCTGATGCCTGACTATTCAAATATTTTCCCTCAGTAACTTCACCCATTATAAAACACACAATTTACTTGCATGTATCTTTGTTCTTGCTTGCAAGTTATCTACGTGCAAATGTGAAGTCACAGATAGCAATTCAGGTTTCTGAATTTTGAAAGTTTTTTTTCTCCCTGTGACATATCTCACTCAAGACAAACCAAACACTCAAGACAAACGCCTTCAAAGTACTTATAAATTACTAAAATGTACAGTTCACTAGCAGCTACTCCCTATGGCATTAGGTTAAATATTTAAATTAAGCAGGTTTATTTCTTCATTGCAACTCTGCCTTGCTTACACTTTAATGCAGTTTTTTTTCTTTTTGGTGTCTTGTCCTCCACCATTATTCAACTAAGGAATTCTGAGACAGAAAACAAAACTGACAATCCTAAATGTCCCCGTTTCCAAATGAGAGATGGATATTTTGACTGTCATGAACACTCAACTGGCTCAAAAGCACCAGGCCATGTTTGGGGTTTTTTACTAGAAAATCACCTTAAAAATATGAAAAAGTAAAAAAAAAAAAAAAAAAAAAAAAAGGCAAGATAAAAGCAAGACTCCATCCTCAGGGGAAAGAGGAACTCCACTTTGGTATGTGGTTCAGGAACAATCATGGGAAACTTACTCCACAAATCTAGGAGTGAGACATTTTTGCAGGCACATAACTAACAATTGGACAGAGATCTTGAGTGAACAGCAATTTTGCAGATGTTATGCACTTGAGTGTCACAGGGACATTTCTCTCTCTCTCTCAGGATTTTTCATAGAGGTGCACAGAGAGAAGAAAGAGAAAACAATTTCTATTTCTGCTCCTTGTTTTTCTTGTGTGGGATGTGTTTGGAGAATTGTTTGCCTGGGGTGATTGCTTGATTGGATTCTGGTGAGGATTGTTTGAGCCTGATGGCCAATCAGATCCACCTGTGTCTGGACTCTGGCGGACAGGGTCACAAGTTGTGAGTTAGTGAGATGTGGAAGTTAGAAAAAGTAGGTTTGTAGTTTTAGTATTTCCTTTATATAGTATATTAATGTATTATAGCATAGTTGTAATAAAGAAATCATTCAGCCTTCTGAACTGGAGTCAGGCATCATCATTTCTTTCCACTGGGTTTGCCTGCATTTACAATACTTGAGTTACCAGCTAGAACTGGAAAATGCATGCTTAACTGGGAACACACACACACTTCATGTCTTGCCCCAAAACAATCACTGTTGCTCACAAATAGGTCTGAGAATGTATACAAGCACTAATGTAACCATGCAGAGTTACAGACCTTATTTAGGTACTAGGAGACTGATCTCAAAATCCTGGTGGATGATTTCTAAGTAGAGAAAAAGTGCTAAGGTTCACACCCTTGTATAATCAGATAACTCACTTCAATATATAAATGTACTAATCACCCATCACCTCTGAGCTAGAGATGCTGAGCACTCAAGGGAGAAAAGTGAGGGGAGGAAATCTCCTGTAAGCTTAGTATTGAAAGTAATGAAGGCCTCCAAATCCACTGGAGGAAGAGATATTTAGAAATGCATATTTTCTTAGATTCTGAAATAGCTTTTAGTTCTCTCAATATATCACCTCTGAAGGCACAAGTTCAGTTTTGAAGAGATGGCATCAGCATCCCTATATACTTTCTCCAGAGCAACAAAAATAGGTTGACTGGTTTGTTCTTCTAACAGAGAAACAATACTCACATAGAAAACACTAAAACAGAACTGGACAATTCACTGGTAACACAAATGTTTTCATGTATTACTCCTCAGGTTAAAAAACACATGGATATGTAATGTAGGTAATACTTCTGGGGCTTTTCTACACAGGACAACTTTGTATATAAACAGGCGTATATAATAGGGACATTAGTGTGTATAGCATTATCTCCTCATAACTCCTTTTTTTCTTCTAAGAATTCTTACTGAAATTAAAAACTCAGAGTATCTACACTGAACACAACCACAGGTTAACCAGTGCCCCTAATTTGCCTGGCTCAAGTAATCCTTCCCCAGCTAGAGAGAAGAACAAAAAAAAGACTCTAACTTCTCCAAATGCACCACAAAGCAGGAAAACCTATCACAGCTTTCGATTTCCAAAAGAAAAAAGCATGACGGGGTGAATATATGGAAAATAAATACTTTTCAACAAATTCTCATACATAAAGAGTTTCAGATAAGATACTTATAAAAACCAGTTGATATTTAGCAAGAATTATATGTGATTTTTTAATTAAACCGATCAATATTTTTATGATTAATGTCAGTCAGAAATATTTCTGTAATTAGGGTCAATATTTTCTGCTAATATCAGAGATGGAAGAGAGGTTCTTAAAAACAGAAGAATCAAAGCCATACTAAAGCACAAATATTCTTACTAAAAATGTGTTTGGTACAGCATTTTTCAACCGAATTGCCTAGAGAGAACTAAACAGCAGCTCAATCAGTTTTATTTTCTCATCCAGAATTTTAGTTCACTTGTGAAGTACATCCAGTCATGTGCAAACACCAAGCCAGGCACTTCACTAAATGATAAGTTCCTAAAGGCACTATCTGGAAAGTGCATTGCTTCAGTTAGCTTTCAAGAAAAAAAACAACAGTGATATTAATAGAATGCTTTTTGATTTGCACCACAGTACCCAATTCTGGCATATTGCCCTTGCTGCCACTGGCATGTGTGAAGTGCTTTTACTCTCTTTGGAGACCTAATGTGGAATGGGAAGGTAAAGGACAATACAGCAAATAATTCCTAACACATATACCTAGGAACTCTTGATGAAAGACAGCTAGGTCTTCTTCATTGTGTCCATACCTTTGTGATCAGTTCCAAGCTTTTCACTTTTGTCTGAGAAAAAACATCAGAAATGAGATGCCCCTTCCCCAAGGTAATTTCTAGAAGCGGTTTCATTTAATTAGTTGCATTAACTGAGTGATAGATCCATTTTTAATAAAGTGCTGAATCATATTAAATCAAGAATGATTTCCTATACCAAGACTAATATCTGCATGCATATGATTAGTGCAGATCTTTAAACTTTATCAAAGAAAATGGTGTCATGTAGCTCCAGTTAGTTCTTTGTCTGTTAGTTCACTAACAAACAAAAGCCAGAAGCAAAGTCTGAAACCCACACTTTCTTTTTTTTTCCCCTTGCAGCATCAGACATTTCCATAAGATGTATTATGAAACATACCTGGAGTCTTTACAATAACATTGAGCTGTTTTATGTTTCTAAATCAAACTAGGGAAACTCATTAGAGCTTTTCAAAGAGCTTGAGAACAGTTCTTCAAAGAAGCATCATTAAATTCTAAATATACATGTGCTTACTTCAAAAGTTCTCAGTTGAACAGAAACTGGATCTTCAGAAATACTTCAGGATCTAAGCAATGTCAAGGAAAGACAAGACACACAATAAAAAGCAGAGAGTAGCTTTTTCTAAGAAGTGATTGGGGGTAAGACTGAGCCATGCAAAATTTTCAGACTAAGGACAGACACCCAGGGAAAAAGAGAACTGCTGTCCCAGAGGTGAGATAAAGGCTAAGATCACCTCCTAAGACTTGGACATCCTAGGTCCAGATGTTTGGTTTTCATTAAAATGTACTGATGTAAAAATGAGAGGCCTCGAGTGACAGATTTGCTACTTTCCTATAAAGTTCAGATGTACCTATCTGGTACTGATATGTCTTAATGTGGAATTGCATCTTCATTAGTAGCACACAATGAAACTATTCCTCAACAGACAGTCTAAGGCATTAAGGTCTGAGAGGTTTTTTGCTGATCTTGTTTCTAATTGTAGGATTTTTTGCCTTTGTACACGGATTTTCTCAGTCATACTCAATATTTTGGTTCCTCCTCAGCCCATTTTCAAATTAAACTAATTCAGCCTCAGTGACATTCCCCCTTTGCAGCAGTAGCTTGTGCACTGCAGTAGGAGCCATTCACAGCCTCTAGCACTTTTCAGGCTTACATTTCCAAACCATTACTCCTTGTAGTGTTCCTCATAAAGCAAATCTAGAAGTGAAACTGTATTTCTTAATAGAGGCTTCAAACCATGTTAGAAAAACTTAATGATAGCCACCCACTTAGAAAAATAAAAAAAGAAAAAGAAGAAATATGGAAACATTTCACATGTCTCTTCACAGCTGCAGTAAAGACCTGCTACATAGAATCATAGAAGGGGCCAGCACCCTGTCCAGCTGAATATCAAGTGGAGAATCCCCCACTTCTCTAGGGAGACTATTCCAATGGCTGATTGCTGTAATTGTGAAAAATTTTCCCCTTATGCTCAATTATCATCTCCCTAGGAGAAAACTGTATGCAATACACTCATCTTTTCCATCTGACTCCTTCTAAGAAGGAAGTCTCCATCTCCTTAGTAGCCATCCTTGAAATACTGGAGCATATTGGTTCCCTTGCATCTCCCCTAAATCTTCTTTTCTCAAAGCTGATGTAATCAAGCTCTTTCAGTCTTTCTTCATATGGCAAGCTTCCTAGTCCTTTGATCATCTCTGTGTCCCTTCTCTGGGCCTTCTCTCATGTCCACAACTTCTTTTGCATAGCAGGGACCAAAACTGAAAACAGTACACCATGACAAGCTAAGTGGAGTGGGACAACAATGATTTCTTCATCAGCTGGCGTTGCTCTTGCTGATGCCACCCAGCACCCTGCTGGCTATCTTTGCTGCAGCAGCACACTGTCCACTCTTATTGAGCACATCATCCACCAGGATGCCTGTTTTCCTGCATTATGTTTTCCCAAAACAAGACCACATGTACTTGTCAAACTTCTTGTTAGCCTACTCTTTCAGACTATCCAGGTCTTCCTGCAGGCTGGCTCTCCCTTCTGAAGTGTCCACGTTTCCCCTCAGCTTTCCACCATCAGCAAACTCTGCCAGGGTACACTTGATCCCGTCCTACAGCTCATTAGGAAGATATCAAACAGTGTTGGGCCCCGTATCAATCCCTGTGGGACCCCACCTGTGACAGGTTGCCTGTTTGAAGAGCAATTCACCACCACCCTCTGGCTGCTGCCTGTCAGTCAATTCGCCACTCACCACAGGGACCACTCATCCAGATCCTTGACACACTGGCTTCTCCAGAACAGGGCTTTGGGAACCATATCAAAAGCCTTGGAGAAATCCAGGTAGACTATGTCCACCACTCAGCGCACATCAAACAAGCAATTTCCTTTGTTATAGAGGGTGATCATGTCTGTCAAGCAAGATTTGCCCTTAGTGAATCCATGCTGGCTCTTTCCAGTCATGTGCTTCATCTGACTTGTGATGGCCCCCAGGAGGCTCCATAATTTTCCCAGGGACTGAAGTAAGACTGATGTGCCTAAAATTTCCTGAATCCCTCTTTAATCCCTTCCTGTATATGGGGGTGATATTAGCCTTCTTTCCATCTTCTGGGACGTATCCCAATATCCACAACCACTCAGAGATTATGGAGAGGAGCTTCCCAATGCTGTCAGGCAGCCCTCTTAACACTCTCAGGGGGACAATGTTAGGTTTCATTGATCATTGGAGGCCAAGCTGCTGTCACAGACCACATACAAACTCTTCCTTCCCTGGCAGTGGGTCTGTGTATGCATCAGCCTGGGGTTTTGCTCCCAAAGCCTGGGGCCCAACAGTGCTGGCAACGAGAGAGCTGGAGAAAGTTTTGAGAACTTTTGCCTTTTCAGTCTCATTGGTGACTAATTCCTCTCTGCTGTGTAACACCAAGACAGTATTTCCCTCCTCTTTCTGCTTGGTGTTTACATACCTGAACTACCCTTTATTGTGGTTTTTGATATCTCTGGCCAACTTCAACTTGAACTGAGCTTTTATTTTTCTAACTGCATCTCTGCATGCCCTGGGAGTGCCCTTGTAGTCCTCAAGGGTATTGTCTGCTTTCCCATCTCTGGTACACTTCCCTGGGTTTTGAGCACACTTGGAAGGTCACAGTGAAGCCAAGGGGGTCTCTTGCTCCACCTAATTCCCTACCTTTAAAGACAATGAAATGTTTTTGTGCTTCCAGGGAAGTATTACTGAAAAAACTCACTAGCTCCTTTATCCTCTATGAAAGCTTCCCACAGAATCCCTCCCAGATGACCTTCTAAAAATTTAAAACCTTTTCCTTAGCACTAGCCTTCAGTATGCTCAGCAGGATCCCAAGCCACACAATATTGTGATCACTGCAGCCAAGACTGTCATTAGCTGAGATATTACAAAGCAGTTTTTGTGGGTATGTGAGTAACAGCTCCAGCAGTGCCTCATTTCTGGTCAGCACATCTCACATCTGTGTGAGAAAACAGTCCTCTGTACATTCCAGAGACCTGATGGATGATGTGGGAGCTGCTGCACTGTTCTTCAAATAAATATTTGGTGGGTAAGTTTCACCCTTAAGAACCAGGTTATGTTGACACAAAACCAGCCAAAGTGACCCAAATATCACTTTGTTGATTTTATCATCTTGGTTTGGAAGTCAGAGACAGAAGCAGACCCAGAGGCAATTCATTAGGGCTGGAATTATCATAGCTCACTTCCACAGGTTCAAATTCTCCTTTAAGAAAGAATACAACAAAAACTCCTCCTCTTCTTCCCTGCCTGTCTTTGCAATACAGTTTGCAGCCATCTGTTGTGGTCCTCCCACCACATCAGTGCTTCAGTTATTTCCATGACTTCTGCTGAAGAACCTGTATCACACATCCACATTACAAGAGCTGTGTGCAAGCACAACAGCGACCAGACAGTTTAGCTGACTCTTCAGTGAGGGCATCAGTTTCAAGGACTTTGATAAAATCCTGATAGGAAGGAAAAGAGCTGCACAACAAGCTGTTCCAAATTAGAAAGATGAAAGTGGTCAAATTTTGCCTTACAAAAAAGTAGAAGAAAAAGAAATACAAAAAGCACAGTGGCAATGCTGTGTTTTTTACCCAGGAAAGTAGACAACTTTCAAAATTTCCATGCAAAGCAAGAGATTACACCAAAATCTAAGGCTGAATTTGATCTGACAATTAATCACCTATTATTTTATCCCATCTTTTGCAAACAGCTCAATATATCATATTATTCTTCTGTACAAAAAAATGTACCTGCCATGAATTTTCACATCCAATATATTGAAAATTGCCTATCTTCTCATACAAGAAAGAAGGCACATGCATGAATACAGCTGCAAGTACTTAATCTCAATTAGCTTTATACAACACATAGTTTAAATAATTTTCTTCCTCCCATATTCATTATCACTGATTCCTTTCCCTTCCACTTTATTTTGCACAATTTTTCATCCAACACTTACCAATCTCTACAGTAGGGTTTACAACATATATTGAAATACAGTGTGAGCTCTGCAGCACAGTATTCTGGGTCACACAAAGCCTTTGTCTTTAAAAGATCAACAGTAATAGAGCATATACCAGAAAATACAAAATCTCAACTGTGTTTAAACAAGTATAGATGCTGTCTGCCAAAGATTTACTGACCTACTAGAAGGCACACGTAATAGAAGTGACAGCTATAGAGATGGAGGCCTGGTGGTCCTCCACATCTGGCCCAGCTATCAAGCTTACCACACACTCACACAGGCTCTGTTCAAAAGAAATTTCAGGAGCATGAACCTAGAAGCCAAACTTATCTGGTACTTACCTGAGTAAACCTTTCCTGTTTTTGTGACCTCCAGCCATTGGGATTAACCAATAGTTTCAAAGATGGGACATTGTCCAAACCCAAAGAGTGTCAAAAAGGATCCTTCCAGGCCCAACTAAAGTACTGTGAGGCCCAGAAGCAGCAAGCATGGTGTAAATATTAACAGCACAGGCTCCAAAGTCAACATCAATTTTGATACCCTTTTCAGATGTGCCTGGTAAAATCCCATAGGTGCTATTGCAATCCAAGAAATTCAAGAAGGGCGTAACCTCTTCTCTTGTCACTGTTAGCATTATTAATGATTGATCACCCAAAGCACATTGCAGTGAATAGAACAATCACTTGAGCAGGTTTTCATGCATATGTATTTATGTATTTAAAATGTCTCCAGACCTGCCAGTGTCAAATTACATTACGCTATACTAGAAACGCAAATAATTCAAATACTGGCATGGGCAATGCAAATAAACCTTCCAGTAAATGCCTATTGTTGATCATGAGTACAGGGCTTCTTACTGAAGCTTTTTTAATCTTTTAACATGAAACACAGGCTCAGCTACAGTGTAGTTAAAACTTGCATTTCTGGCTCCAACTGTGTTCATGCATCTATTTTACACAAACACAAAACGCAAAGACAAATTAATATTTTTGCTTAAGTTAGTCTAGTAATTCCACATCTTGACTATGGCCAGCTGGGAAGTGCTGAATTCAGTCCAAACTCTGCTGTTAATGATCGCTCAGAGGCCATGGTACTTTCCGTGATGCTCTCAGCAATTATGTGTCTGGTCTCAAATAGCAACATATAAAAATAACAGTCTCAGGGCCTTGCCCAGATCCTTGCCTGGAAACTTTTGCTGTTAAAAGATTCCCCATTAGTGAAAGATTTGGCAGGCACGAAGATGACTCACTAATGCCACCCTCACCAGAGCCTAAATCAGAAAGATGATTGCATGCGTGGTGCACAAGAATACAGAAGTCTGAACTCACATGAGCGAGCAAGTAGCCAAAAAGTAAACAACAATGCCTTTGATCAGCCTTAAGAGAAGCAGAGACATCTATGTCCAAGCACGTGGTCCTATAATACAGCAGAGACCAGCAAGACTAATCTTTCCTGATGGACAAGAGCTAAACACATACTCCTCCACAGCACTAGGAAAAAAAAAGAAGCTGCCCAGAGCAGGTGTTCCTCTGCTACATCATAACTTTAGAAAACTATCAAAAGGCCTCGCAGGTGAGCTTTAGGTATTAGCTCCTGAAATTAGCAGACCCAGAAACAACCTGGTGGGTCTTGACCCATGACTAAGAAAATACATTAATGAACCCCAACTGGCAGATCATGACCTCCACTTCAAACTCAGCTGCATGCATCTCCTCATTTCCCCATTATGTTTCCCACCCACATCACACACCCACAACCCCTACCCCAAATGATTTTTTTAATATCTGCATCATCTTGGGTGGTCACTGTATATCCAGGTACCAAAAGCAACCTATTCTCAAGTACAGTTATGTCAATTACATTGTAAAAAATAAAGCTGCACTCTTAACATCTGTGTCTGTGTCATCCCTCTCTGTGTGTCCACACTAATCCACAGTAATTTCAACCAGGAAATCTCTGTTTTCTTTAAATTAGCATTCAGAATCTCAACCTCTCCATGCACTTAACCATCTTGTAAAAATCTTCTTAGATGCCTTAGAAGGGCATCTCCCATCACCTGCTTGCACAGTTAAAGGAATTCTGCAGCAAGTTAATTACCTAGGAGGTCCTCTATCACTCTACCAAGTCTGTAACCAGCTGTATATACACTTAAACACAACACCACACACCCAAACACATAGATCAACTACTGCAAAAATCACCTCAACCGCTGCATCTTTTAAAAAGAATTAATTTCCTTTGGTGAAGGAGACTGTATGAATCACTGCTGTAAGCCCATTGACAGAATTCTTAGCTGACACTTACTCAATTGAATAAAAATATAGAGACCAATAGAAGGTGGAAGTAGAACAATAAAGAACATAACTGTTTCAGGTCCTTATTTTTTAGTCCTCCTAGAGCATAGCAGCACAAAGGTTTCTGTTGCTCCAATTTGTCTATCAAACTATCAGATCCAATCTGAGACCATTTTAAGCTGTGCATTGTTATACTTCACAGACTGATGAAGCTGCAAACAAACAGCCACAAATCTTTATATTAAATTATCAGAGTAATTTCATTTTAAGTTGCTTATTAGAGGACTCAATTATCTAAGCATTTTTTTATTCCTATAGGCACACTGTGCTCAGGACTCTCTTTGAAGGTTCCCAGATGAATGTTATGTGAAAGATGCAAGCAAGCAAGAAGAAAATAGATGGCCCAGAGTCTACCCAACCACTTCTAAATGCTCATGTTCTGGAAAAATACAAGCAGAAAGCTTTGAGACATATATATTGCTTCTGGCAGAAGTGCTTCATTAAAAATAACCCACAAAACTGAAACAGGATCAATGATTTCTTACTGAAAAATAGGTCTTAAACATTAATTCTTCAGGCCCTTTGCTGAAAACCTCACCTTTAAAATTTCTGCACTGTACATAAATGAGGCAGAGATACTTCAAAGTCCGACATTCCAGCAGGATTTTTTATTGGGTCTTTTGTTTTTCAGTTTTGTTTGGGGTGTGTTTTTTTTTGGTTTTTTGGGGTTTTTTTTGGTTTTTTTTTGGTTTTTTTTTTTTTTGTTTATTCTTAGGTCTATCAGTTTGCCTACTTCTTGTCTTCACTCTAAATATATGTCCTCTTCACTGGATTCCCACCACAACCACCAGTTTTAACTCAAATGAAGGAACAGACCTTCATTTTTGCATGTGACATATTCCTCTGGTTCATTGTTCTTTCTAGTTTTTTATATTAGTATTCCCTTCAACAACCTGCATTTCTAAAGTCCTGAGTACAATAGACCTGCATTCAGTCACCGAGTGAATTCTTCTAACAGAAGCATAAATTCTGCTTTGAAGATATCCTACACATGCAATGAACACAGCACTAAACTAAAATTACAGAAGTCCAAGAGGCTTTGACACAGGACTCAAATGCAGGAGCACCACTGCCCTACAGCGTTTATCGCATTTGTTCAATATCCTTCTCTCCATCCGCAGCTCTCACAGCCACCCACTAGCTTTATAACCACATCTATTTCACATCTTTCTCCTACATTTTATTTTCCTCACCTTTGTCTTTTCAATCTTACTCTGAGAAGGCTTTCATATTATTTTTTGTCAAACAACATTACTGTTTCGCCATGATTCAGTTTCAAAGCTGTTAGATGAATTTCAAAATGTTGTTAAATCTTTTTCAAAAACAAAACATAAAACATCTGCTCTTGAACCTTTGTAGTTTCACTGCATTCTCAGTGATATTTCCCTATTTTATTCCTTCTTCTCTGCTTTTGTTTCCAGTTCCATACAGATCGCATGTAATCGCCTAGTTTCTACCTGACTTTTTCTCTTTCTGAGCTGCATCAATAAGTGATACTTCAAAGACAATGTTGAATTTATAGACCAAATAAAATATTTCTGTTGGTGCTTTAGAAGAAGCCCAACCATCTGCTCATTTCAAATAATATCATTCTTCATACTAATAAAATTAATTGTGTAAACTAATTTCAGCCTTTTGAAATAACAATCAGTCCCACAGCATTCACTTTATGTTGCTCACTGACTATTTAATATACCATGCTGTAAATAAAATATTGGTTTCCATATAAATTGATGTTGGTCTTTAAAAATATGTCATTATCTCCCTCTTTTGACTGGATTATTCTTCTCAATAAATTTAATTTTTTAAAATGTCATGCACATTTCAGCAGTGATTTCTTGAAAATGTTTATTACTGCATAAGCTTTCATTTCAATGAGGACATTTCACTAGAGACAGAGAGGAAAAAAGAAAAAAGGGCTGGGTGAAGAAGGACATGAAAACATCTATTATCCTAAAATATAATAAGGGAGAATTCAACATACAGAGTAGGCTATACATTTCAAAGCAGAAAACGTGATTTCCAATGATACATATTTTTTAATTATCTTTTTAGCTAAGGTGAATTTTCAGCAAAAAAGAAAGTGAAATCAAATTGCAAAACAAAATTGAATGGAAGAAAAGGAAATAAAGCAAACAGAAAAGCAACGCTTCTTCTGAGCATCTGCTGAAACCCTGAATTTAAGCTTTCATATTGAAGGATAAAAACATCAGGCTGGCTCACAGCTACATCTGCTGACCTCCAACCAGCCTCTCCTGTGTCTTTAGTTTATTTTCTTAAAACTTTCCCACATTGATTCTTCTCTCCGTTCTGCGAGGTATTAACAATCCTTGTCTCTACAATTCTGTCTCTGCTTGTAATCTTGCCCCTTTTACTTATTATTTTTCTACAGGCTTTCTCACAGCTTTTTCTTATAACGTAAAAATTTTCTCAGACATCAGACCCCAAGTTATGGAGCAGGGCTGTGTTTGAGCAAGACCTTGGATCCCTGGAAGACTCACAGCTGAATGGGGTAATTCAGAAAGAACTTCCAGGGCAGACACAGCCAGAGGGGGTTACAGTGTGTAGAGAAATCAATACCACAGGAGTAAATTTGTCATTTTGGCACAACTGTTTGCATCCAGCCCAAGCCAGAAATAAAACTATCTCAAGTGTTGCACTGGAGAAAAAAAATCCAAAAAGGAACCAACCAAAACCAAATCAACCAATGCAATATACTACAAAACAAACTTAAAACCCACCCAAGAATTAAAATATCTAAACACTGCCTAGGCTCATAAGTATTGCATATGTACTTGAGCTTAAAATTTCAGCATTTATTAAGTTATGAATCTTCCTTGCTAAAACAATGTGCCACAAAGGACTGATACTCTCCTCACCAATCCTTGAAGACTTTTGCCCTTCAGCAATTTCAGTATAATGTCAGAGCTTACAGTGTTATTTGTCACCTCACCCTGATTGCTTCTCACTGAAAAAGTAATCTCAGAAATTTTCTAGTGCTTACTAAACACAGATGTTAGCGAGAGAGTTAAATATAAGGATTTTAGATTAGCATTTTTTGCCCTTCCTTATGACCCCATCCTTTGTTGAAAATTGGTTAAATCTTTGGAGCATCTGTTTAGATTTGTTAGAAATCATATTTCTCTTCTCTTTTTATTTAATTTTTACTTTAGTCTTTAACATTCCACTGCCCTTTTGCCCTGCAAACTTACTTACCATTGCATACCGAAACTCTTGGGGTACCTCACATGCTGTATGATAAATCCCAACTCTCAACATGCAGACAGTATACATCGGTTCCACTTAGACAAAGCAAGTCTAATTCTGTGCTTTAATACCCTTATATCTGGGGAGTTTTTGTTCAGTTGCTTAAAACATGGTATTGATAATGCCATGCTTTTGAGTTTGATCCCTTATGGGCTATTCACTTCCAGCTCTTAAGTGAATATTGGTGTGATATTATGAAGTGATAAAATGGTCATTTTTTATCACTTCATAATATCACACCAATATTCACTTAAGAGCTGGACCCAAGGATCCTTGTTGGTCCCTTCCAGCTCAGAATATCCTGTGATTCTGTGAAGTATTTAATGTAGTATCACCAGAAATTAAAGGTCATTATTTTCTACAATTAAAATCTGAATGATCTGAAGACTGAAATGCAGAAAACAATTCCAAAGCTAGAAAATAAATATGTACCACTGGAAAAAATAAATAATATATTCTTGAACTAGCTTATCCTACATTTTCATCAGCCTCTCGGAATGCTTCCAGAAAGCAGAAATAACCTTTTTCATCATGTTTCTTAACTGCGCACACAGGTTCTCTGATACAAAGTTAAATGAGTTTACCCACTGCAAGATACACAGCTTGAGATGTGTAATTACTTCAGTGGCAGCCAATCTCAAGTCCAAGTACAAAGATACTTCTGGCAGTTCTAAGAAATTACAAAGTCTACAACATCAAGATACATCACAGGATTCTTTCAGAATCAATAATCAGTTAAGAAAGGATGTAAATATAACAAGACTCAAAAATTTGGCTTTCTGGACAAAAAATAATCTTACCTTTATTTTCAACTTGAAATTCAAAGCCTTAAAAGCAAGAAGTATTTTTCTTCTGTAAGACTAATTGGCCTCTGAAAAAGTTACATTGACAAAAACAACAGAAACACTTCAGAGATTCAGAATAACAATGTACCTTTTGGAAAGCTACCCTGTCTTGCTCTTTAATACATAACTGATGAGATTGCTGTTATGTTCAACACACGCTCATGAGTTTTCCTAAATCTCAGCAGCAATTTATTTATTTTAGCTTCTGTCATATTACTTGTTCAATAACATGAGAGATTTCATTTTTTTATCATATTAGCAGCCCTTTCAGAAAAAACATTTTAAAAATATATATAATTATTTCCCAAAATGCCTGTAATTTTGCTCTGATTCTCTCTGTGACCACTGTATGAGTGAATTAAAATTATATATCACAGCTCTACTTGTAAACCTACAATTAGTGTTTCAATTTTTAAAATAGTCTGGAGAGGTTTTTCATAACTCAAATTTATTACCCTAGCTACAGAAAGATGGAAATGTGAAGCCTTGCTGGCCATCATTCTAGAGAAAAGATCTCCAAATCACACACTGAAAGTATGCTTCCAATTGATTGTAGGGTCATAACTTCTCAGAGAGTAGGGCCTATCTGGACCTTACTTCCATATGGTTTATGAAAACAAAGGAGGAAACACGGTCTCATTTTTTGTTGCTCTGGAAATTCAGAAATACTGAAGCTTAAATTAATGTTGGTAAGTTATCACCTAAAACCTCCCAAGTAGCAAAACCAGCCAGTCAACCTCCTCTATCCCATATATTTTGAGAAGAGAAAATCAGGCTTTGCATCTTACAGTAAGAAAGAAAAGAAAGCGATTTAAAACTTGGCTTATTTAGGTAATTTCATTTGCGTTAGTGAGAAGCACAAGTAAAACTTGTTTAGCTGTTCTTTAATCATAAAAAGCTCTCCAGTAGGCAAGAGCTTTGTTGCTGAAAAGGATAATAATTTCTGAATTGCAAGCAGATGAAAACAACTGCAAGACAAGTCTTCACAATCATGCATTTTACAGATGCAGTTGATAACTTTCAAGTTAGAGACTATAATACTGCATAGATACCACACTTAACACAAAGGTGCTAAAATTTTCATAAGAAATAAGCAAAAACTGCTAATTATTTTTTCTTTGGGAAACTGTTCTAATTCTTAAGCCAACATATTCCTAGCACGTGATCCCAGTGAAAGAAAATAATTCAGCTGTGTTACTGCAAACTCTGATATCTCATGACATATTTAAGCCCACACTGGATTAAAACAGTAAATTTGCATATTGTACCTCATCAATTTTACAGAACAAAACCCAGGCCAATTTGCAAAGAAAATATTTTCCTTTCACCCAATATAGTAATTCACAAGCATTGGCAAAGCCTGGAAAAGCTGTTACTGCACAGTTTGGGGACTGGCTGTTTTTTAGCACAATTTTTTTAAGGTTCTGTTGGGCTTTTTCCACCATTAACCTCTAACTTTTCCTAAAGTCACCATTTCCTATTCAGAGAAAATAGCAGAAGACAGGAATTTTTTTTTTTTTTTTTCCTGTTAACAGGCCTATCTCAACACTGATCACTCCACTTCTGATTCCTGAGGCTCACACAGCTGGAAACGTCACTGAACAATGAAAACACAGACAGAGAGAGAAATAAAGAGAATTCAAATTTGTTACTGTATCACTCATGCTCATCTCCTGCCTTGTCTCTGGGGAAGACTTACAGGACTCTGAAACAGGGTCAGCAACAGCCAATATGCAATCAGCTACTGCCTATGGCAGCCCAAAATAACCACTTCCTTCTCAAAGACATTTTTCTACTGAGTTTAAGTTGTTTACATACTAGACTTTCACAGCAGTTACTTACTGAGAAGACAGATTTTAAAGATTGTTTTTTTATTTTCTATTGATGACATAACAAAAAACAAAATAACTTTCCTTTTTAATTTTACAGTCACTCTGACTTAAACAACTTTTCCCTTGTTTCTGCAATGATGTCAATGTTTCATTTTTACACATTTAGAATTATTTACATGACAAAGCCCTTAATATTGTTAATTTTCTCTCATTTTGTAAAAGGGAATTGTGCTGACAAATTTCTAGTACAGGCATTTTAATGACGTTCATAATTTTATGAGTGTCACAATTAGCAGCAAATCACAAAAATGACATGGAAAACCAGGAATTCTTGTCTATTTTTCAGCTCAGTTTTAGCCATCTCACTAGAAGCTCCGGGAACAGACCCAACTCTTACTTTAAACCTGCATCTCATATTTTATCTTGCCAGGAACAAAATGCCAACAATTCAGGCAGAAGCTCTCAATAGTGAACACATTCCCTATTTCTACTGATTGTTTGAAAAAAAAAAAAAAAAAAAAAAACCCAAAAAAAACCCAAAAACCAACCAACCAAACCACTTTAAGTGCATAGTATAAATGCAGACTATCAAGATGAGAGGAAACTCAGCCCCACTGATAGGCTTTGGAAGTTAATCAATGATGTCTTCCATGAGTGGCAGAGTGAATAACTGCAGGTATCCTCCTATATCAAAACCATCTTTTTCAGATTCATTTTAGCCTTCACTGGAATAACACAGTGAGTAAATCTCCAGTAAATCTCCATCAAGTCACTCAGCAATCCCTTCCATCTTGTTTTAGCCCTTGCAACCCCAGGTGAAAGAAATAATTTAACAACAAAGCATTCCATCTGACTGGGAAATCATTGCCTCATTGATTTTTTTATCACTTCATAATATCACACCAATATTTCTTAAAGAAAATTTACTAAGCCTTGGAATGGCAGAGTGCACTGAGCTCAGCCAGGTGTGCAATTCCATTGACATCTCATGTGTTTGAGGTTCAGATTAGAGAGACTTATTTTTCTAAATAAGATACCCTCTCACAGAGAATAATTATGATCGCATTTTGCGAGTCTCACATCTCATATGTGTCATTTCAGTTAGTGATCCATGTATACTTTATACATTAAACACTGCCCAACCCTCTTCCAGAGGCAATAGGTTTCCTAAGCTTTTGAAGCCTGAGGTAGCAGCTTAAACAGGTATGGAATAAAAAATGCCAGCTTTATTCTGAAAAGTGAATCCCCTCACTTTCTTACAGTTTTACTTTTCCCCTCTTCAGGCACTACAATTCAAGGCTCATGCAAGTAGTATTTCTCATAGTAATGCCAACCACAGCACCTAAAGGAAATCTTGACTTGGAAGCCACTGAGCAGAGGAAAACTCAAGCTAAACATGACCAAAATGTATCCTAATCAACTTCAAGAGAGTCAGTTCACTTGCTTTCCAGTTATCAGGAATTAAATTACACCTTACCTTTCATTTTTGAAATCATTAGAAGGCATTCTGCCACAGCTGGCTAACAGGCTACTTCCAAGCACAGTGGGAACTTGTTACTACCCTGTACTATCAAAGAAACTTTCAAAAGTTGGCTTTCCAAGAAGTTTGAGTGACTCTCCTTTATCTCAGCTCTTTTAACAGATTTGTTAAGAGCTCATTACTTTTATCATTTTGCTCTTCGTTAAGTGAGTCTGTGCTACTGAAAAAAGTTACTGTGGAAAGTTTGGACCTATAGCTAAACTACTCCCTGCTGGAAAATATTATGTATGTTCTGAGTAATTAGCTGCCTCCATTTCTGCTAATAGGAATTTATTTCTTTGAGTGTAAACCTCTAATAAAAAAAAGAAATCCAAAAGAAAGTACCACATGAACAAAGTGTCATGCAAACCTACTACAGAAGGTCCTGAAATTGTCCTTAATTTTTGAGAAACACTGATAAAAATCCACAATGAATTCTGAATTTTTTTCAGTTACTTCTAAATTTAGACAAAAGTGTGTGCTGTCTACCCAAAGCTATTATATTATATTCCTCCTCTAGAACTTCCATGCCAGCTAACAAGGTCAAAGCACTTGTTTATAGCTAAATTAGTTTAAAATACACAAACACATAGAATAGTTAGGAAGATGCTCTTTTGAAAAAGCAGAAGGAAGTTTTTAATTATTTATAAACAATAAAAGTTCAGTCAAAATACCTGACTGTATCAATTTAAGGAATACATTCCCACAACAATGATGAATTTTCAGATTGCTCCCAGTAATCCAAATAAATTACATTTTGGACCCTTACCAGAATGGTTTCTACAAAAGATCACTGTTCCTTTAGAACAACTCATTTGTAATTGTCATCATCATCCCACTAATACAAAATTGTCAGTCTCTCGACCATTCTCCGCTTAAGTCTCTAAGGTTTCCCTGAATATTCAACATTATAATCCATTTACTTGAAATGGATTTTTCTGTTTAAGGTCTGTCCAAAAGCTTCGGAAAATAAGCTCAAAAATATGTTATCTAAGCTCTCTAATAAAATCATAATTCCATGTTTTCTCACGACAGCCTATGGATGCATTGTATTCAAATTTAACTTACTGAGTATCCAGTGAGATTTAGCAAAGTAAATAAGCACTATCTTGATGTGTTAATTGCAAACTGTCCTTCCTTACTTGTAAAACTAATGCGAGAGAAAAGGTCCGTGGCTCTTCTCCTTCACCTTACCTTGATAGAAAGCAATTTTCTTTGTGTTTCTGGGTCTGATAAACATCTAATAATGAAAACACTCATTTGTTCTGAACTGTTTTTCACAGCAATGGAGTACATACAACCAGTCCAATTAGAAGAAAAAGCCTGTGTTAAAATCTCAGTACAAGTGTAACATTAATAATACGCACATACAACACGCAGAGTAGCAGTTCCCATGGCAACCATACGTCTCACTGCACATCTAATAAAGTAGGGCCTTTTTTCACATGAGTGCCAAAAGCACAGATAACATGCCAATCACTGGTATGGTATGAATTTATGTACACATCCTCTAGCACATTAGTATGGAACTTGCTAACTGTATTTCATGCCATAGTTGTTCTCTCCCCCATGACCAGTGAAAAAAGCCACTATGGAAAAGTGTTTAGCACATTTTACACCATTTCTCAACTATTTTGACACCCCAGTCATGATTGTGTGACCTTCAAACCTCCGACACTCTTTAAACATCCCCTGATGTTTGTTAACAGGTTGAGAGTCAAGGCTTCAGAGTAGCTGCTATTACTGCGTGCCCTGTCCTCTTTGCAAATGCAACTTCACAGTTCACTTATGTAATTTTTGTTTCCTAAGACTCTCCCTGCTTTCTCTTGTCAACTTTTCTTCCCTTTGACAGCACAGTATTTCAATTAGAATTTAATCAAAAACTTAAACCTGTCAAGTTTATTCACCCTAAGAGCTCACTCTTGGAAAAAAAAATCTGTAGTATTGACATTCCACCCTCATTTCACTGCTAAAGTTTTGCTTTCTCTATAGCTATCACCCCTCCCCTATGCCCTTTCCAGTCTGCTATGTGCATGTGTCCTGTTGAGCAATACATAAAACAGTTTAATGAATAGAAAGAACTCTTTGAACACGTGCTGAGGTCCAGAGTACCCTTACCTGATCTAGTCCATGCTCAGCCACACAAGGACTGGACTAGTACATCCTGGATGACCAACAAATCCCAAGCATTGCACAGCTTCAGTATAGATGTTCACTCAAAACCAAACACTTTCATCTCGTTTATGATAAACTCTCCTGTCTACAAGCCCAAACTAGAATTTAGGATTAAATTACTTTAGACCTGTCAAGAATAGAAAGTGTGAGATCATCAGAAAATAAACAGCTACAAAAACAGCACAACTTTCTCCTCCTTAAATATAAAGTCAAACAAGTTGATTCCCATGGGAAAAACCTCAAAACTTATTCCTTTCACTGGCCTGAAAACACACAGCACTAACATTTGAGATAACCACATGCTGTGGATCTTCACACCTCTGCACACTCTTAAATGCAGTCTCAAAAAGCATTTAGATACAGAATTATGACTAACCTTCTATGGGATTAGAAACAAGCATTGGCAAATTTCTGACTTTTCAAACTGCTTATTGTTAAAAACAATAGCCTCAAGTCAACAGAGATGGAAGAATTCTTTGAGGACAGTTTTCTGACAGAATTACATAAAAAAAACAGTGCAAATATCTCTCCTAACATCTGTGTCCTTAAGAAGGTAAAAATGACAATTTATAAACCAAAAAATATCACACAAAACTCACCCAAACAAAAAAGAAAGGAGGAATAAAAATACATGGAAGTGATCTTCACTCAAAGAATGTCAGGAATTAATTGTGCGAGTTTTCAACACAAAATACACTTGATAACAAAAATGTTACTGGGCTTCTGAAAAGAATGATTAAGAAAATGTTTCCAGATAATGAAAAGTAACAGAATTACAAAATCAAGCCTTGAGAAAAGCATAGGTAAAGTTTTTAATTTACTATTAAAGAGCTTCAGATATGGCACATAAAAGATAATATACATAAAATGCAGTTTTGCTCAAAATTAAGCTGTATTTCTAGCATAGCAGAATATGTATACTAAGAATATATTAACAGATATTATCAAAATACTGCATAAAAGAAACATAAAAACACTCAGATGTAGATTTTTACCCTCATTATACTTATTTTGCAAGCCATTCTCCCAAGCTCATTAATTTCATTAATTTCTTTCCCACCATTCTCTGCATAATTTTCCACATTTTCTGACCATTTTTCCCTTTTGTACATGTTATTTATTTACCTTCTTCCACATTAACCACATAAAAACACTTGGAAAATAAACAGCGATACAAGATGTTCCTTTAGTGAATGTCATAGGAGGATTACAAAGCTGTTCTCTAAACTCAATTAAACTTAACAACATTCCTCTGCCTGCTGCAAAAGATTACAGTAACGAGCTTAAATACGGAAAAACTGAAACCTAGACAAGAGAGAATCTGTTCATGGCTCCCAAATAAAAAAACCCACAGTTGATGTGTTGATTTGGGCTTCTGATGCCTTAGATTTTCTTTTTTTTTTTGCAAATTCACTGCTTCCTTCCCTCCTACACACTCTGTTGAGCACCAGAATTTTCATTATGTGTTGCAACATAACAGGCACACAGAGGGTGGCTATGGAATTCTAGACTACAAACCGAAGATCCCATACACTGTCACAGCTTATTCTGGTTTAAAAGGGTCCCAATTCAGCAACACACAGACAAATGATGGAGGATGCACACGTTATATTAAATACACTGCTTTTAAAGAATAATTGCAAGAGGGCCTTGCAGGAGTGGGGTACAGGAGGAAGAACTCACTAAGGGAACTTCTGCTCCCTGTTTCATGCTTAGTCCTACCACATAGTCACAATGACTCCAACAACAGCTCAGCTGCTATGTAACAGTCTAAAAAGCTGAGAACCTACCATTACAGAAATAATTAGAAGTGAAAATAACAACGGCTTCAAACACGTTGGACCCAAGCATTTGATCTGGGATTTTCTCCTTATTCTATTTTAGTTTATTTTCTATTAGATTAGATAAAGAAAGGAAAAGTCCTTAAAAACTCCAGCTTCAGCAACTTAGTATGCACCTTTGGATTAGCTAAGTGGCAAATTTTCAAACAGGAAAGTGAAGAGCTAAGAAATCCATGCAACCTGTTGATGAGTTAGGGAACTCATTATGAGCTTTACCATGAAACTTCCAATAAAAATACATTTAATACTCAGTGACGCTTGCCTCATAAATCACATTAACTAGATCTTGTTAAAAGGGATCTTTATACATAATCAATATTGATACTTGCTCAGAAGAAACTCAAAGGAATGAGAAACTTGATCCAAAGAAGGACTACAATAAGTTAGACATCTCTTCTTCAACGACTAGCTGACAAAAAAAGAAAGAACCTATATTTTCTAAAAATGGATTTAAAAGGAAGCAAAAAACCCTAAAGCTTTCTACACTCTGGCAAAAAAAAATTATTTACTTATTTCAATATTCTAATATTTTTCTGCAAAATTAGAAAACAGGACTTGTCCGGGAAACACAAAGTATTCACAGTACAACCATGACTGAACCCATGAGTGATGTCAAAATTCAGAAGTGGTATGTATTCTTTCACTGACCTTTGTGTTCTCTCGCCATGTCTCACAGCATCTTGATTATTGTCATTCATAACTGAAGGAAGAAGTCACATCTATAAGCAAGAGTCATATCTTGTAAGGAAAGTCAGGTTTGACTTTCAAGCAAAAGCAAAATGGAGCTTTGCTTTTTCTGTCTAATTAGCCCATTGATTTTCCAGGAAATACCATTCATCTTGTTCCATCCTGTCCGTGTCCTCTTAGCCAGAAATGTAATTAAAAAGCCAGTTCCCTCAGGAACTGGTAAAACTAAATGAAACGTGGGATCTCACAACACAGGACATTTCCCAAAGCTAGTAAAGAGCAAAGAGATGTTAAATCTTTTTGATGCTCTGAATATTATGGATCCAATTAATTCCTAAGGTATCTGTGTGGAAGTCATGGTAATTTGCCCCAAGGGCAGACTTACAGAAGATACAGCACTGTCATAGTGTTTATGGTTTCCTGAAGTGCAAAGCAATGGCTGACATACTGCAGGTTTAAAGTTCTGAAACTTTTGAAATGGTTATTTGTTGTTCTGGAAGAAGAAAACAGTACTTCTCTACTCCAATAATAATGTCACTGCTGTGGCCTCCGACAAGACCAATATATATAACGATAAAAATGCACAGTCTGAAGTTGCTTAGTCTTTATTGAGATGTTTAAAATGCCTTAACAGAAGTAAGAATGGACATGAGCACAGAAAAAGAATTAGCATTAATACTAATAAAATTATGGGAAACAGGGAAAGAAAAGAAGCTGTCTAAATTCACATTCAAGTGTTCAGTTAACTTGAAAGTAAGATGGTACCTGACGTGAAAGTCCAAGTTAAAGTAAGAGTTTATGTAGCTCATGCTCACTACTGACTGCCAATTTAGTAAGGTACATGTTTTCTAGGATCCAAATGATATTTCCTTGCAAGGCTTGCTAATTAAAAATTAGGATTTTGATGCTAAATATTAATGCATCCAGTCCCCCAAAGTTTGCAGTCAAGTGGAGAAGGCCGTAATAACATCTTTTGCTGTGATGTTTGCTAAGAGAAAAGTAAGACAGATTTCTTCCACCTATCATCTATGTCCCTTACAGGCTTACCCTACATGACATAGGTCTGTATGACATGGGCCAGAAAAAGTGAACATCCTGTTGCAAAAAATATTGTGCCAGTAATATATGTGACAGATTTATACTATTTTCAGCATCTTTCTGTATTCTTTTCTTAATACTGCCTACTTTTTTTAATGGTTCCTGAACACTAAGTAGATATTTCTATGGAATTCCTGATAATGATGGAGAATGCAGGAGGTCCCTGACTAGCTGCCTTATCTTCTAAATTCATCCATTTTTTGTCTATTATTTTTGAGCTATTCAAATTAAATCAGTAAAACAATTGAATTTTCAGATATTATAGATTTTTTCCAAATTTCTGATCACTTACCAGTATTCAAGGTACAGTCTGAATGAAAAAGACTGTTGCAAGGACTTTTTTTCCAAATGGAAACTTTAGCAGCTCTGAAAAATATGGTGATAATTATGTTTTTCAGGTCTTAGAAGTTGAATAACTATACAATCCTAGAGTTACAAAGGGACAAAAGCATTCCAGCTAAACATCATTCCAACATCTTCACCTGTAGGGTTCAAGTGTAGTGTCTACAATGTCTGGCTTTGACTTCTCACTGTATTACAGCTCATTTTTGGCTCATTTATACATACTGCCATTAGCTACCCAAGTTCCCGTGTGTTTTCTGGAGCTCTACCTCCTCCCCATTGATACAAGCTGCTTGCTTACCTAGAGACTAGAAATATTTAATGCCACAGCCTTGCCAGTTTGCACCAAGATTTCTGAGTGTATTTTTGCATTGTCATCAGAGGATAAGCTACATTTGTGCCAAGCATGAAGTACATGCACATTACACAGGCAATACACTACAGAGCAGATGTTTCTGTCTGCTTCCTCATGTGTTCCAACAAAACTTCAATCAGTGTAACCAAACGGGAGCGCACAGAATTATGGTCCTACACAACATTTAGTCTCCTTCAGGGATCCCAAAGTAAGAATGAACAGAGACTGACTAACTTATAACAATTACAGTGCATTCTGTCATATTGTCATTGATATTCTAGGACAATAAACATACACCTTTCACATGTGCAGCTTTGTCAGAAAAGACTGATAGTATCAGTGGATAACAGGCTAAGTATCCTCCTGGCAGCTGCAGGACATTTGTGCAGAGCCTGCAGCATTTCATTCTATAACTCTGTATAGAGGATGCACACTAAGTTTGGTATAGAGGCTCTTACAAGTCTAAGAAAATAAAACTGGTAATCTATGTGATTCTTAAAAGGAGATAAAAGTATAGCTTTAAGTGCTAAATCTGCTCTAAATTAGAAAAACAACAGAGTAGCACTACAGGCAATGGCTAACAGCCTTTTTATAATACAGAATAAATTACAAAAGCCAAAAAAATACCTGTACAGAATATCTCTCTCAATATTTACACTAGTTTTACTAAGATAAGATTTTTTCTTTAGTCATCTAGTTTAGAAGTCCCTTTCTTCAAAAGACAACATTTTAATGCAGTACAAACTGCCTGAATAAGTGGCAGGCATCCTTAGACTGCATCCAGGGGCAGCAGGGGCATCTGGAAAAGTGGAAGTCAAAGACTATTACTTATATTAGTGGATTTTAAAAATAAACTGCCTTACAAATCTAAGCGGATTTTAATTTAAACTTGCTATAAAGAAAGGCAGAGAAGTCAGAACTGCGCAATTCATGTCAAATTGCATCTGCCTGAGATACATTAATTGCATATTAGCCAATTGAAGAGCACGCAACACTTTAACCTTGTGTCAGTAATAGCCAAAGTGGGGATCCTGTGCTTTGCCACTGTAAGTGCCTGCTAAGAAACAACAGCAACGAACACAGATAACCTATGAACATATTGTTTTTCTCTTGCGTGTGTCACATCCCTTAATGTACCTACCAGGGGACAGAGCAAAACCTTGGCAGGATGAAAGGGCAGAGAGGAAAGTACAGATCCAGGGAAACAGCACACAAGGAAAATTATGGTCCCAGTGGCATTAATTTAATGCTTTTCTGTCTCTAATAGGATCGATTTATTTCACGCTTGTAAGTTTGAAAGAGTGAAAGAGCTACGAATTTCTCCTTTCCTTGCTGCTCAGCCTGTAATATATACATGTATATTTTTTCATTTCGGTGGTTTTCAATTATGACACTGTTCTTTGTCTTCTGAAACATTTATTTTTCTAAAATCTGATATATACTACATAGCTTGCAGCTTAATATTTTTCTATAATATCATTTGCTAATACAGTCTTTTCAATTGAGCTTTTTCACGGCTGCTGTTAAAGAAAGAATATTTTGCCTCAAAAATATTTTTTTTCAGTCTGCTGTTGGACTGACCACCATAGAAAAGAAATTTCAACATGAAGAAACTAGAAAGCTTCCGACACAAAGAATATTAAGTAATAGAGTTGAATATTTGGACATTATATGACAAGGCATCTTAATGTCAGATTTACATAATCTGTCTGAAGATAAAGGTAAGTAAAAGTCATCTTTTAGCAGATTTTTTTATTGACCTTCAAGTAGTGATGTAGAAACAGTAAAAACTTCATGACACTATTAAAATGAACGTGAGCTGAATGCACAAAACCTTGTGAAAATCAGTTAGTGCAAAAAAACCTTCAGTCTCAGACTTCCTGGTAGTATTTATCTAAGCTTTTTCCCCATGCCACTATATTTGGATTGCTGATGGCTGAATGGCTCTTCTGAATAGGATCCCATAATTCTTGCTGGGCCTTAAAGCTCTTTAAGAATCAAGGCCAAGAATTACTCTTGGAGAAACTCTATGAATAAGTCTGATTTGAACTATTTACTAGAGACATCAGTTAACTTCACTGCAGCCTGGGAGTGTTTTATCACTGGACATGTTTACAAAAATGCTGAACCTGGGAAGGTGAGATAACCTGATGGCAAAACTTGTCTATCAGCATTCTGCACCATGCCTAAAGGCACACGTTAGTCTTTAGGCTGTATGGCCATACATTTGTGAGCATAAATCTGATCTGTTCCATGAGAAAAATAAATCTCCCTAACAAATTCTTTGTCAAGGAAGGACTGAAGTTATGGGAAAGACAAATCTGCCTGCCAAATGGAATACAGTTTTTCTAGTGCAAACTTCATTTTATTTATATGTCTACAAATCCTGTCCCACAGAACATAGGCTTCAACTTTGCTAAGCAAAAAACCTCACTGGGTCACTCAAGTTCTTACATGGCAAAATGATAGGAAAACTCTTTTCCTGGCCTATTTTATGGAGAAGCATGTCAGAATATTGGGGGGGGAAAAAAACAAGAAAAATCCATCCAGAAACTCTGGAATTTGGAACCATGGATCTGCCAGCCTGTAGCCATGAACCTATGATTTGAGGCAGCTCAGATCAAAAATAGAAACTGAAAGCATCCAAACTGTGTTGACACTTTTAATTTGATCTGATGCTGAGCATAGGCTGCTTTTGAAGGGGCTGTTTCATTTCCCATATAAAAGGATAGAGAATGAGCAAAATGAGAATTGTGCTGTCCTTAATATGTTTTTACTCCCAGGGTATGAGATATTTCAGCCCTTTTAGACATTTAGAAATACCCTGTTTAGAATGAAGCTACTAAACAACTGTGTTCTGTACCAATTTAGTAATACCAAGAAAGAAATGAAAAAGCAGGTTAAAATGCACAGGGGATATAGGAAAACCAGGCTGAAAGGGTCATGAGAACCAGACTGTAGGTAATAAACTAAGCTTTGAAGATTAAAATGCATCCTTTAACACAGGCAAGTAGATTATCATTATCTACTCTAGATTTTGCTTCTTATTGAGGAGTTCCATTCCTTGCAGCATACAATTTAATCTTTTCCACCAATGCCTCTCCATGCTTTCACTGGCTTTAGGGAGAGCTACTGTACACAATGTATGACTTGTATATGAAAAACCCATAACTAGAGTTTCATGGTTACCCCTTTCATGGAATGCTGCCAACAGCACAAGCTTTGTTTTGCTTCTTTGTCTTAGGTCTCAGACGAACTTCTCACATTCTGATTGAACAGCCACACGTGACCCTCTGGCTAATGAAAATCAGAAAATAGCCCATTTATTGCTGACTATATTATAATCTCTTAAGGACATCAAAGTGAATAAGTTTCTTAAGGTGATCTTTTGATAAAATCCGACAGAGGTCACTTCCTGTTTATTTTGTGATGTTACTTTAGTGCTGACCTTTCAAACCCACTTTACTCATAATGTATGCTGGGAAGGAGCACATGTTTGACTAGTATTTCTTATTTGATTTCTATAATGTTTCTTCTAAACTTCAATAAGCCATTTCCTGTAGCACACATTGCTTCCATTTTCCCATTCTCATTTTCCTCAGTATCAGATTTTTTGCCAATATCAGGCTCCTCCCATTTCCTTCAAAGTCAGAGGTGCTGTTTATTCCACCGGAAAGCAGCAAACACAACTTCCCAGAATCTGTGTGGCCAAGATGCTCCCTGCTGTGAGATGCCAGGCAAATAAATCACTCTGGCTCCTCCCTGCCTCACTCTCTTCCCACCCACATAATATCAATAACTCTCAGTACCTGCTTCAAGTGCCACAAAGATTAAGTAGAGTTACTGGGGACGGCCCTTTGGTTCCAAGGACAAAAAAACTTCTGCAAGTTACATTGACATTTTGGTTGATTAGAAGGCTTTGTTGTACTGCTGTGAGCTGCTATCAAATACAAGCTTTAATAGGATTCTAATGCGAAACGTTCCAAATTTGCTGTTATTTCATGGGTGAGAAGCATGCAACAGAGCTTCAGCTGCTGCCATCCCTTAGCTTCAAAGGGCAATTTGGCTGGCAGCAGTTCATGGGAAAGAAGGGACAATAATCTTGAGTGTGTACGAAACATCTGCCTTTTCCAATGCTTCCCCCTGAGGGCATGGAGCACATGATTTCTTGGACATACACATGCTCCAGTGACCCAGCCAAGAGCAGAGGTTTTATTATGAAATTTAACTTTTGCTTAAAATGTCATTTCTATATTTTCTATCATTAAATTTTTTACAGAACTTTAAGCATGCTTACACATTTCCTGAGCATAAAGCTATTGAAAAGTGGCTCTGCCAAAGAATAGTGTTGACACAAAAAAGCATAAGGTCAGTAGATATTAGGGAGGGGGACCACAGAAGGAGAAAATCTAAAAACAACAGATAAACAGCACCACAAAAAGTGTATAATTCCTTCTTTGTTTCCTAAACATGGAGAGACAAAGGTCAAAAAGAGAAATTTTTCAGGCATCTCTTCAAAAGAAACGTATAGGGTTTGGATTCTTCTGATTGTGTAAGCAACATTCAGGTTGACTCTGCTGATTTGTGATATTATCTCAGAACTTACAGGAAACAAATATCTTGTATCCAAAACCAAACAAAGTGTTATTATTACCTCTTGGCAAAACAATCACAATACAACCTAAAAAAAAATCATGCTGATTCATTCTCAGGATGATATGTCAGACTAAAACAGTTATTTTTTTGGTATTGTGATGAAACAGGAATCTAATGTCTCCATCAATATATAGAGTAGTGATAAGCTTTATTGGCAAAGCTTCTGTGTTTACTGTAAAATTGTCAGTTTGTTTTTTTCTGGAGATAGCAACATTTTGTGCATGATCCAAAGACAGTCAACCTTTGCCCAATAATTTAATGTATTTAGTTTGTGTGAGTTTTTCTCTAAGGAATGGAATATACTACCAAGTTTTTTTGTCTCTGCTGCAAGACAATGAAAATAGTTTTCACTGTGGGAACAAAACGGATAAAGACATCCTTTTAAATTGCGTTATCCAGTTTCAGATGCAATGCACAGGGAGAAAGTTTCTAAATACCCCATAATTCACAATGTCATTATTCAAATTAAAATTTCTTAAATTATTCTGCAGAAAGGTATACTAGTTTACATCATGGTCTTTAAGCCATAGGATGAATTTAAAAAAGCAGTTAAAGGAAAAAAGAGCTTCAAGGTAAATGTTGTGTGGAGTAATTAATTATATTATTTATGAGTTCACTTTCTTTGCACGGCTGGCTCTATAAAGTTTGGCTAAGGCACTTACAGCTGTATATCTCAAGTTAGTTCTTAATTTCCAAATGCACCACCCGCCACTCTATTACTAAAATTTAGTACAGCTAATTAATAAGATCACAAACTCTTTGGAGCGGGACTTACCTTATTATTTGTGTAAAACCTAAGCCAGTAATAGCACTACAATGAGAAAAACACATTATTATCTATTCATGGTCTGTTCAGATAGCTAGTCAGAACTACGGTCTTGTGCAGAGTTTTATTTTCAACATTTCAAGTGTTTAAAAAGTTAAATACGCATTAAGAAATAGAACCGTAGTTGTTTGATAGTAGATGAAACGAGGTTCAGTTATTCATCAGGCAACAAAAAATGGACAGTGCAAATTCCTGGTGAGAGAACTAGTCTGAGGCTAGGGGGTGGAACAGAGTAAGCTGTACAGAACAGCTGATAAACAGTTGTACAGAATTGGAGCTGCAACATTAAGTTGCTTTTAGTGTTTACTGATAACCAGGATCATAACCCAAATTACACAGAACCACTGAGCATTTTAAATCTATCTACATTCTGCGTGACAGTTATTGCAATAGATCTACAAACTGTATGAATATTATATTAATATTTTTCATTCTAAACAGTGAGATAACTTTAGTGATATGAAAATCTTACAGCCATTACATTGGTAGGTGGCTCTCAAGCTCTTTCCTTTCTCAATCTCAAAATGTGTGAAAAGTAAAGGTAAGTTTTGAAAAGTCATCATTATTGTTTTTAGTAGCTTTCAGCAGCAGAGCAAGATCCAGACAGAAATTAAGAGTCAGCATTGGTTTATATAAAGACAATAGCTATATCTGGAATATGGCTGAAAATAACTCATCACCACGAAAAAAATCCATCAAGAGAGAGGCACCTACACACACAAGTACAGGATGAGGACCCTGGCATTTCTCTCTCCAGTTTTTATCAGCTTAGAGAACACACAGTAACATAAGGGCATGTGTAACACATCAGCAGTTGATGCAAATCCCAGAAACATGGAATCAATTAGGTTAGCAAAGATGCCTGAGATCATCGAGCTGGGTTATGAGTTACTCAATAAGTAGCTATATAGGCAATGTACACAGAGGCTCTGCTATGGGAGGAGATGTCTTCCTGCACCTCCCCCCTCAAACTCTGCAGAAAAGGAAAACAGTGACCATCCCACATCAACTCAAGATGGGTCTCTCTGGATCTTGTCTGGATCACTCTGGACAAAAGGTAATGGAATTAATTGGCCTTACTGCATTTGATATGCGAAGGAAAGCTTCCTCTGTGCAGGTATTTCTAAGAGTTTTGCAGTAACCTCAAGCTGTTTTCAAGTTGGAACCACTAAAAAGCGTTTGAAAAGGAATTCTGAAGATCTATTTACTTCAAAGCTTCTGAAGCTGAGTGTTCTAAAACTGTGTCATAAAACTGAGCTCACTTCACCATCATATCCTCACAAGTTTTGATATGAAAAGGCAGTGGAGAACACTTGGCCTCCTTAGAGTTTTGCCAAGGCCCACCACTAAAATCCAACACAGTTTTCCTCCCCAGCAGAATGATCCAATATTGATGTCCTCCAGACACATTATACTTGAATATTCCTAATGTTTACTAGGGCTACAAATAATTTTTCTGATTATTTTTCAGCGATTAATAGTTAAAGCAATGTAAGGCACATCCACACATACTGGCCATTAGGTCCCTAAGTTGTTGGCTAGGATGTTATTCTTAAGTCAGGTAACAGAGCTTTGTCACAGTTGAGATGGCCACAATACACAGAGCATCCCCATAAAATTTCAGAAATCTTTAAGCATTCACCCATACAGAGTTACACCATACCATATCAGAAGGCTTCAAGTGTCTTCCCATACAGAGTAATATCATGTCACATCAGAAGGCTCCAAGCATCTGCTCTTTTTCTTCAGCCCAGCCTTTTATGGGCATGTTCCTGCATGGCACCTCTGCTCCCTTGGGTGATGGTCAGTGCCCCTGGGCACTCCATGGCTCATTGCTGTCAGTGCTGCTCACCTGCTTCTCACAGCTGTAGCCCACTGGGGATGAGGCTGACCACAGCTTCACTCCCAGTGACTACAAACTGTGCGCCTACACAGCTTGGGTATTTAGGTGACAGCTGAGCAAACAGAAGATTAACATGTGCAAGTGTTTAAAGTGACAAGACAAAAAATGTTACCTTTCTTTCAAAAATAAAAACATTTAAAGGAGTCATATCACAACCGTACAAATGTACAAATATGTGTGTTTAATTGACAAGAGTACATTATGATTTGACTGTGGGTTTCTTTGTAACATAGTGAGAAGAGATATAAATGTCAACAGAAGATGGAGATCACCTGCAACAAAGTCAAACCTTTAATTTTGAAATTACTGACTTTTTTTGGAAAAAAAATGTTTTCAAATCTAGAAGCGTATTTTATCATAGTCATGATATTTAAATTTTTAACTCCTTTTTCCAGTTCTCTTTCTTTGCTCTCATCTGTTGTATTTTCTTCAATTTTCCTACTTCTGATAGACTACTCTGAGGCCACTTATGCACCTGGACAAGGAACTGCTAGGAAGTCCTGCTGTGAAAAAGTTCAAATGGAGAGTCATTTTAATCCGTGCATGTAAAATAGGCCAGTGCTATTTAAAGTGACAAATTTAGGTCTTGATTCGGCAAAATAATTATGCGTATGCCTAACTTGACACATGTGAATAGTTCCTGTGCTTGAAGGTGTTGTAAGGCTAAGAACAGCTTTCAATGGTTTAGGGTTTTAAATTTCATTTTCAAGTTTGTCTTACACACTTATTAAAAGACTTCATGGTTTTGAAAACAGAACATAGGCTTGGTTGTCATTTCAGTGCTTATATTTTATGTGAACTGAGAATTTATTGTACAGTACCTTCAAGTCATTTTTCATAACTTCCAATGTAAAGGAATGAATTCTACTGCAATACATAACACCAAAAATTCAATGGCAGTTGTATATTTAAAATGAGCTCTGCTTTTTTTTTTTTTTTTTTTTTTGTCATTTCTGTTCATAATTTTCAGGCTTTGGGCATTCACTTAAGAAAAAACTTGGAGTCTGACAAATAAGGCTGTGTACTGAGGTTCACAATTAATATGACAATTAAATTAAGCACACCACACAAGTTCCAAAATGTAATATTCAAGAAGTAATTAAATTATGCAGGGAAAAATAGAAATGCAAGTGTGTATGTGTGTGGACATATAGTTAAGCTCTTAAAACCACCATATTGGCAAAGATCTAGGATGTGTCAGGCATTTCTGGGCCCCATGAAACAAAAAAGGTTTAACACTTCCTCACTTGAATGCAATCTTAGCTCTCTATGTCAGTTTTAGTGTGGGTTCCCTGTTTATGGATTAAACATGTAAGACAAAGCAAAAATTTAGAAAGATACTAAGTCCATTTACTCAATGCACTGACTGGGATGTGAAAAGATTTAAGATGTCAGAAAAGTGATACCTCCCTTCAGCACAGCCCAGCACTTTTGGAAGTCAAAGATTTAGAGGTATCAACATCATGCACAGGTAGTCTTCTACACTTGGAGACTTAAAAAATGTCACATGATAGACAAAGACGAAGTGTCAGATTCTGCAGAATTTATGTATGAATATCTCTTTATCTCAGTGAGTTTCATGATGCCCCCAGAAATTCTGGAAATTGAATTTCCTGAAATCAATGGCATTGCTTTATCCAGGAAACCTGATAACCTTCCAGAAACTTGATAAACCTGAAAGACTGACTTCCAGACTGCAAATGCATTTTGGCACTCCTGAATCTAGAAGAAATTATTTTTAAAAAGCTTATACCAAGGAGATATTAATACTATTTTACCACACGCAAGATGAGCAGTGACACCTCATTCTCACAAAAAAAAACACCCCACACCAAAACAAACAAACAAACCAACCCACCCTAATTAAAATAAGTTAAAAATTTTTATCAAAACCAATAATGCTGCCATAGTGAGTCAATTAACTGGAAAGTCTTTTCAACTTCCAGTTGTCTTTTGTCTGCATCATGAAGGTCAAATCTTCAATACTGCAGCAAACCATACGGTAAAGATGACAATGTGAAGGCTAAAACATACCAAGCATTTGATATGCCAATATGTCCCCAGTGAAAATCCCTTCCACTTCATGAACTGGTCAAGCTGTATGCTTCATTAAATCACAGACAGCACACTCATTAAAGATCAATGGCATCTTCCAAATGCATTTTGTTTTGCTTTAGTCCTAACATATGGTCATAATAATGCATCTAACCGTAAGCCTGAGTGCTGATTTTTAATGAAAAATAATGTTCAGACCAGCCCATGTAATTTGCTTTTATGTTTCTGACCTTGTTCTGAAATGAATCCCCATCATTCCTAAACATTCTCATTCCAGGTTCTCAGTTCTCTTGCCAAGAAAGGCAGATGCCATGTTTGTAACTTACAACGTCTCTGTTTAAATCATCCCCCTTCATCTAATGCTGGGCTATGTTTTGCCTTCCCAGGTGCACTCCAGCTCTCAAAGAAGAAAAAAAGAAATCCAAAGCAATCCCTGTCAAGCAAAGCTCATGATAGCAAGGCAGGTATCCCTCACAGAGGCACACCGTGATTCTGTCTAGCATGAGAAATGTTGTCATTTCAGACATACTACATCAGCCTATTTTACCATCTGTGTAGAAGCTCCATGAGCCCAGAAATTATCACAGTGAAGAGTGATCAAAGGTTTGGCAACTATACTGACATATTTCATGTTTCAGTGGGGGGAAAAAAAGTCCCGCCACATTTGGTACTAAGGCTCTGCAAAGAACGAATTCATACATTGGAGTTTTCCTCCAACTATTCAGCCTAAAAGGAAAGAAATTCTCAGCTGAGACTCTTCCCTTTGTTTCCATCACCTTTGCTAATTATATACACAGGCAATGTCAAGCCCTGATTCAAGCTTAACAAAATGGCATTGAACCAAAATCCACCAAAATTAATAGCTGTGTTTTTTATCATTCCCTGAGACATGTTATTCCCTGGGACACTTCAAAAAGCTGTAATAAAGTGAGTTTTTCAGTCCTCTTTTCCCAAAATCTAATCTGACTTCTAGCTTTAACCAGTCAATACAATAGCAGCAAGTAATCCTATAGGTCTTATTACTGGAAACTTAAAACAGAGCAATGCCTCCTGCTTTGCACAGTGAAAGCAAAAGTCAGCTCTTGCTCTTCCCCACACCAGCACTTGTTCAAAAACTGGGGCACTGGCACAGCACAAAAATAAATGGAGTTCTTATACCCTGATTTATGGAATTTTACTCCTAACTGCAGACCAACCCTAGTTTTCATCATAGCTAGAGGCATCTTAATTTTACAAAAGCACACACTGAAACTACTGTTTCATCAGTACTGTTTCACCTGGGATCAAAAATAATTTTAGCTCTGTAAGCCTAAAGAAAGCTATTAACCAGAGGTCCTTGGCAGCAGTTCTTTCAAACCAACCCTAACCCTTGTTTAAGTTAAAGTCTAATGATGCAGGTGAATATGAGAACCAAAGCATCCTTCAGATGCTAACCACCATCATAATCCTAGTAATATTGCAATGCTCTTCAACAGATCTGTCCAGTATCTGAATTCCCTAATTCAGTTTCTAATCATAATTTTAAGCGTAATGATCCACACCTACAAGTGTTAAAAAAACTCAGCAGTCCTTTGCAGAAGAGTGTAATCTCTGTCCTGTTGATTTTTTTTTTTTAATATATCAGACAGGTGCAAAGGGAAAAAAGCCAAGAAGTGACTCCATCCTCTCTGTTCAACAGATTTCTAAGAGTCCTTTGATAGCATAATGTAACTAAGAAGAGCACTATTAGAAATGCACAGAATGAAGATGAAACCTGCTCCAAATTTCCATAGTATTTTAATTAGCTAAATGATTTTTCTTTTCTTTCTGATTTTTCTTTCTACAAGGTACATGCCTGTATTTAACTTTCATTAAATGTCCTTAAAATTCAAAACTGGAAATTAAGTTTCTATCAAAGTCAAATGAATTAACACTAATTCAAGGAAGAGAAATTTTCAATTAAATCTCAATACTTCATTTTTACAGTTTGATTTCAAGCTTACCTGTCTCCAAAGTACAAAACAGACAGGATATATTTAATCACTTTATGCTCTTATGATGAACTAATATTTGAGTAATCCTTCAGCTATATATTTAACTCCAAACTCATACTGTTTGGACTGTACGGAGAAATGGCAAAATACCATATTTTGCTCAGTTTTCAGGTTTGCAGAAAAAAGTTTTTCTTCTACCTAAATGTATCCCAGCTGTCATTTTTCACATACAGGTGTCTTTTTAGCAGTTATCATTAGTTTGCAAGGCAGTTTGGATTTGAGGGTGTTGTAAGTCACCATACATATTTAAGCTATCACATTTTGTTAAGTTTATTCTTGACAAGAGCTCTTTTGTGGTTTTAGTATCTTATTTTTTTGACTTTCCCCTAATTTGTACTGGCTTCACTGGCCCTTCAGCTGTCTAGAGGGTTTTTCAAGTGGTTGCAGCCAGAGATTATTGTGACATTCTTTTACATTTTCCCACAGCTCCATTCACTTTGTTGCCTTATTTAAAGATTTACATTTTGTTAGCCTTATTTAAAGATGTACTTGTTTTTGACCTTAGAGTGGTCTACCTGCTGAGTTAACAGTTATTATTACATGTAGGAAGAAAATGTATTTTGAAAGAAATGGAAACCATGGGTTAGTGCAGAAGCTTTTATATCAGCTATTAAATAACACCTGAATTAAAATGCTAGATTTGCAACTAAACTGTTTCTTAAAAATTACACTTCTGAGAGCATCAATGCAGCACAGTTACTTAACTTGCTGTAAAGGAATGTAATTCCTCTAGGAATGAACAATACTGTAGCAACCCAAAGTCCACATAGTACATTATTTTAGAAGAGCTCAAAAGATGCTTTTTCCCCTCATTCTTTCATATTAAGACAAGATATACTTTGCATATGTGAATGTGTTCGTGTTATTAACTGAGTTAAGTAAGATCTTGAAGACAGCCATGAAGCCAATTCTTCAGCGTAACAAGAGGAAACAACTGATGAAAAATCAAAGACAGCTACTGCTGAAACACCCTCATTCTGAGACAGAAGTTTTTAAGGAGAGTGTTTAACTTCAATCAGTTTACAAAGAAACAGAAGTAGACAGCAGCTGGGTGTCCATGAGATGAGTGGTCCACACAAGACACCCAGCACTGGCTGCACACAGCTGCTACAACACAACTAAATCCAAGGCAATCTTTCAGTCATGATTACTGAAACTATTTCTGTGCTTCAATTTAAGCATGCATTTAGTTACTGCTGCTGTACCAGACTCAGGAGTTGTGAACTGCCCTGTACCCACCTGGGATTAAAGATACACCCTAACTTCAAAATATACCAATGCCAGTGGTAAAATTAGTTCTGCTCAACTCACACATTGAGTAAATGGCATATGTATAATTTCCCTGCAATCAATGGAAATCACAGACTTCCATACCACATGCTAAATGCTGAGGCTGATTACCACTATATTTAATTTATAGCATTCACTCTGAGACAAGTGGGGCTTTAACATTACATGGAGATTTACATCAGAAGTTTTCCTTTTTCTTTCTTTAGGAAAAAAACAAGTATAGATGGTATCAGAAATGGGTTTTCATATATAACACAGAAAATAAATGCTTAGAAAATGATAGTATGTATTTTAAAACCATTTGAATGCTGCTATTTGAAAGTATTTCAATAGAAGGTTATGTCTTTCCTTTTGGAGATCTCTCCTGAGCAATGATAATATAATTTAATTACTCTGTTAACCCCATTTATTTATTAAAGTTTCTGGAAACAGTTTATCCTTCTCAGCCTTCAAAAAATAAAACAAACTTCACATACTTTTTGCACTGGAAAATATTACAGATTCAGATCATGTCAACACATGTTAAGTATGTGTCACATCCATATAGTGTTTTTATTTTATATAGTGACAGTCCTAAGGCTGCACATGTCATATTGTATGGGCACACAGTTAAATAAGAAAAAATAAGTGAATAAAAATATTTTTTATCATATTAGCAGAAGACTTGTGATCTTTCAAGTGGTACAGCTGAAGAAAATCAGACAGAGCCAAATTATGAAAAAACTATCAAACAACTGGCAACTCTCACAGAACTGAGATGACACCTGGAAGCAATTACTTGGGATACAGAATAATTCAACACTGACTTTTCACATTTAGGAATCTGTTTTATCAGGATTGGGTTTTTTTTTTTGTTTGCTTGCTCTTCCTGGGGAGAAAGACAAGTTGCACTGGCTGTGTAGGCAGGACAACAAAAGTATTTCATACAAGCTTCCAGATTACCTACTACTACTACACGAAAATAAAAATAATAGGTTTCCTCTCCATGCTTTATTTTAAAAATGAAGTTTTATACATAACGCCATACTAAGTGAAAAATATCAGTATGTGTCTCTTAATGCATCTAGGTTTTCTTTTTAATAGACCTGAATCCCATTTGTGGCAATAGAGTTGCAACAAAACAAAATCAGGCCCTGGTTAGAATCTTTTCTTTTTTTCTTACACAAGCTGAAAATCTGCTCCCATATTCAGAGAGGTTAAGTCAACTGGACTTAATCAGTCCTGAGGTCACAGCTATTAAACAATAATGCTGAAAATTCAATGGTTTAAGAAGCTGAAGGGTACTTGGGGGGTAGAAACCCCAGGCTACAAAACCAGTCAAAAATAACAAGCTGGAAGGATGGATTTCAAGTCAAGCAAGCTTACACAGCCCACAAGATGATAAAGTCCATTTTAATGTAAAAAGCAAATCAATGTAAACTGGGCAGAAAACAAACCAAAGCCATTGACACAGTGTCTGCAATTGAGAGTGTAAAATGAATTTGATGCCTAGGAAGAAGATAATCTTGACCACTTAACACACAGAGAGTAAAGGTGAAAATCCTGAACTGAAGCTTGTGGAAGGAATTCAGAGGAAGAATACAATATCTTCTCACCATGTGATCCTGACAACCTAATCCTATGATCATGAAAAATTGTATACATTCATATCTATCTACTGAAGCCAAAATGACCATTTACTTTCCTCACACACTGATTTGCAGAAAATATGTTAGACTAAAGATATATGAGATAAGGATTAGCTAATTATCCCTCTGAAATTGAACTATCATGATAATCTGAATTTATATCCAGTGCTCTGGATATCTCTAACTTTCAAGTTATTACTTCTTGAAACATTAATCCAATATAATACTAACAATAGACGAGTTAAAAAAAAAAAAAAAGGCAAGAAAAGAGCAGAGATTTTTAGTAGAAAATAGTATTCCAAACTATGTCAGAAATTGTTTTAGGCTAGTGGAACATTTCAAGTATTCAAAGTGAAATAGCAAATGAAAAAAAAACTAGATAGCCTTTCTCTGGGGCTTGAATTTTTTTTTTTTTTTTGCAAAGGTGAGTGTGTTTTTCTGTCACAGTAACAGCTAAGTAGACTTCTTGTTTTTAACCTATATGTTCTTCCATCTTATTTTGTCCTACAGTTCCATCAAGAAAGAGGAGTGAGATAGTGGCTGGGTGGGCATCTGGTAGACCCACCAGCTAGAGAGGTTTTAATAGCAGGGATAAGAAAAATGCAGTCAGCAACAAAATATTGAGGATCGTATAGTTAAACAACCCAGGAAAGTGATGAGGAGAGGAAAGGAGAGTACATTTTTAATGCCTTCCTGTACCCATGTTACCAAGACTCTAAAGTGACTCTGGATGTCACAAGACATCGGATCACAACACAAGGTTAGCACTGAAGGATTGGCCCACGTTAATTTCTGCTTAACGTTAATAGCTCTGTGGGTAAGGAGATGTCAGGTCAGGCTTGCAGGTCTACACACTACCTAGGTGAGAGAACATTGTTCTGAGAGTTTCTAGGCAAAATCTCCATTTCTTGGCTGCTTAGAAAGACATTGATTTCCTTATGGTGCTTCAGCATCTACTGCCAGAGTTTAGAACTAGGAAAGCATAAAACAGGATCAATACACATTTTAAGTTAGGCCACTATTTAAACATTTCAAGTTATATCCAGAAATGAATAAGAGTTGTACTGCTGTACTCCTTTTAAGGGCACCTTACTAAAAATGTAGTAATATCAAAACAGATGTATGATCACCTGTGATGATTAATTAGGAAGGTCAGGTTTTTGTTCGGTTCCTTTTTCATTTATCAATGTTAAAATGAATGCATAACACGCATTGCAGTTTGCAATGCCAAGCACAGATGCAAATTAGCTCTTTCATGAGTGTAACATTACATTGTATTGTCAAAAAAGGCTTAGAATATGTCTTTTGTTACTACAAGAAGTTAAAGACAAAATTACTTTCCTGAAAGCCCTTACAAGACACTGAATTGAATTAGCACTCAGCCAGTGAAGTCTGAAACTCTTGCAGAGAGAAGTTCACGTGCACTGAATATGCCTAAAATCAGAACTGCCTCTTGATTTTCTGCTCCTTACTACATCCTAGATAAGACTCCAACCAAATAATCTTTTAAAACAAAAATATAAGAAGGAAATGAGTATGTAAGGGAAACAGTTTTATTTGGGTAGTTTATGAGAGAACTCCAGACACTTCTGCTTTTAGAATGGGTCTCATATTCATCACCTCAGAAGTTAAGCATCCAATTCTTACTCTCACTGGAACAAGACAGAAAAAATGAGAATTTTGCCTCTGATTCTGTTCAGTAGAAATGATGCAGATCAAGAAGAAATACAAATCTGTCTTCTCAAGAATAGAAAAATTCATTTTACTGCTAAAATTAACTCAGTCTCAGCAGAAACCAGCATCAATACTGTTTGGTCCTATTTCTGTCTGAATAATTTGTTGAAGACAAATGTAAAAGAAAAGTAATTAAGATTTATAACAGTGTTCTTTGTTGCTGTATCCAGGATATTTATCTTTGATTTTACTTATTTCAATGTCTAAGAATATTAAAAAGGGCAATGACAAATACACAAGCAATAAAGAGCTACAAGATCTAGAAGTGTACAGACAAAACTCTATACTCCAAGTCATTATCTCAGATATGATTCTCAGAAATTATTGTCTGAAATGACTAAAGAATAAGTAAGACCAGAATTTATCTAGTTGCTTTGAAAATTAATTCACAGATATAAACTGAATTAGCAGTTTCCATTAGCACTCAATTTCCATCCTTTCTGTTACTTATTTTCTTCTTAAAATCCATTTCACAATTCAACCTGCAGTTCTGGTACTGAATATTGACATAAAATTCTCAATGTTACACTCATTGCCTGCTTTTGTTATCACAGCATTCTTCATGGTGAGCTACAGTGCCTAAAAATAAAACTCAATTTTTATTTTTAAATTTCTTTTCCAAATGCCAGCAAAAATGTGAACCACAAACAGAAGAAACAGATAGGGGAAAGTAGATTATAATAGTTTTTAATATAAAAAGTATGGCAGAGTTTGGACAAAACTTCTCCAGAGTTTCCCCATGAATTCAGGATGTTCAAACTTTGACAGAAAGCAGAGATGCAGAAAGGACAGTAATGAAGCTTCCCAATATTATAGCGGAATCAGAAGGAATATAATTATTTCATGTTGCATGGGGGAAGACAAGAGCATGATATCTGGAGAAGAAATGCTTCCTTGTGGTAATTCATATTTGTTATTGGTGGTAACTGGGCTTGTCATCAAATGCCTTTTAAGTCCAACACCAAAACCACAGGCTCAGTAACAGAGCAGGGACAGGAAGAGAATGCATGCCCAGTCCAGATTCTACAGGAAAAGCATGCCAGAATTCCCAGTGAACCTGGCTGCATGCATGTAACTGGAGGATAGTAGTGACAACACAGCAGATGTAGTCAGCTCCAAATAAATGATAAATGCAGTTTGACCAACAGTTGCCAACATCATCTAACTAACATCCTGGTCAAGAAGCCTCCAGAAATTTAGCACACAATCATCAGTGATAGTCTGCTGACTGAGACATTTTCGTGTTTCCTATGGTAAAACACCACTGTAAAAATCTAGTAGTCCTTGGCACATTCGTATTACTTTATATACTACAGGTGTGAAAAAAAAAAAAATACATACACAATGCGGTGGTTCCTCACCAAGTCCTATTACTTAGAAATGTACATTTACATGTTAAGCATGTTTTTCCTTTCTTATCTCTATTTTCCCATTTTGCAGCACTAAAAGTAGCTTCAGGATGCTTTAATATTTAATTCCATTGAGACTCTTCAATGCTTACATCTAGCTTTGTAAACTTAATTAAAAAAATTAAACAGAAATACTGTTAACACCAATGCTAGCTCTTCAACATCAAGAAAGATCAAAAGGCAGAGCACATAGGCATGCATATATCAGGTAGTAGAGGTTTTCATACCAACAGTTAGCAAAAAAAGATAATGTCACCCACAGTATTTTAAATAATTGATCTTATATTAAAATTATCTTATATTAAACTTTGACACAGGAAAACATCTGCACAGATGAGCGTCTGGTCACACATCAGAGCAACTGGGATGCAATTTATATATTATATTAATTTTCTTTTATATATTATACTAATTTTTCTTTTTTTCTATAAGAGATTTTGAAGAACCCAAGAACATTGTTCAGTCTAGAGGAATGCCACAGAATACTTTTCCATACTTGAAATCAGTTTATCTTCAGGTATTAGTACTCTGAAAAAGATCACACCAACAAATCTTTCCATGAACATAAATTTATTAGGGTGAGGCTCATTCATAGTTGAGAAAGTTGGAACTGCTTAACTGGAACAGTTGCTGGGAATAGCTTTACTTTAGATAGTGAACTTTATGATTTCAGCTAAGAAAAAAATAAACTACTACTGTAGCTATTCCAAAATAATAGAAATTAAAAAAAAAAAAAAGACTGAATGCATTATTTTAAGGGAAAGTTGGATAAATTATACACAGCAATTATGTCAAAACACTTAATGGTAGAATCATTTCACCATCTTGGAAACAAATTTAGACTATATATTAGATTCTCTGCAAGTCGAATGTATTTAACATCTATCACTGTTCTGTATTATTACCTTTAAAATAGCACATCTGTGCAATGTTCCTTCTTCAGCAAATCCTATGGGCCTGAATGCCTATCACATCACCATCCTCCTTTTTCCTTTTAAATGACAGACTTTGAGAAACGATTCTCAATTTTCCTTTAAAAAAGCAGGCAGAAACTTTGTAAAAATGCAAGAAAAAGAAAAGTACAATATAGTTTGTTTTGGAAACTATCGGTTCCAGAGGATACACTATCCATTTATTAAAACAAAACAAACAAGAAGAGCATCATACTACACTGTGCAAATGAAGAGTTGTGTTAGTGTTTGTCATACAATATCATTAAAGTTCTCTGTAGCTCCTGAATACACTGACAGAACAAATTTCCCTCTAAGTCAGAGGCTTAAACCAGAGGGCACCAGAAGCTGTGTGGATTGACCCTGACAGATCGCACACACAATGCACTTGTGTCTGAACTCGGGAGGAAGGTGGTGAAGGTTTAGGCTTCACCTTCAATGAAGGTTTAGAAAGGTATGTTGGTTTAGGCTTAAAGGCAAAATATTTAATCTTTTCCCTCCATGATGAAAACAAGTTCAAGCAAATTGTAATAACAATCCAACAAATAAATCAGTGACTATTTTCAATACTGGCAACATAAGAAAGGCACTTGCTATTCAGGCCTGATTCTAAGGAGCTGTGTGACCAGCAAGTTTCTTTTTCTGGAGGTGAGAGTAGAAGTGTTCACTTTCTCAAACATATTAATGAAAATAGGACATATTTAAATTTAGAAAAAAAATCTGCTTTTCAAAACTTGTTTATAGTTAAAATTAGTTATTGAATTTGCAGATGTCAGCTCAGTATGAAGATCTCACTGGAAAAGTTCTCCATAGCAGATAAGCAAACCTTTATTTGGTGCCTATATTGAATGGGGTTTTTTTGTTTGGTTTTTTTTTTCTTCCCCTCCATTTTAAAATACTTAACAATTGGGTTTTATATTCTCAGTTTTGAGAAGATATTAGATCAATTTTCCTATGATTGAGGGTGCAACTACCAGCTGACAAAGCTGGTAAACAAAAATATTCAGCAGCCCGAAGGCAAAACATTTTGAATTTAAAAAAATAAAGCTTGATAATATACAGACAAGGACTGTACATGATCCCCTGTGAGCCTTCTCCAGCATTTTTCAGAGAAAGGAATGGCTGAAACAATGTTAGAAATGCTAAGGGAAATTTATGCTTAAACAATTTCACTAACTTCCAATAAATTTGAATTTATTGCAATAAATTTCTGTCTTGCAATGCAATAGAATTGCATGGAGGACAATACTAATGCTCATCAGAAAAATGTGTCCCCTTTAAATCAGAGGAACTGCTTCTAAAGCCCAGAAAACTAACACATGACACAGGAACAGTTTCTAAATGTATGTATCAAATCAAAGTGCACCTAAGAACCAGCAATTTAAACACCATCAATTTCATGTTTTCATCACAAACTTTAAGCTTCTCCCTAATTTATCAATACAAAGGTTGTATACAACATAACTGGTACAAAATAACATTTGCCTTTAATGCCAAACCTTGTAAGACTTGGTAGTTTTAAAGGGGGTTTAGTTTTCAAATGTGAATGTCAAAGCAAAGCTGAGCAGGTTGGAAAGAATAAATGCAGTAAATTAATACAACTTAAACATTAACCTTAAGGATGAAACTTGAGCACCATTTGTCAGACTGAATAAAATTTTATTACCTGCTATAATTTATGTATTTGCTTGTTTACTCACTTCATAGTAAAGCAATAGTAAGGCTAAGAGCAGTATGACCATAAAAGTATTTGGAAGCAGAAAAGCTACCTTTCAATGGAGCTGATGTAGCTCATAAAACTTTATTTTTCAACCCATAGCTGCAATTTTTTTCATTAAGTCTAAAAGCACAGCAAAGCATTGAATACAACAAAAACTGTCATAACTAGAACTCAAATGCCCAAACTATAGATGGCTTCAGGCATGGGCAGATGTTTGGGGATGGGGCTATGAGATTCTTCTTTCTTTCTAGTAAACTTAAGCCTGTATAAAAAACCTTGCCTACATGTTACCAGAAAAACAATCAGCTTTCTTGACTCCTTTTATAGATAAGAAATAAACAGTATCAGTGAAAAATGACCTGGAGTTATCTATCCTGTAAATAAGAGATTTTTCTGATTTTTTTTCACCAAGAAGTGAATGAACAAGTAAGGAAGGAGCAAAGAATGTAGAATTTTTTGAGACCCATGTTTGCTTAAGTATCAAAAAACACCAGCTGAGGATTTCAGTTTTCAAGAAACCTTTCACCTCGTATGGTGTTACTGGGAGCTCTCACAAGCACAGGCTCCAAGAGCAGAATCTGAACTAACACACAAAGGTTGACCTATGCAAGCCCCAGGAATATGAAGTCCATGGAAAAGAAATGTTTTGACCACACAGAGGACCTCCTGGGGGGCACTTGAATACTGGAAAAAACAAAAGCCAAGCAGCATGATGCTGCTTCTGCAGCTGAGTTTTCTGCCTGTGCAGTGCCACTGTGCTGAGCTGCACTGAGCACAGGCCAAAGTGATTTAAATGCCAAACTGCTGAGCCTTCAAGTGTCTCAGGAAACCAGGGCTCCTGAGCTCCACCTGGGAAAAAGTGAGGTCCCTCAGACCTCCTTGGCTACCTAACAAGGAAATCTTTGAGCATACACATGAGGTGGCTGCTCCTCTGAGGTGCATCTTAACAGCGTCTTGAGCAGTCCTGGCACCTCATTCTGAGATCCCTAAGGCATCCCCACTGTTGGAAAATATCCCCAGGCCATACATTGTCATAAAGAAACAAAAAGACACAGATTTAAGATATTAACAGAGATTATAAAAAATGGGAAATGTTTCCTCCATTCCTCATTTCTCCAGGTGTTACTCTTCCTCTTCTCCTCTTCCCCCTCCCCTTTCCAAGACAACTTTCCCTTCATTTTCCTAGATGATATTTTTATTGACACATTTTAAGATGATAATTGATTGAGAGGAAATAATGAGATGGAGATCAGTAACTTAGCCTTCTTCGGAACCTTATATTCTCACTTCTGGAAAAAAAAAAGATACCCTGTAGATGAGTTCCTGAATACATACTTAGCTGGCAGAATAATAGGATTGACTTTCAAGTATAGAGTGTAGAATATTCAACTCTCTTCAATGCCAGCCTATTTACTTAAATAATTTTGCTTTTAAAATCTCTGTGCTTACCGTCATTCCTCACCAAAAAAAACCCAGGATAAACCCCCCAACCATACTTGTTTAATGACCAAACTTCAAGAGGTTCACAAGGTTTCCATGTTTTCATTCAGCCAAAGAAACCACATGGAGGGAGAAGGAAGTGACCAGGCCTCTCATTTCCTTTAAGGATACAGGCAGTTAAAGATGTTTGGAGTTAAATTTTATCTTGAAATGAAATAAACACATCTAAAGACTAGAAAACCCTCTTGGATTCAAAATTACAGTCACAGTCAGAGAAAGAAAAGATACACTTCAGAGTTAATTGAAGTAATTAGTGGTACTTTGAAGACAAAAAACTGTATTTAGAAAGATTTAAAAACCGATTAATGAATTGGTCAACACACTGACTTCCCAGGTTGCTTAGTGTTTATTAAACAGAAAGGAATTATTTGCCATGGAAAATTAAATTTTTCAGGTTACACACTTTAACTAAAAGTTTATTTTTCTATTTAAGATTATCAACTGTATCTACTGTTTTTTGCATGCTTTCAATAATAAATTCCTAATTGTAGCAATTCCAATACAGGTGATGAAGATTTTAGATAGAATTAGATAAATTATTATAGCTTCACTGCTGTGTGCACCTGTGCTAGTATCATTCATAATCTCTTCTTTTGTGAGCAAAAAAAATATGCATCACACTAAAGCATGCACTGTCTTTTTTTTCCCTTTTTTATTATAGAATCCTTGCACAGGTTGAGGACAAAAAGATGAAATACAAGAAACTGCTGTTGGAAGAGTTATATTGAGTCTCTAGCTAATCTGTAAGTCTTTTGTAAATATTCTCATATAAAGAATTCAAACTGGCTGATGTAATGGATTAATTTGCTTCAGCAACTGCACAGCTCCAGACACAATCCATCTGAAACATAATTAAAATACATTTGGTAGATCTGAGGCTAAGCTTTTTGAGAACAACAGATTACATTAGAAAGATTTTAATGAGGCCAGGGCTGATTACATCCTTGCTTCCTCTTTTGGATAGGGACTGGGGAATCCTCTGAATGAGGTTAATATACTATTTACCAGCTAGAAGTATATGGAAAACAAGAAAAAAGGGACTGAAATAATCATGGGGTCTTTTGAGTTTTTAGCAGTATAAAATGAAGGTGTTTAGTGTGTATTGACTTCATCAGAAGAAAAGCAAGTGACTGTTATGTATCACTGTAAGCAGGGTACTATTATCTATGGATTATTCCTGTATCACTTCCACAAAATACTGCTGTTTTCATATTATGTCAGGCATGTTTTAGTATGCATCATCCTCCTAAATGCCAAGTATTCGGTGAAATAAAAAGTGTTTGGATAGAAATGTGCCACACTCCTGGAGTAATTTACATGAATTAGAATTCACATTAGCAATGTTAAATACCCTCTGCTACCTCTAGAAGAAAAGCATTGAGTCTTCTGTGGGATGACATGATGCTTTCATAATTATCAAGATGAATTGAAGATGACAGAGGTAAGGCCTTCCTCAAAACCCACATGCTGTGGGTACAATTCCCAGACTTGTCAAATATTTTCTATTTCTTTAATTTTAGATGAATCACAGCTAATTTCTATAATGTCTGGGGCAGATTTGGGAAAACAGTTATATTCAATATTTATTCTGTCTGCAAACTGGAGATATTTTTTTTTTTCATCATGCTACATGGAGGCATTCATTAACATTTGGGATACATCTCATGCTAGAGTGGCAGAGATCATATTTCTGATCTCAGTGTTAATGATCTAACACTTCAAAATTTCAAAAAAATTATCTGAATAAACGTCCAGATGTTCAAAAGGATTTATCACGTGTTACAGGTACCTTGCCAGCCCCTCCATTCCCCCAATACTAGAAACGCAGGCCATTGGTTTTTCCTCTACTATGAAATTACAAAACCGTGTGTTTTGTTGGCTCATAAACCCTCTCTCATAAAGATAAAATAGAATATTTAGAATTTGACACCCCTTTGTCTTCTCTTCATGAAACCCACAGGAAAAGTGCAGGCAGTCACAAGAAGTGATCTGGGACTTCACAAATCCAGTGGCTCCTTAACAATATCATCTGGTTATCAGGCAGTAAATCTTCACTGGATCACTGTAACCGTTGGATTCCCTACCAGGATAACTACATAGCAGGATGAATATGGACTATTTAAACTTCCCTACTGTTACTCTGCAGAATTCCTTGAAACCTGCAGCTCCCACAATCTCTTCAGTATATGATTATAGATTTGTAAGATATTTCATAATTACCACTTAACACACGGTGTTTTACCTAGTTGCTATTTTATTTCAAAATTTTATTGCTGGAATACCCATTGTAGATCACTTAGGCAAATTATCTAATACCATATACAAAGAGTTTAATACTGTTCCATCTTTAACATTTACATCATGACACAGCTGCAAATCACCACAATGATATGCTCACTTGGCATTTGAAAACTGCAGCAATCTTTCCAACAGAAAGATGTAGATGATCAGGCACACAATAGCTCTTAGGGCTGATTGAAAGATTAAAATATTTATTATAGTGGTTTAAAAAATCATGCTAAAAAAGACTATGGGGCTTATTTGGAAGCAGATCATAATCAAGAGAATGTGTGTTTCAATGTTAATTTGTTAGATGCCTGAAATTAGGCACAACTGAACTACCAGACACATATTGCAGAAGAAATTAGCTTACCCACTGACCCCAGTTAGAACTGGAATTTTTTAGCAATATTTTTCAGGCTAGACCTAAAATACCTCACAATACTGTGAAACTGTTCTGATAATATAAAAATTTACCTTCTAGCAACACTTAAAAACATTTCTCAAGAAATAAGATAATTTTTCAACAGTGCAGCTGAGTAAATTTAAAAACCCCAACAGATTACAAGAGTTAGGAATTGCACAAATCTTCAAACACAAAGATACATCCCACACAAGCTCAATGCAAGTTGTAAACACTTTGATGATGTGCAGGCAGGCTCTGTGCCAGTGAACCCGCAATCACTCAGAAAACTAAAGAGAAGGGAGCAAATTTACAGTGACCCAGCAATGTGACACAGCCACACAGAAAATCAGTATTTTTCAGGCTTGCCTTGTGTGTACTCCCAGCAGTGCCTGAGCCTGAGGAAATTCTCTGCTCAGAGAGAGCAGCTATTGCAGGCCAGGTTAAGGGCCTCCACTTTAAAAAACAGAAAGAACAATTAATATGTAAATTTCCCCATTAAATATTAAAGATTTTATTATAAATAATTTATATTATAAAACATTGAATAATACTTTAATTACAAAAATTCCTCCCTCACAAAAATTTAAAGTTACACTGTAAATTTAGAGGATTCTTTCAATTGAAGTTGCTCACAGAAATTCTGCTTATCTTCCTTCATAGAATTGGTGATTCGAATACTAAACATGTTGATTTTCCTTCTGGGGTGAAAAGAGTTTCTAATGATGAAGAAGTGTATAAAAATATAATAATGACAGGAATATTATTTTTTACTTGATTAGTACATCTTTGAGCAAAGCTAAGAAACTCAAATACATATGATTTAAAGGCTTAACTTGATACATGAAGAATAATTCTCAAAATTTTTTGTTATATTAATTCCAAGGATATATGCTCCAATTTTCACTTCACTAGACTATTTACATTTCATAATTCTTTTCCTTTTTATATTTTCATTAACTGATATTCAAACTTACTTGAATCCTATTAGCTTTTTATGAATGGGAGGGTGCAGGCTGTTACTTATTTACTTCTTCTTGCAAGACTGAAACATAAAAAACTTGTCCTTTGATGCCACTGATCTGGTGTGACCTTGGAAAAACCAAACCAAGCCACACTACACTTAATTTCAGGCTTTCACAGCAGTATGAGCATTTGATACTGGGTCACTTCAAGAATCTCCATTCTCAGTTTGGGAAGAAAGTATGACTTTTCTGAATGTTTAAGATTTTTTAACGTGGAACATAAGCATAGAATAAAGCACCACATAGCTATTTGTATTATGAAAAGTGAAATATTGGGAGAAAATTTGGCATGTATGAATATTCCAATGACATTTAAAAAGTCACACTCACTTCTAATTATTTTTCATTACATTTTAGTCCCTTTGGTTTGTTTTCTCTGCAAATGTATACTGAGATGTAATTACTTAGTTCTCTTCAGTTCCCCTAATCAGTTTTGGCTGCATACTTGTAGTTCAGTAAGGTTCAGAAGAAGGAAAAAACATTTCTCATTCCAGAAACTTTCAAAGACCTTTTGTTTCTTATACAAAGGTAAGTTACAAAACTGCTTAATGAGAGACAGGCAGCTTTCAGGCATCCCATAGAATATAAATCAGCAGATGCCTTTTTACATTGCACCTTAGTGACCCTTTCACGCATGCTAAGTTCTCCTGTGCAATTTGAGCCTACACAACGAAAAATAAATTTTAAAAATTTGCTGTGATTATTTCAATGACTGCTAAGTACTATTGCCCTTATTTTTAGTCGCAGTGTGGCTAAAGGTAAGTGATGTACCATTCAGGACCTTTGTCTATGGCCACCAGTACTCACAGAGTTATTATACATTATATTTAGCTAGATACAAGTGATGGCTGTTGTCTGGGGCTTTTTAGATAGTACTCATAACAAGGCATATGCACAGTGCAAGTGTGTCTATGTGATCAGGGCTGAAATGGAGCACCCACCCTTGAACACATTTGATCTCTACAAAAAGAAGGGCTTCCAGCTTTCTTCAGAGGAATTGTACATAACATTTCAAGACTATTTCCCTTAAAAGTAGAAAAATTCATTTTGCAGTTTCTACTAATAATAGAACTAGTGAGATAAAGGAAAGCTACAAAGAACTGTTGACATAATTAAAGATTTTATGAATAATTCCCCCCTTTGCTATGCAGCTGAATTTTCTGACAAAGTCAGAAAGGAAATTATGTCCCTCCTACAAAGCACTGTGAGAGGTTCAAGAAAGGGTTTTATTCTCTAGTCCACTCCAGAGGTATTAGGAATTGTTTCTTTAGACATCTGTTACACAGATCTATAAAAGAAGTTACAGATCTCATATATCATATAGACTTTTTGTTCTTTAGAATTATTTGATGAGGAGACCTTGGTCTTTGTGACTATTGCTGTTTGTATGGAGACACAAGCAGTTTTTCAGTGCAAATCCTCTCTGCTGATGAATGAGGCCTCACAGTTTGGGACAAGAAGCCAAGTCTCACTACTCCTGCTCTGTGAGAATCTCCACTGCTTAGCATGAAATGTTGTAGAAGTTCTCATGCATGCATAAAGACTTTTTCTTGAATAAAGTGAAAAGAGAAAAGCCATACCACTAAACAGAAGTGCTGATCATCCCGTGCTCACCTGGGAAATCCCAAGCCAAGGTCCTGAACAACCAATTTAGGCTGCACTTGAAGTTACATCTTCAGGAGAGGACAGTGGCCTAGGTGCTGTGTTGCTGCAGGGATGGATTTTTTTCCCTCTGCCTGGCATTATCCCAAATAATGAAACATTAAGTAATGTCACTCACCTACAGCACAGGACAACAAGGCTCAAACACCAGAGCTAATAAGTAGTTAATTACTAATACAACGTGGCACACTTACAAATGAGAGGATTTCAAAGATGACAAATCAGGAATGCAGCATATTCGGAATGAGGGCTTGAATCAGGCATAGTGGAAATACACATCCTGGCTTTCTATATCCATACTTTTGGGCCCTTATTTTTGATGCAAAATCACTACTAAAACTTGCAGGAATATTACTACAGTGAGCTTCGTTTTGGCAAACCTTCCTGCTCTTAGAAGCAACATTTGTTTTTCTCCTAACTATTTCAAATATCATTGGGAATTTGAACTGCAAGAATTGGATACTTTCTGAGCTGATTGTCTGACAAAAGGAGATGCACATTTCAGATTGACACAAACAACTATCAGCTCACTTAAATAACGTAAACAGCAAACTAATTGATCTGGGACAAATCTCTAATCTCAAATCAACACAAAGCAAACCCACATCACAAATCACAAAAACAATAAAGTGGGTCTAGTGTGGAGACTGGACAAATCCTGGAAAATCCTTCCTGGAAAATTAAAAAGTTTTGAGAAGTATATAAGCAAGAAGAGAGTGTGCTCCTGACTGGCAGGAGCAGCAGCTTTGTTGACAACAGGGTCTCACTGGTATCAACAACATGAAAAGTAAAATATAAAGACAAAAAAAACCCATTCACAGGGTGACAACATAAGTTTTTGTATTTAATGTTTTGAAAACCACATAAAGTCTAGTACAAAGATGGCCAGTGATATGGCACTTGTGTCAATGACATGAGACATGTAATTTTTTTAGATTTTAAACATGTTGTTTTTCACTATTTTTAATAGATCGTGTGGAAATTGCACATTCCCATTATAGTAAGTACAGACTTGTTTATTTCCTCCCTATTTTGCAATCCATTCTTCATTAATATTTATACCACAAAGACTTTCAATAACTGAGAGGGAAAAGAATTCACAACTATCACTTTTGCTGATAAATGCTCACCTTATCTTAGAAAACACTATTTGTCCTCCTGTCTGATACATGTTAGCATCCCTGTGCAGAGAAAGAATCTATATTGGAATTGTACAGTGCATATAACCGGCTCCCCAAGAACTGATTTCTAATCAAAGGGAAAACCCCCCATGAAGAGCATTCAACTGTTTTCGTAGGAGAACCTTCTTTTCACTGCATAATCTCTGTGCACACATTTAAGCTCTTCGTGATAGGAAAGGCACATGTTCTGTCACTTTAAAAATCAATCAGTGGAAAATGGGTAACGCAAAAACACGACAGGCAAGGAGTGTGCTGTAGTGGAATAAGCAGTAGCCAGGGAAGGCATTATTCTCAATTTCCCAGCAACAGTTCACAAGAGCTTATCTCTTGCCCTGCGTTAATCAAGGCCTCCAACACTAACTTTGCAGTGATAACAGCAAGAAAAAAGGTTTGGTGCTCAGCCCCATGTTTGCTGTTGTACTATTCTGACAGGTGTGACACTCTATACTTCCCGTGATCATTGAGGTTAAATAGCCAACAACAGACACAACTTGCAGTGCACTGTTAGAACTGTTCAACCATAAAATAAACATCGCTTAGCACGTTTTAAATAAATACTAGAGAATTAGAGAGCACATGGTAGAAACATTAATCTCATAATCCTCCTAGCATGTCTGCCGTTTATATGAACACAGACAGGGGGCTGATGGCTGCCATCAGCTCCAGCCTTGAAATACACTCAAGGTCCTAACTTTAAAAAGCAGTGAATAATCACATTCTTCCCGAAGCTGTTGGATCTGACCTGGTTGTTCAGAACAGGCTGCAAGTGGTGAAGGTGAGATGTGTGTAAGATTAGCTTGGGTACATAACAAATAGAAGGGGAAGCTATTGTGCCCAGATAAAGAGAATAAACATCTTCCCACTTTGTGTTTGGGAAAGGTGACAAACACACATCTGACATCTATATCCAGCTTTCTGCCTATAACACATTCACACAGTATGACTCCATTGATAGGGACTCTTCATAATCCTCCAGTGCTTCTCTTTTTACATCTCTTCCTAGAGAGCATAAGCAGCTGCTTGGTGTGATACTCCAAACCCACATACGTGTCCTTAGGATTTGACACACAGTAGCTAAAGGAAACCTTTTCCCCAAATCTTAATGTCACAAACCAAGGGTGCGTATTGATCTTTGCTGTGAATATGATGCTCATGACACAACCTAATTTTATTTCGTTTAAAATAATGGCAAACTATGAAAGCAAACCAGATCAGATTTATGTTGATATTTAAAAGTCTTCTGAGGTCTTCTCTGATCCATTAGCTGCTGTCTGTCAAAATAGTGGATGTGCTGTGCACAAATGCATGCAGGATGAAAAGCTGCAGCTGATTTAGGTCTTTATTACTTGACAGTAGCAGAGCGTACCACAGATCAGAAAATGCAATCTCTAAAATGATTTAGATCTGGATGATTTTTATGTCATTAACATATTATAACCAGAGCTCAGAGGTGATCTTTGAACTGCAAGCATTATTTCCAATCAAATGGAAACTGACATCGCTTGGTCTTGAAAATAAATTAATTAATCCTTTCCATAAGGAATCTAATTCCACTTCTACCTATAAACTCCATGGCATCTGGTTTCCTATGATTTCCATCAAGGTTTCTACAGTAGAACCAGTACATCTTATTAATTTTTTAAATATTTATTTAGAAAATCTCCAAATTAGATGCTAATGCAGTGGGGAAAGATTGCTACACAAACTACTTCATTTTGGTTTGTGCTAGCTAAAGCATTTACTGATGGCAAGAGCCTCTCTAAAGAAGAATAATGAGGGCAAATATGAGCAGAACTGGTCCTACAAGGAAACTCTTAATCAGTGCAAAAATCCAGGAGGAAAAGAAAAATTAAACCCTTAGAATTTTGGTTGTTATTTAAAAGGATTTTTTTCCCTTACTTTTAGCCAAATGCACTTGTACTATTCATTACCAGGGCTTCATTTAATTTATAAATTTTCAATTTCATGACTCATTTCTCTAATCCCTCTCTTCTTTGTTTTGTTTCTCTGTTTGTTTGGCTTTTAATCTAATGGCATAGGAAAAAAAAAAAAGGAGTGTGGTTAAGGGAAATAAACGGAGAAGAAATGATTTAGGGTTCTGTTCCAAACTGAGTTTTAGGTTGTGTGAGGATAAGAATGGAGCAGGGAAAGCAGTGATAGCAGGGGGTGTGGTGGAAATTGAGGAGTTGTCAGTGTAATGCTTCTCTTTTAAGCTATGCAGACCACAGTCTTTGCTCTACTAAAAGCAAGAACTGCTTGCTCTTTCCATCAATACTGTTCTTTCAAATCCACACTGTCTCTCCTTTGACATGATTTTGCTCAAACCTTCCACTGTCCGGAATATTTGGGTCAAGCTTTGCATTGCATTGCAATTTTTAAAAACCATGCAGCTTTCTCCATCCCTTGCCAACTCTCCAAAAGCACAGGAAAAAGCATTATGAAACTGTATGTTATTTTGCAGAGACAATGAGCCTCTTTTAAGATACAAATAAAATTAATATTAAGGCATTAACAGCATCATTTTATGCGAGTTTTAAATTTTTTTTTCCTGGATTAGTGGTTTGTTTGGGTTTTTTTTTTCTTACAGCCATTTCATCCCCAGAAAGTTCTATGTGGGGAAGAATTATGATTTTTCCAATTATCTTTCCAGATTCAATAGAGTAAAACGATTCTCATAACAAATAGATTGCTATCAACATAGCAGCAGAAAATAGTATGTAGTGAGTGTTAAGGACTCTGGAATATTGTGTTTATCATTCCTTTATTCTGATAAAACTAACTACTGCAGCCTGCATAATAGGATCAAACAGTGAATGAGCTCAGCAATGGGTGAATTTGGTCACGCACTGAAATTAATTGTTTGCATGCAAGAAAAAGCAGATTGCATACTCCAAGACAGTGTCTCTGTTTCCTCCTTTCTTAAGATTCATAAGGTGACTCTAAGACCCTTTTCTTTTTGCAAAGCCCTCCATGGTTTACTGGGATTTACAAAAATACCTACACAACCTGGCAGCACAACTCCCATTGCTTTTTCCAAGAAACTGCTTCGAGGTTACTTGCACACTTCCAAAAATCCAGCCTCCCATGCTTGATTCTCCATTCCATCCCAGCCAAATGGAAAGGAAAGCTCTTGTGCTACAAATAGAGCAAGTGGTGTCTAGGGCTTACAGTGACTAAAGAGAAGGGGAAGGGTGAATTATTTTAGGGGCACCCCCAGAACTGAGAATCTGAGAATTGCATCTCACAGGGGAAGCTACTTGTGACTGAAGCATTTAATTGCAAAGACCGACAGTACAGTTCCAACATTTTATTTCCTAAAAGGACAGCCTTGTCAAACATCCCACACCTAAATGAAATATGCCCTGATCTCTCCCACTCCTCCTTGACCAAAGTTATTGACTTTTCCAGAAACACCTGGAATAGTTATTTTGACTGGAAAAAAGCACTAAAATTCTTCTGATGCAACAGATCACTAAATACACAAGTGCATCTTTGCTTCTAGTTCAGAACCTTTGATTCTCAGTACTGCTTTTGATCAAATCCTCATTTCTGCAACCTGAAAACGTCTGGAAAACCTGGTTACTCCTTGTCTCCTATTTCTTAAATGCATCCCAAGGGACTCTAAAACAGTCTGAACCACAGTCTCTGCTTCATACTTAACTCCTAAACCTTGTAACATACAGAAAGGTAAATTTCAAAGAGAGTGAGCTTCATGCACATTCACTTGAGCCTTCACTAACTAATAAAGAGCTCAGAATATTTCAGCAATAGCAAGCCATATCTTTTGCCCTATTAAAGTTTTACTTTTACTGCTGCAACAGCAAAATGTGTACTTAAATAAGTTTTTCAAGAAGATATAAAAAGTGACTTGGGGGATGTGGCAGCACTAGGTCTCACAAACACTACTCTCAAGTGAAGTCCATTCTGCTACTCAGCCCCAGTGTTAAGGGGGGAAAAGAACACAGCAGGTCCCCTGCATTGCAGAGAATGAGCCAAGTTTGGCTCTCAATACACAGCAGTTCCTTACCTGGAGCATGGCTATGGACAGGTTGCTTTAAAGAATAGATGCCAGCAAACAGCACAAACAAGTCCTATTTAATTAATTTTTATACTACTATCACTAGCTCTGTAATGGAAGGAATGTATGAGGTTGAAAATGGATAATAATTTAGAAAATACATTGGAGCAACTAGTTCTCCCATGTGTTTTTCCAATCATAGTTTAAATGGAAATATTATATACCGGAATGCTCTTTCCTCTGTGTATGGAAGAGAAGCTTAAGTACTACACAAGACATTAATTACAGAGCCACACCTGCTTACTACAAGGATAACAACAGATAGATTTTCTTGTTATCTACTGCTGCTAGTAGGCCTGAAATAGAAATGCAACTACTTCATACTACCAAAAATAATACTGCAGGTACAGTAGCATTATCATTTTAGTAAGTTGAAGATGTCTCTGTCACTGGTATAGGAAATATAAAGATGAATCACTAAGATACAATACTATAATTTGCTTTATGAGTAAACCAAGGTAAGATTTACTTCCCTTTCAATTCATTTTCTGCAAAATTTTATATTATCAGTGTACAGTTGGTAACACGTATAAAAATAAAACCCCTTTTTTTCCATTTAAAGCAAGAAAGCTGGTGTGAAGAGGCAATGTCACACCCTTGGGTGTTAGGATTTCACCACAGAGGTCAAAAAGGAATTCTTCCTCTAGAAATAGCTTCAGACGTTCAGCAAGACAAGTTGTATGTTTTCCTGCCCTGTTTGACTCTGACACATCAAGTACTAGCCATTGCTGCAAGCAGGATCACATCAAAAGGCCAGTTGCTTAAGTCACATTTCCAGTGGAGAAGAGAAAAAAGAGTTTTTGTTTAAAAACAAAAAAAACCCAAAAACAAGAAAAAAAAAAAAGAACACCAAGACAACCACAACAAAGAAACTAAACCAACTCCAAAACATGAATCAAAACCCAGCTGCAGAGGCCTGAAAAGTGACATTTTATTTCATAGGCTGTAAATATCATTGCAGTTCTGCTCCCAAAAAGAGAGGAAAGCAGCAGTGCTGCAGCAAATTATTGGAACTTGAAAAACTGGAAGGATAAGAAAAAACTAGCGCTGCAAAAGGGAAAGGCTCAGGAAGGTAGAAAAGCAGCTCATAGATGCGGCCCTCTAAGGTAGAGAACTGTATCATCACTGCCTGGCTCCTGAGGCTCCAGGCTGCCAAGAAAGGTCACACTTAGGAAGGTTGGAAAGTAAAAAGCTGTGGAAGCTCCATTGCATTGATATTTACACTTGGAAGCCAAATTTAATTTGCCTAAATGACAACCTGTTTTCTTCCATTCTGAGTAGATATTAGTACAAGTAAAATATTTTATCAAATTAGTCTGAACAGCGAGCTTTACACAAAATATTTCTTTTGTATAAACAAATTTTCAACAGACACATGGCTTCCTGAAGTTAGATTTCATAGAAATCTAAGTTTGTTCATGATTTCTGTAGTTCAATACAATTATGTGAAGATTCTTTTATAGCAATTTCTAAGCTTTGCACTGTTTTTTTTTTCCTTCACTTACAAAATTTACTTCCTTGGGTTCACCTCAAATTATAAATAGGTATACAACATGTTGGTTTTTCTTCATTCTTCTCTTTCTTTTCCTACAAAAAGGTTTCACTTGTAGATGTATATTTCAACAAGGTAACTAAAACATTAACTTAGCAGATATAGATTAAAAAAACCCAAAGCAATGGTATTGTGTGAGATGGGGAAAAGACAAAGAGGAAAATTATCCCGTCCTCATAAGTAACCAACTCTTCTCTTAAAGCAGACGTTATTAAACTACAGAATTGTAAAGTGGTCATTTCCAATATACATAATTCCTGCATTTCAACTTTTTTTTTTAATCCTGTTGTAGAAGTTGAGAGCCTTTCCTGAGTCCCTATCATACTGCAAACACAGAACAGAAAGGACAGTGTCTGCCCTGAAGATCTTTCAGCCCAAATGCCAGGCACAAGACAAGGAGTGGCAAGAAGCCAGGTAGTCAGGATGACAGGCACACCAGGAACCCAACTGCTGTCAGCCTTCTCCTAGAGAAACATGGAATTAAGAATCCATACAAAAAACAAGGTGATGAATGGGTTTGTGTGTCAATGCAAGTGCTCCCCAAGGTAACACAAGGAAGTATAGAATGAAAAAGTAGCATGCTGTGGAGTTGTGTCTTTTAGGTTTTATTATATTTGTATTATGTATAAGCTTGTTCCATGTACCCCCGGTTCTGTAACGGTTCTCCCCAGGTTTTCCCGTCTTTCCCCGCGGGTCTGTTATCCCCAAAAATGTTAAGTCATTCCCCCTGTTTACCCCAAATGCCTGTCTGTCACTCAGTGTCCCAGTGTCCCTTCCCCTCCACCTAGAATCTTCCACCCAGGACACCGGGTGATAGGCAGAGGACCTGGGACCCTTCCCCTGTCTGTCCTTCATTGGATGTACCCCCGTATCCCACCACCCTCGAACCCCCCGTGTTCTACCCCATTGGCCGCCCGGTTTTCCCCCGTTCCATATTTAGTTCGTTCGCGTGGCTCGCTCCGGGCTTTCTCTGGCTGGCTCCAGCGCGCTCCGCCCTGCCTGCGCCACGCCTGGACTCCTTCGAATTATTGTATTCCCCGTTGGATTACAAGAAACGGAATTCGACCCCCGGAGAAAGACTCTCTTCATTAAATCGCTGTGGGGTCGCTGACAGCTCTCCGAACTCATACAGTGCTTCCCAAAGCCCGCGAGGGCTCAGCGGGAAGCGCTGGAAATCTGCCCGCGCCCCTTCTCCCCAGAGCTAGCCAGGGCAAGGGAAGGGCATCAGGGAGAAGAGCGCATTGGCAGCATGCCAACACATGAGTGACAAAATCCTTGTGTCACTGCCTGTCTCAAGCAGGACACAACATCATGATAGCACACAAACAACACACAGGCTGGAAAAGGCTCCAGCGCTACTGACAGAGAAAATGAGCACTTGATTCTGATGTGATAGAGAAAGGGAAGTTAGCTGAGAGAAGACAAAATGTTCCAAGCCACAGGTTATGAAAAATATTTGGGCAGGAGATGTGAGTAGATGGAGATAAGAAAATATGCCACCTGCCAAGAATAGATAATAGAATATTGTGAAATGTGGTGACTTTCAGATTTGCACGGGGCTAACAAAAGGTGCATGTTAAGAGTTCTTGTGTAAATACAAAATCATGTAAGAAGGAAGCAGATGCTGGGATATAAAAGGTAATTAAAACTGAGATGAGATCAAGGTTACAGGCCAAAAAACAGTAAAGAGATAATACTCATCATAGCTACTAGGAATGCTGTACCTCGTAGTAATGGAGAGGAGATGAAGAGCTCTTCTTTAACCCCTTTGAAAAGACAACCAATGGCAGGTGAAAATTAAATATTTTCTGCAGAATAACACCACTGTTAAAAAGGATACGAAGAAACAACCAACACTGCTATCAAGGCGTTAATTGTTTCTTACAAAAATACCTTTCAAAGAAGGAAGGTGTTATAGAGCCTCCTGATACCCCAACCACATGCTGGACTGTTACTGACAGCAGAGGGAAAGCTTCCTCTTGCAGTCCACTTCACAGGGACCAGAGGTGTGCAAAGCAGTTCCTACCCACACCTACTATAACTTAGATACACTTCCTTCATGTTTTCTGAATGCCACAATATCCCCAAGCTCTTTCTCAAGCTGAAGAAAACAGAGTACAGCATCCTTATCGTCAGTTCCTGATAAGAGACTCAAGAACACCAACTACTTCTGTGTGATATGAAGTTACTCCCAGGGATTGTTATCCCTGCCTCCAAAAGCACTGCCCCACTCTGATCCTCTGGAAAAAATGGCATTAATTCTGTGAATCCAAGAAATCTTGAGAGGAGAACACCATAAAGAAAACTTGTCAAACAAACAGTCATAAATACCTTCTAAAATCCAGGAGACCTGAGGCAGCTAGATAACAGATCTTAGCGGCTGAATAAATAAATAATACATATGGTGTCCCCACAGACAGCTTTTCTTACACTTTGGGCTTCATCTATACAAAACACTAAGCAAAACAAAGAAAAAAGGGAAAAGAGAGAAGGAGAAGAGGATAGGTTTCCTGTGATACCTTTTGGCTCAGCAAAGTAAAGGTTAGTTTAATCCAACTCTCATTTCAGGAAACATATGGAAATTACACTGCATGTAAAAATGGACTGGACTGGGAGAAGGATAAGATGGAAAAATGGTAGACAGGTGGGATTAACACATTCATAAGGGGAATTGAGCAAGTGCCATTCTACTCTTACCTAGCTACAGTTCTGACTGCAGATAATGCCTCATTTCCCTTTATGTGAGTTTAAAAGAAACATTTTTTTACAAGATATATGAAATCCAATGTTCATGCAATATATAACAAAACTGCTCCTAATGCCTAGGAAAAAAAGTTAGGAGCTTGGGGATTAAGCAGTAATTTTTCAAACACAAAAAGAACAAATCATCATGCTTTAAAACCCACACAATTTTGTGCATCTCTAAACACACACCCACGCTGTTCTGTACATACAGGAAATCCTCATTAAATTAAATCTGAGCCCATTTGTGGAACTTGTAGTGGCACCACAAACAAAGTGAAAGGTATTTTGGAAAGTTCATAAATAATTTGGGAACAACAGAATAAGCAGTGTTGCCAAAGTGCAATAATGTTATTTTTGGAAATGGAAGAAATATTTAAACCAGTGTATTCTAGCTAACTACAGCAGAAGCCACACTTGCTCTGAAAACAGATTTGTAGGTGTTTCTGTCTGTACCTAAGTGCAAGAAAGCATTCTTAAGATGAATATAGGCATTTGTCTTACCATTAGAGGTAATTAGACATACATTTGCTACAACACTTCTGCTATCTTCCTACACAAAGAGAAAGGATCCTTCTTTTTTCATCATTACTGAAAGACATTTTCAAAGGCAACTTTCAGAGTGAGGGACTGAAGCAGTGACTTTCACAATGCGCTCAATTATTTGGAAACAATATGAAAATCACAAGTGGGTTCTAGAAAAAACTTCAATAATATATTTCATCAGAATATGAATAGGAAGAAAGGCCCTGCATTTCAATTATTCCTTACACAGAGAGAGGTTTATGGTCAACCACAAGCAGCACATGAGGGTCTAGACTTTTATTTCATCTATGTTTATATTTTTGCTACCAGTTATTGTTTCTTCTTTTTCCCTTTGTGCATGACCCAGTATTCTTTCATTTCTTAGGAGACATTTGTGCCTTCTTAACTTGACAAAGACCCTTCATAACAAAAAAAAAAAAAAAATTCAAATTCTTTATCGAGTCTGACCAAAAATCTTTGCAGTTACATTTGACCATAGGACCACCCTCCCTCACATACAAACCACACAACCTTCACCAACAATCCTGGAAATGTACAGGAGAAGAAAATTCCCATCATCTTAACGTCAGGCAGCATGGGTGAATATTTATTTATTTATTTTAGCTTTTATTTTTGATTCTTATTTCAACCCAATTAATTTCTTAAGGTGTGATTTCACAGTGATTTCCAGTATTAGACCAGTTATGTGTATCTTCCAAGTTTTATTTGTTCTAATGCAGAGCAAATTTTATTTGCAGGATATTGTGTTAAAAAAGATATTTAGGAGCAACTCAATGAACAGCAGATAATTCAGGTGCAAGATAAACAAATAATAGGACCATTATAAGGAAGATCAATAACTTTCCTAACTGAAACTCACTTAGTACTTTCAATTCACATAAATAAATAATAAAAATTACTATTATCCCTGGCATTTAATACCCATGAAAAAACAGACCTTATTTCAGAGTGGAAAGTGCAATAGATTGATTCTCTAGTTTGAAAAAGAAGGTTAGCATTTCTCGATTGCAATAGAATCTTTAGGAGTCCCAAAGCATCTCATAGTGCAGAAGTCACTCAAGCTCCACACCACTGAACCTTCCTGGACCAAGACAAAAGTCTCTGGGACTAAGCAGATATATCTGAAAATGAGCCTAAGGCATAAATCTCAGTAATTCAGGAAGAGAACGGATCAAAGACAACAGCAAGAGGCCTGCAACTAAAACCTTAAACCCAGGCTCAAAGTCATAAAAGGGTAATTTTCATATCCCCTTGCATCCCTAAACTGAACTGCTTTTGGAGGTATCTCTTTGCAGTGTATGGGGAAGGGCTGTATTGTTTGGGGCTTTTATATATAAAATACTGTGCAAAGTGTAACTCTCAACCAGACAGCAACAAAACTGCTCCAAAGGATGCACAAACCAAGGCCATAATTCGCAGGACAACAAAGGCAAACCGATTTTAGGTCTTCTCTTGTGTGCCAAATCAGCAGTTCCAAGCAGTTGCAGATACTTGTATTGACAGAAAATATCAGGATTACATGGATCTAAGTGGAGGGCAAATATACAATGAAAAATATCATTTCACCACAGCAACATCAAAGTTGCAGTACCACCAGGTTCATTCTCTGAATACAGTACTGACTGAAGGAAAGGCTTGCACACAGAGGTGAAAGAGGAAAAGAGAACAGAAGGTTCCCAACACAGAAATGATACTTGGACTTTGACCAGATTCCAGTTTTAAAGCTATTGTAATGTTTCTTCCTACATGTCTTCAAAATATTTGGGAACATCAGAAATTAATGACCTCCCAGTGGCACTGGTGAACAAAGTTTGCCTTCTCCATACATCTTCAAAAACAATATAGGCTATATTAAAACTGGTTTCTCCTGTAATAAGAACAAACCTGAGAGCAACAGCAGTGGAACATAAAACACTGTAAGATAACTTAGGGATCATCATTATAACAGTTTTTGTCATTCTTTATTACCTCTCCAAAGACTTTAGAAGAAGACAAAGCTTTCAGAAAGCAAATTGAAAACAATACCAAGGATAAATTAAATTTTGGATTTACTGCTAGGCATAACCATGAAGCATTAACAATGTACAAAATTGCATTTAAAGTTATGAAGAACATGACCAATCTCCAGTGTTTTTTAAAGAAATTAGGCAATAATTTTATTCTAAGTGAATGTTCCAGAGGGTAAATGACTTCTGCAGTGCAATAAATGGTACAGCAAATTGAGGAGTATATTTTAAAAGTAGGAGCAATTTTCCTTCCATAACCTTCACTTGAAAGAACATTATTGCTATTTGATTAAATAGACTAAATGAAAAATAAATTAGAAGTCATTTTATGGGGTTTAAATACACTTAATATCACAGTAAGATACGTGGATTTAAATGGCAACTTTCAAAATTATGCCACACTGAAAGCATAGAATATACAGAACAATTTATATAAATAATCAAGCACCTTGACAGGAAAGTTACTATTGTTACCTAGAGGACCCCTGAAAAATATAAAACATCTATTCTATCTCTGTTTATGTAACTTACTACTCAAAATTCTGCTTCATATAAATTCAAGATTTTGCCAAGTTACTGCTCCCCTGCTAAAAAAGATGTGTCAAAACCCGATACCTTCAGGACATACAGGCTGCACAATCTGTGTATGGGGGTGGGGGGACTGTTAAATAGATTTTGCATGGCAATCTGATGCATTTCCCAACCAGGACAAACTACACGCTACTGATATGTCAAAAAGTTGCTGAGCACTGTTTTCTTCTTAATACTAGGAGAAAGATTGAGTTCTCAGAAAAAATGAAAGGAGTTTTTACTGCCACAAGATGTTCTACAGCGCAAAAATAAGCACAAAATAATTACTGAAATAGGTTTCATATTAAAATAGCACAATAGAAGAACTTGCAATTTTTTTTTTTTTTGGCCAGGATTTAGTAGGGATATCAAAACTAAAGCCTTGTAAAGAACAATGCTTGTTATGTTTACCAAACTTGTAGGTAACTTGTTTCCCTTGACTTAGTTTATTTTCATAATGTAGTTAATAACCTTATAAAAAAATGGCAAAAAATATGGGTCTCTCCACTAAGCCTACCCTAAAAGGAAGGTGGTGCCCTATACAGAAAGAGAAAAAATCATTGTGGAGAGGAAGGGGAAGCACTGCCACTGTACAGTATTTTTTTTCATCAGCCTGTACTGAGGCCCTGAGGATTTCCTGAGCTGTTACAAGCCTGTAAGTTGACTCTGGAACAGTTGGAGGTTGATGGCAAAGCCAGAAACCTTCAGGTGAAGAAGTGTATGACCAGGCACAGTTTGCCTTTAGCATGTGTGAATATGGAGTGCAGTGTCATGGTGTTTTACTTTCTCACATAACACTCACTGCATTTCTTTACAAATGGGCACTGATAAGTATTCTGCTCCTTTTTTATATTCTGGCAGTTCGAGACTCCCTCTTTGCTTCTGTTTATGAATTTTCTTGGCTGAAAGTTCTCATATGATGTTTTGAGAAGTGGCATAAATGTGAATATTTATTGCACAAGCTACACACAGCGAAAAGACATATGCAAAACCATGTTCAGAAATGCTCACTGCTGATGAAAAGGCTGTAGGCTCTGACTACTCCTAGGATTTTTCCTTGATGATGCTATCAGTATTTTGCTGTCTCCCATGAGGATATTCAGCCTACTTTTGGCACAATCCCAATTATGCAAAAAGGTGCAGATATTCACCCTTTTATTCAAACTGAAGGTTACCCTTGACATACTGAATGCTTTCTCAGTATTTGAGTACCAAAGAAAAAATTCACAGCTATAAAAACAGATAATAAAACCAATAAATAATCCAACAGTGCAATATGCTCAGCCTAAATTTAAGGGAAAACCACAGGCCCACCGCTTTTTCTGTTCTTGCTTTTCCCTATTATTTTAAAATCACTGAGTAATGCACTGTCAAAAGAAGTGCAACACCTGCTGGAAGGCAGAGGAGGACCAGGACAAAGAACTAACCCTGGAATGGTTTTTGTAGCCCTTTGCCACCTGGGTGTCATCACTCTGTCACCAGTAACAAAAATTAGTCACACACAGGCTGTGCTCTAGGACTTAGAGAATGCTTTGTTGCAAAGACAAATAGTACCTTTGGAGAAAGGAACAAGAGCAGAAAGCGAACAAAACTTTACTAGCAATTCTTTTAGCCTAAAATCTCCTGATGATATCATGAATATCTCATGATATTCACAACAGGCTGACTGAATCTGACAGTAATCTATTTCAGGCCTTTTGAGCTAAGAGTCCAGATGTTTCTGTGGTACAAAAAACAGTAAAATCTGTAATAATTTTAAGACTTCCCCAGAATCCCAGTTCAGAAGAGTGTGCTACTTCTAAGTTTCAAAGCTCAAGCTCACTCTCAAATCTACACTGGGCTAACTGAACTGGTTTCCAATTTCACTGGTAGAGCTTTTATATGAATATATTCCTTGCAAACCAAAAATTCCTCCAAGTCTTTCAGAGTTCAGACACGATCTGTGCTTTGCAAATGTATCTTAAACACAGCTTCAAAACTGTCACAATACTTTCCAAGCTATGCATATAATTCATACATATGTCAGGAAGAAGATGAATTATCAGGCTACATTTGTGTAGAATAAGCATAAAGCTTTTCTAAGATACGTGCACTTTTAATTGCCAATTGCTTTTTAAAATTTCAAGAGAGAAGTTTAGGACCAAATCAGGCAGGCCTGAATATAAATAGTTCCTTGCACATGAATGCAAGAAGCTGTACCCTGTCCTACAGAACCTCTGTGGTCCGCTGTGCTTTCCTTATGCTGAGACAGAGTTTGCAGCAGCAGATTTCTCATCCTTGCGGTCCAAATTCATCTTGCATAGTGAGTAAAGGATACAGTCTGAGAGGGAAAAAACCTAAACCAACTTTCTAAGGGAGTTTTGTAATAGACAAATTATTGCTGGCTTGTTTGGTTGGTTTGTTATTTGTGTTCCTTGCTTGTCTATGCACTCTTTCTCCAATAAATCTCTCTTCAGGATTAAATTTTGTCTGTGATTCATAACAGCTATTAGTTAAGAAATTATGGCCAAATGGAGTGGCACTTGCAGAAAAATGATATAATTTATTTATTGAAACCAATAAATAATATTTTGAAACTGTCAAATGATTTTAAGTGATGATCTTATTTTGTTATGCTCAACTTTGTAATTTCTCTCTTCTCCTTCTTGTTTTTAGTCCCAACTACTACATTTTCCCTTGAAAACAACTAAAAAACAAAAAGGCAGATGGCCCAATACTAGGCCAAGGCAGTTAAATAGCAAAGACCATGACAGTTTTTTTCTGACTAGGGATGTTTGGTACTATCATGAATGCATATATTGGCTACCAATATAAAATTGAAAAAAAAAAAAAAAAAAGAAAAAAGCTCCCTTCCTCCCTTTCCCCAAAATAAGGGAAAAAACTCTTCTCCTCAACACAACCAAGCAAAAAACACCAAAACAAAAAAAACTAACAACAACAAAAAAAAAGCTAAACCCTTCCATATCAAAATCATTACAGAAATCCTACAACCTGCTCAACCTGCTGAAGATATGTGAATAGCACAGCTGGTTTATTTCTTAATACACAGTCAAATAAACAATTTTTTTCATTATTTTATATCAGCTTCTTGAAGCCAAAAATGTGCATGTATTCCTATTCCAAGTGGCAATAATTGACTATGCCACCACAATGATACTTTCCTCTTAGCTCTCTGAATAGAACTGAAGAAATGCCCTTCTTGATAAAAATCTTCACCACAAATGTAGATCCATGAAAATGGCAAAATTAAATATTTAAAGGTTCTCCAGAAACTGGGACATGGTCTATCAGGTATTTATCAAAATAAGTTATTTAGAGGCACAAATGCAGTCACAAACATGATTCTGTGCTACAATAGTAGCAAGTGGGTTGAGTTACATCAGAGGGGAAAGTCTCAGTTTCCCTTGGCCTGGATATTGCTAGAAATAAACAACAAAGTTGCTGCATAGAAATGTCATTTGCTTTGTCATTCAATAGCTGTCTATTTTGAAAACAAAACGCTATTAAAAAATCACTTATACTTCAGCTTGATTGATGATTTGTCACTTTTGCTACCCTTTTACTGAGCAGCAGACCAATAAATAAAGAGTGACTTTGAGTGACAGTAAACCCAGAATTTAAAGTAAATTAGAGGAAAATAATCTGTGTAGATAAGAGTCAAAACAAACACCACGGTTTGATTCTTCTTCTCCTCGTCTACTGCAAAACTGGGATGTAATTAAATTTTGTAGTGACAGCTCTGAACTCAACCATCTGCCTTTTTCCTCCCCCCCTCATTTTTCTTACATTTCCATGTAGACTATGACACTCATGTTCCTAGGAGTGAAGCAAAGATTAGATTTACTGAGTGGCTCTCTCCAAAGGAACATTGTCTGAAAATGGGGGACTTACAGGTCATAACACCTGCTTAGATCAACCTGACCAACACTCTGCAATAGTGTAGGTTTAAAAAAGCACTTGTATGTGTGTAGATAAGAAAATATTGGGTAGCCTCAGGAGGATCCAAGTGTCTTTCTAAATCAAAGTGCCTTTGGACCAGTGGGTCCAGCCTTGCTCTTCATACTTCAGAAAAATTGTTGAAGACTGAAGAAGTTTTAACAGGCAACATCAAATGGGAGCCTAAAAAAAACAGGAAAGCATGACATTAAAAGGAGCATCAATCTGTTTCGCTGATCTAAAGGAACATGAAGGAGTGACTTGATTACAGTCTTTAAGAAATACATGAAGCAGAAAAATTTGATAATGGAAGAATCACAAATGAATGGCCAAAACCTGCATTAAGATTAATACAGTCTGAAAATAAGGAGGTTATTTTTAACACTGGAGGCAATGAACCAATGAAGCACCTTATCATGGGTTGACATCAGCTCTGCAGCACTAGGAACATTAACATCAAGCTTGGTGCTTTCCAAAAAGCACAGATCTTTAGTAAAGAGATAGCTTCTTGAGGAAAGGTCCCTGGTTAGATGGAAATAATGACTTCTTGCAAACTCCTGGGTTGAATCTAGAGAAATGATTGGTGGGTACAGGGGGAAAAACAACAGAAGTGAATTGGTCTTGAGGACTTTACAGTTCATCACACTGAAACCTCAAAGCAGAACAAATGACAAGAAGGTAAGATAAATTCAATTTTCAGCAAGAAATATATAAAAAGAAACCCCTGTTAGAGCATCCACTTCCTAATAGTTTTATTTGAATTTATTTCAAGTTTCAGTGCCATCCCCTGAATGGTTTCTCTTCAGAAAAAAAGAAAGATAAAGGTAGCTTAATTAAATTCTATGAAGTAAAAAATTTGAATTGACAAAAAATACCTAAACCAACATGTGTTGTCAAGGCAACACGGGCCAAGAATTGTCTTTAATATCTGTTAGACCTGACAGTTGACAATATTAGCCGTCATTTGTACAGAATACTGATGCATCTCTCTGCAATTTTAATCTGTAATGAGAAGCAAAAGCAATGCCTATAAGCAAAGATAAAATTTCATGTTTAAGAAATGAGATGTAATTTTTAGTTTGATTTTTACTTATGCCAATCAAGTAATACTCAATATAACCCCTGGATGTTGGTGTCAGATGCAACATAACACTGGTAAGGAAGCGTTATCTCTAAGGGCCCAAATTAATTTTTAGAAGCTTAGGGTTTGATAAATGTTGGAAGTTAAGCAAAAACAGAGTACCCTCCAGCAAAGTCAGTCAGATAGTTTATTACAGCATTAATAACTCCATCTTTGTCATGTAATTAGAAAGCAAAATGCAGAAAGGTATTTGAAAAAACATACCTTCATGAGCAATTCAGCTTCTAAAAGAAAGAACTTTACACAACACAAAAAAGTGGGAGAGGTATTATTCTAGCTTGTTCAAGCACTCAAGTAAGCCAGAAATAAATTCAAAGGTACCTAATATATAGAACTACAGACATTTCAGTGTTTGGAGTTCCACAGTTGGGAAAATAAGATTTAACCCAGACCATTACAACTGGGGATTGGGGTGATCAGGGAAAAGAAATAAAAGGACAAAATTGGTGTTTAGGGGACCATGTTTACATCAGAATCCTGGAGCATTCACTCTTTTTTTCTTTCTGTAAGACATACCAGTAGTGCTGGACAGCAAATGCTTCTGTGTTTATTAATTGTTTACTGCTAAAACACCTAACTAGAGTAAGCACAACTCTGCAGCTATGTAGTTGTCAGAAAACTGCTTTTCCTCTCTCCTGCTTTCCTCTTCACTTTAGAAGGAGAGAATGACTGACAAAGAAACTGATATTAATCTCTCTCTAGCACTACACTGTTCCAGTTGGTTTGGAACATAAGAAAAGTCTTGGAGGAATTCAGGAACAGGTGAATAGAAGAATTCCTTATATTACTAAACAGATTAATCTGTATCCAGATGTTCTTAAAATCCCCCAAACAACAGCTACTTCTTAAGAGACTAGAGTTTAAAAGTAGTACCCTACAGATTTTCTACTGCAGTTTTTGCTACTTTATGACTGTAATTAGTTTCACAGCTGATTTTTAGAGAAACTACTTGGAGTTTCCATACTACTTCATTAGAACATCAAGATTCACTGACTCCCCTTCTATCACAAAGATGATTCCTACCACATGTCAAGGAAGTCTGCAAGATATCTGTTCCAAGAGATCAGTTGGAAGGGAAGAGGATTCCTTAAGGATCACTGCATATTTTCCCCACACCTTTTACTTCTCACTCACAAAGTGAGGCTCCCAATTAGAAAAATAACTAACTTTACAACCCTGTGGTGGATTTCACCATGGCTGGCTGGCAGTGCCCATTCAGGCACTCTCACACCCCCTACTCAACAGGAGGACAAAGTGGGATGGAAAAGTTTGGGCGTTGAGATAGACAGGAAGGTAATTTATCAGCTACCATCACAGGTAGAAAAAGCATTGCTTGGGGAAGATTAATTTAATTTATTGCTAATTAAATCTAGATTAGAATGGTGAGAGAGAAAGAAAAAACAAACCCACCAGATGCCTACACCCGATTTATGACCTATAGGCAAACACCAAAGAAAGCACAGTCTCTGCATGTCAGACAAAGCCATAGGTCTGTGATTGTTTGATGTGACACTTAGACAAGCACCAAGCGTCCCATCTCAGCTAAGTGACAAAATCCAAAGCTATTAGCATAATCGCAACAGTTTTACTCTTCAGCTTTTGTAAAATGGTTGCATATCTCTGCATTGCAAACAAGAAAGAACAAAATTTCTCTCCTGAGCAAACTGGTGAGGGGTCAAAGCCCAGGAAACAAGAAACTCCTGAACAGACAAAAAATAGGAAACATTCCACCCTGTTGGTTGAGCATTTGTGAACAGTGGTTACCAGCACTGGTGCAGTGAGCTGAAAGTTATGTCCATACAGCCCAAGGGCTTGAAGTCTATTTCTACCTGAAAAAGTTCTAGATACAGGTTTGGGAACAAACAAACTAAAAATCCATAAAATTTGGACAAGAGCCTTGCATATATAGTACAGTGTGAAAAAAAAAATGTTTGGAAAACTAGACTGCATTACAGAACATAACTATAGTGTGACCCATTACAAGAGAAAAAACATATGAAAGTCAACTTGAGAGAGATGATTCATTTCTGTGAGGTAAACTGAACATATAAAATGGATACATTTATAATTAAAAGTCCAGAGGAATTAATCAATTAGATTTCTAGCCCAGCCATTAGTTCTTCTCCATGACTTTCTTATTGGATCTGATTGCCAGTGCTATCCATGTAAGGGAGCTTCATTACTCTGTTGTTTTAATAAAGTGGTGTGAAGATTTACTGCCCTTCCCATGCTAATGAAGAAGATTAAAAGATCAAAATAAACCTGAAGTTGAAAGTTAAAAGCATGAAAACTTATAAAAGAGTAACATCACGGTACATGAAAGAAAATTATTTACATGAGCTATATTTTTTAAAGCCAGGCACCCTACAAGACCACTGCTAATTAACCAAGTACAGCTGCCTACAGTAGCACCAACATTCCATTTTCACAACTGTGTTTTATGTGAGACAAAATAAGGAAAAAATTAAAATAGAACTGTCTACACAAGGCCCAAGATCTGTTTTGTATATCCACATCTTTAGAATAGCATCAGTCTGCTCAGCCTGTAATTAGTACATCTGTATGTCCTAAGACCTCACTTTTCACTCCAAAGTAGATCCATGTGGATTTCCAAATTGATCCCTAATTTTTCAACTTGATGCCAACTTACAGCTCAATTTCTTATCCTTCTTCCTTTGTGTAACTATGAAGTACATTTACATATATTTTTGCACAAGACATGATAAGTAGAGAGCAGTTGTTTGTACTTTCATCTAATAGTGAGCTTTGCTGTCTTGGAAACACCTTGCAGAGAAAATGAGACAACAAAAAATACTCAAAATAAAATAGACATTAAAAAAATGCCTCTTTTTTTTTTCAGATTACATATGCAAGCATAAGTGCGAGCAAAAACAGATCAGACAACTACATGGAAGCCCACCCAGGCCTCCAAATGATACAGAAATGGCTGTAGCAGGAAGGTGAGAAGACAAACCAAAGCACTCATCTATTCTCTTCCTAACGACCTGCCACTACCACAACTGCCAGCAAATAATCTCCTGGGACAGTCATGTTGCTGTGCTTAATAAATTGTCTAAATTGTTTTTGCTTCTTTTAGCATTACTAAATTACATTTGAACATGTTTGAACACTCAAATGTCAGCTCTGAAACCTCACAGTACACATAAAACTTCCAAGAAAAACTAGAGCCTTACAAAACAACAGCTCTGATGTGAAGATGAGAGTAGGCAAAACACAGCAGAAGGAAGTGAGAATACTTTTCTTTTTCCACTTTCCATCAAGAAAACAGGGGAAAGACATCTTCAAAAATAATTTTTGCTAGTCATGCATGAATGAGTACCTGAGCATGATACAACAAACTCTTCTGCAATTTAAGAACTATGAGGAAGGAAATCTCATTGTATATCCAGCTCAAGCCTCTACTGCCTCCAGCACCAACCATGAAATACAATTCCTGATCTTTCCTGCCAACAGAATAAAACAAGTTATAATTAATATTATTTTATAGTCTATAATAATATGTGTAGAGGAAAACAGGAAAAAAATCAGCTCTCTCAGTCATTTATCCCTCAACTAAAATTTTATTTCTTCACTTGTTTTCATAAAAAGTATTTTTCTTACCTGCAATGACCCAAGCATTGCTAATGTGTAGTCTTGCTTTTCTATTTGCTAATATAACAAATGGCTATAAAAATGGCGAAAACCATGCACAGTACCAAGCCTGAGATTCAGAAGACCATATATCATAATGGTAAATACATTTTCACTTTATTGACATTTTCTCTTTTGGATCCAGTGATCTAGCCTTTCCACTGCAACTCTGATTATTACTTTTATTCCTTGGAGTGTTTTAAGTAAAAGCAACTAAGGCCAGGTCCAGTTCTAATGAAATGCGGGAAAGCTTTGCCATCAGCCTTAATATAATCATGAAGCAGTGGTTAGTGAATAAAAGCTGTGTACCGTTTTATCCTGTGCCTATTATTCAGGCTTCATAGCATGCCCAACACTTCTAGATTTCTGCCGATTTCCTAATGTATTTCTAGTTTTCTGCAAACCTGCAAGGTCTTGCTGTAATGACCATGATCTACTTTACTTTTACCTTGTTTTTTACTGTGTAATGCACCTCTATTGTGCAAGTTATGTTGTAACAGAGCACACTAGGAAGAAATTTTTTATTGCTTTGTGATGCTTCTGTACATTGGGCCATGGTGAGGCTTCTGGGGAGAGCAAGGATTTCCTTGAGGCTGAGATGTAATAAAAGTAAAGAGAGGGAAGGAAGAAGGAGCACTGGGAAGGGAAGCTTAGGGAAAGGATGCAAATCTGGATAGCAGAAGTGGCTGAGGGAAGTGAGAGGCAGTCAGGCCTTGGCGGTGATGGAAAAAAACCTTTCTCTGGAGGGGAACACAAACATTGTTCTCTGGGGAGAAACAGAATCACTGGGGAAAAAAATAAGATTGAAGTAAAGGCCGTGGTTGTACCAGAGAAGGAAGGGAAAGACTACAAGTGGGGAGAAGTCAGGCAGAGTAAAATTTGCAAACTTTTGATATCAGTTTCTGTTTATATGAATCCATTTTGAGGGGGTTTTTTCTACTTCAAAATATTAATTGCTATAATTTATATTCAAAATTAGTCTGGCTTTTGAATTTAAATTTATTTTTGTCTTTTGGGAGAATTTGCTACAGAGGAGAGTTTAGGCAAATCCACACAGAAGATAGAGATGACTCAGTCTCATCACACCTACAGAATGGCAAATATTTGTAAGACTTGTCTATCACAAAATATGAACCCATGAGCTCTCATTTGAAGACTGAGAAGCTTTATTTCCCACATAAAAACTTGCACTGCTGCTTGCACCCTGTCTTCCATGGATACCACAACTCTGCCAGGAAGCCTCCTAAAGTCACAATTCTTGCATGTAAAAAGTGCAGTCATGCTTGCAAAATTTATTATGTATGCTCACTGGAGAGCTCCTTCTCTAAAAAGGCATTTGTGTACAGTAAGTTTTAATTTCTAGGACACTTCTCCTATTCTGCTCTGTTCTAGTCTCCTTGATGACTTATTGTTATTATGTAGAACTCCCTGGATCTTTCCTGCAGGCAGTGCTTGATCTCTCTCATAATTTCAGCAGTAGTAGCAGCTTATTTTGCATAATTAAAAAATTGTTCTAGTTTATCAAGCACTTGGATGAAATTTGTGCTTATAGAGAAGTGTTCTCTAGACTTTTATTTGTGCTTCAAGAAATTCAGTCTGAAATATTTGGTAAATATTCTTCACTCTTTGGTGAATATACCAGTACACAAAATATATCAAATAGTTCTTTTATAAGTACAGTTTATTTTTCTCTGCTAAATATTGGAAGGGCTTTTCAATAAAAGGAGAGGATATGTATAAACAAATGCAGAACTACTTTAGATGTGATCTGTTTTATAATTTTTCTGAAAGACTAATTATTGTACCATTTAGATGCTGGTTTCATCCATCCATCCATTTTTCAGGCAGATCCATGGCAGTTTTGGCTTTTTACCTCTGCCTGCCTTCCAGAAGGGAAATTCAAATGATGCTGCAGAGTTCCCAGTTCAGATACCCATTGCCCATCTAATCCCCTTTCAGTTAACCTGCTAAGCAATTTGAAAACACCTGCTGGAAAAGGAATAAAAATCCAAGCACCAGTCTGTGAAAAGACTAAGCAGGGAAGACATCTCAGTAGTAGAGACTCATCACTGTATTGATACACTTGTAAGAGAATCTGAGGAAAAACATTACAAGAAGGGACAGATTCCTGAAGGCTCTGGACTGAGATGTAGAGATGGGACTGCTTCCCTACAGTTTCTGCCAACTAAATACTCCCCAGTGGGTAATATCACTTGCATGCACAGCTTTTACAGAAGGAACTGATGAAATCTCTGATAATTCAAATATTAATCTAATCAAAAATTCCATTAACAAAGGATGTTAGAGTGGTGGTGTACTACAGATTAATCAGAACTCATTACAATTCTCTCCTGTGGTGCTCATGATTCATTGGTCTTTCAGTAGAAAACTAAGGGATCTCTAGCAGCTTACAGGAATTGTCTAAGAAAAAAATTTATTAGCTCTTTCTCATGCTGCAAAATACCGGCAAAAAGTATTCCATCTTACAAGGGAAATACCACCAAAAAATAAGCATGTTTATAGCACCTGTGAGGGTGTCCACATGCACACAGAAAACCAGGTATTTTAATCACTGACCTCTCTCAAAAGTTAAGAGTTCATTCAATATCACCAGTAATCTCACAAAAACCATAATCATACCATAAATCAGCAGGAAGAAAGGAGGCAGTAGGAAAACTGATATGTTCAAGTTTAGTTTTCCCAGTGTTTAGTTAAATAGTGGATGGAAAGAAACATTGAATATATGTTTTGCATATGGGGTGGAGATGTTAAGATTTTTTTTTCTGAGGAAATGCATATTTTATTACAGTGGGATGCTTTTAATAGTTGGAGGCATTTAACCTGAGTTGCAACTCACACAATTGTCTGCCATCTAATTTACAGTCCTTCAAGGCACAAGTTCTTCGCACAAGAATAGGCAAAAAATGCCCTGCAGAATGCCATGATTTTGTCTTTTTTTTTTACTTTTCTGCTTCAGAAAGTGTCAGCTGTGCAACAAAACTAGATATTTCGTTGCTGATTATAGAGGCTGCGGTATGTTCAGGTACTGCTCCAGAGTAGTGGTGACAGTGACATGAATAAAGGTAATTTGATCTTCCATGAAATGCATTACAGAAACATGAATCAACATTATATTCAAATTTCAACAACAAATACAGAAAAATGTATTTGTTACCTTTCCTGTTTTCTTCTCCATCCACAAATATTTACACTTTCAAATGTTACCTTCCGGTTCATGCAAAAATAGTAAATAGCGTATCAGACAAGGAAATGCACATTCTGTAGGCTTTACTGAAGCATGGTACAAAACTTAGGCAAGCACCTAAATTACTGATGTACAAGAGGCATGGCAGGATAACTGTCCTTATCTTCCATGGACATATATCTGCCAGTTGCATGGAACGAGATAGAAACTACAGTTTTATAGGGCATGGTCTGCAGCTACCACATCAAAGTTGAGGCAGTGCTGAAAATGTCACTGAACGAGAAAAGGCCAGATTTTCCATTCAGATGATACGCAACATGCAGCATGTCCTGTCACATGAAATTCTTTCTTGCTCTCCTAGACACAATTCTTTTTATGACATCAATTAACATAGATGCTGAGGAGTGAGGGAATTTATAGAGTCTAACGAGGTCTAGTAGAAGGACAGACCAGGATGGTAGGCTATGTCTTTCCCAATCCTGACTTATCCACATTTTTGAACCATTTCACTGTACTCAAACTTTTATGTGAATAAGAGAAGAAAACAACATAGGATATCCTAAGTAAACTGAGTTTGACCTTAAGAAAAGAAGCAGCTGAAAATAACTTACATCAATCTTACATTTAAGAGACAGAACCATACCCAATTAATTTTAATTAAGTTATTCCATTAGCACTGATTTCCTTTGACACTGCAGAGCATGACCTCCACTGTGCTGTGGGTTAGCAGCAGGGCTGAGCTTCCTTCATAACAAACTACCTCACTTAAACTTCATTACACCGTTGCACTAATGGAGTGGAAAGGATAAAGAGAGCATCTTACACCTCTCTTTTGCCAGTACCTCTCCCCTCAGAGAGGCTCTGCTAGTTCACAAGCTCGTATGTGCACCAGAAAGATGCTGTTGTCTGCTACAATAACATCTGCATAAACTTCTATCTTCTGCATAACTTATTTCTATCATAATATGGCAATAGGATGAACAAATCAGCAGATGATTCTTTGTTCTTGCCTTTCAGCTAATCTATTCTAACCCACAAAAGGCAATTCCTATTCCCCTGCTCTCCCATGTTCTTCTCCTTCCCAACCCAAACCTTCTCCCACCATTGTCTGTATTTAATATTTTAAAACATTATGAAGATAGAATTTAAAAGAATACAAATATACTTCCCTTCTATTGACATCATGCAACAGAGTCCCAGAGCAGGAAACAGTAGCCTTCACATTGTGCCCTTTAGGCAAATGAAACGTCAATTTTCAGGGGAAAAAGCACATTCCTACCTCAGATATCTGTATCCAATTTACTGAGAAGACAGCCAAGATGTATTTAGAGAATAGACATTTTCCCCTTTTTTCTTTCAAATGTATTTACCCGCAGCAGTGGCAGCTAATCCAGACACTAAAAGGGTCCATAGATTTTAACAAGATCTCATGGATGAAGACAGCATTTCCGAGTAACCAATGTCACATTTTATAGCTCAATCTAAGGGTAGCTCAAGTCTACCATGAGACATTGCTTTAGACCACTGTGGACCTTCAGAGATGATTTAATTTGATCATTTGAATTCTAGGCTTTAAATAGCAACAAATGCAATGTTGAAGATCCTGCCTTCTTAAAAACACCATCCAACAGGTAAATTATAGGCAGAACTTAATATTAAAGCTCTAGAGACTCTTTAAAGCCATTTCTCCTAAGAAATGAGCCAAACCCCCTTGAATTATCAGAGGTGTCAAATCTGCTTTCAGTAGAAACTCTCCACAGATCATTTCATTAAATCATTTGATCACTGGCTATTAAATAAAAAAAGGAAATAATTTTGCAGGGGAGCAGAGAGGGAAAAATAGCTATAATTAAGCATAGCAATTTAAAGTTGCACTCTTCACACACCATTACTGTCATTAAAAACCTACTAATATGCTAGCAAAGTCACATGCCAGAACTGGTAAATAAGGAAAAGAGGATACAGAGTTTGTCTGAAGAAGTTGAGCAAAGTTCATTTACTCACAACTATCTGAATTCCTTGCTTAGCTTCATATGTGGGAATACTGAAAACAAAAATGTTTATCCAGTTGTACCAGTGGTCACCTCTCTGTATTTCTCCATCACTATTTAGTCTGGCATTACTGAATAAAGTGCAAAAAGAACTTTAGGACTTTGATTCATCTTCTGCTTGGGAAAAATAGTGCTCTAACCTAATTTCACATAACTTGATCTAATTTCAAATAATTCCTACTATTTGTACTTATATTAACAAATTGAAATGGAATTCATACATTTGTGGCACGACCTTGTTTTCCATTATACAGCTCTAGATCTCAGAGGGCAGTGGCAAAGCACCATTATGCCTCCTACATTCTCAGTAATAACTCGAGATAGATGAGGGAGAGGAAAAGGAGAATTCAGCTGTGTGCAAAAAAGGGAAAAGAAAGGTGGCTGTCATGCAGAGAAATGATTACAAATTTGCTAAAATGAATAATTTACAATTGCACAAAAATGCATTCAAATTAGGTTTTCCTTAAGTGAGTCTTAAAAATTATACAGAAACCACATTTTTAAAGTCTTAAACAAGAGTCTTTCGCTGGACAAGACTAATGGCTCAAACCAGTAAAACAGTGACTGAGGCTTGGAAGAATCTCCCCAGTGGTTTTGGACAACTGTTTTCTTCTAGACTTGATTATGCACCCTGAAAACTAAGTTTTGTTTATTTTTTCTTTGTGGAATGGCAAGTGTCACCATATATAAAAAAGAAGTCCTTGTATTACAGGCTGGTTCTGTTTTGCTTATGTCCATTACTGCAAAGCACAGGAGAACAAGGAATATTTTACTAAATGGATGATGACAATTTCTGTCTTCACCAAACCCTTAATAGATAATTGAAAATAAAGCACAAGCTCTGTAACATCCTATTTTACACCACCATACTGCTATAGAAAAAGTCTTCACACATGTTGAGGGTATTATCTTTTTCAAATATAAAGACAAAGTACCAGGTAGCCTTAAGAATCATCTGTGCTGTAGCTATTCCTTATGCACATGCAAGGAAAACCTCTTAACTTTCTATCCCTAGAAGCAGGAAACCAATACTGACTAAATATACGATTCCCTATGTCAGAAATATTTCATAGGACTGCAGTCACAGGGAGAGCTCAGTAACTCTCAGCATAATATGGAGATTTACTGAAATTATTTTTTTAAAAGCTAAGAAAGAGCTAATAAAAATGGCTTTTTTATAAGCTTAGATCTCCCTGGCAGCAGGAAGGCCTCTGCTGAGCACCCTAACCAGGGAGTGCTGAAGCTGTGATTCCTGAAACTGCTCTGAGCATAATTTTTCACAAGAGAGCTGACATAACAAGCTGCTATTTATGAAAACAGAGTTACCAAAGCCCAGTCTCCTGGCCTCCTAGTCCCAGTTGTGTTTCCACTGAGCAGGATACTTTGCTTTTTTTTGGCTGGGTCTGTTTTCTTCTAAATTGGTGAACAGAACTGGCTTTCCAAGTGAGTAAGTGATCAATGGAGGTCATTCAGGGACAGATGAAGCAGGCCAGGTTAGGACAGAGGGGAGAAGGAAGATGAAACCTTTCTTGTACATTAAACATCATTTCACTCTCAGTACCTCCAGGCCTGACTGAGATAACTGAAAATCACTTCTTCAGCTAATAGCCACCTCCTCAAATACACCTGAAGAATGAAGACTGCAAGACTTATTTGTTACCTGGCAGTTTCTGAATTTTTCTAGATTTGCACAAAGCAACTGCCACCAGGTTTAATTTCTTCACCATTTTAATGGCTGTACAAGCCTGTAACACACTGTTCATTAAATTGAACTTTTTGACAAATCAACTGATAGATTTTTATGACAAAGCTCCAAAGCTTGAATACAAGAAATGTGGAACTCAGAAATTCTGACCTAGGTGACTTTGCTGATAATCAAGTTATCATTTATTCCTTCTTAGACACTGCAAGAGGAGAAAAAATTCAACAATTTATATTAGCGTTGTGCTCAGTTCAAAACAGTTTAAAATTCTTAACAGCAGGTCAATAACCAATCAAAAACCATGATTAAATAACCCATGTTGAGTTTTGGCAAAACTTTTTCTGTGAGGAGTTTACTCATCTGCTTACGGTCAATGATGCAACTTCCATGAGCAACAGGCCTGGGAAGATGCCATTAGAGCTTCAAATTGCAACACAGATTCAATTTCACAGCTGCTGGCCAAAGGCATAGAGTTGTAATCTTATTTTTGCAGCTTCTTAACATTTCTCATGTTTTAAAATCTTCCAGGCGTGTGCCACCATCACACCTCTGCAAGATAATGCACATACCTGGATAGTCTAGTGAATCACTCCCCTTTGTCCTGGTCTGCTTGACATCCATCAGAGACAAAGAGGACATATGTGTAATGCTCTGGCCTTATTTAGTTATTTCTCACTTTTAGTTCATAGTTGCTATTTAGTTTGTTGAGACAGACAGATGACAAGCCAAAGAGATCGAAATTTTAGTGCCTCCCACCATGGCATCATAATCATAGATCAAACAGTGTTTGGGGCAGAAAAATGAAATTAAGGTTGTGATGTGAGAAGGATGAGATTGAAACTTCCTGACCTCTGATCCTTTAAGCTGAAGAGTGATATGTCCTCTAAATTTCAAGCCAAGGAACATAAAAGGAAATAATATGTCCTGCCACCTCGATCTAATCATGCACAGTTAGGTGTTCCTAGCCATCAGCACTTTAGCATACTTGACTAGTGATGTATGAAGTAGGCCACCCCTGGAAATTGGTTTTCTTGCCCTGTGTCCGGGACCAGTGTAACCACAGGCCGTAAATACTTAGACTGTTCAATATCCTCTTACTTGTATTTTTTTAGAATAATTTATTCACATAACCAGGTTAAAACTGCAGCAGTAATTCAGATTGGGGATTGAAAAGCTGTCTGGCTTCAAGGCACTTGGGAGTTATTACCCATTTAGACTACAGACAGAACAAGCCCTGTAGCCCGATTTGCTGACATTTGTCCAAAAAGGTTTCAGCACTGCTGTGTTAATCGACTGGCCTTGATCTGGGAAGGGGACAGAGCACAGATTTACTCCCCTATTTCACCATAATCTCAATTCCTACTTCCATGCTTTTTTGGACTACTTCAAAACTGTCACCAGAAATAATTATTGATGCTGAAATGAAATACTCCTGTTCATTCTGTTATCCAAAATGTTCCAAGAATTGTCGTTCACAGAAATAAGCTATGAACGACAAAGTACAGTAAAATAAAACTTCTAAGATAACAATCCTGTTTTCAGACTGCAAAGTGTTGGCCATAAGTTGACCAAAGAAAGCACAAAAGATGCTGCAATAAAAGGGCGAATCTTTGCTTCAAGCTTTCGTCAAGACAGCCCATCCTCATTTCCAGGCATATCACATCTAGAATGCAATTGCTCTGAAATTTTTATAATTTTCAGACTATATTCCAAAAAAGTTACTTGCCTGTCTTCCTGAAAGAATCCTGTCACCACAGAGCCAATTTTGAAAGCAGAATTACTCACAAAATTCATGGCAACACATTACTATTACATCCCCTCATTTCACGTACTAGACTGAGACCTCTCCATGAGGCCACTTTAAAAATGAATAAAAATATATCTTCTTTTCTAAACAGAAAGACAATTATGATTTCTCACACCTGGAAAATAATACTACTAGCTATGTTGGGACAACAGCCACAAGAATGGCATATTTAAGGGAGCTGGAACATCAAAGGACATCCAGATTTATTATCCAGCATTAGCTGCTTTCATTGCTGCTTTAAAATTGGATGAACAACAGCCTATCCCTTTCTTGCCATGGATAACACAGCAGCAACCCAGATGTAGTCAAATTATTTTATAAATATGGACCAACCAGCTTTGTCCACAGTTCTTATTCTCAACTGTACATGGCTGATAAAAAACACTAAACAGTGTTTTTATCACTCAACAGTGATAAAAAACTCTCCTAAGCAACCTGTTAATGCAAGGGTGGAAAAATTTGCAAAAAACTGTCAAAGAGGTTAATTTACCTGGGAGCAAAAGCTAGCCTGACACAGAAAAGTATGTTGAGAGACCCTTTACATCCACTTGCCTGGATGCTAGGATGGGCATCTGGACAAGCACTTTGTATCATTTCTCCTTATGTCACCACTTCCATATTGCTGACAGATGCAATCAGCATTTTCCCAAAGAGCAGATCATTTTTCAACACCATAATCCACATACAAGTTGTGCAAAACTGGAATGAATGGGGTCAGAATCCACTTTATTTTGTAGAAATGTTACTCATACATCAGTTTACTTCCCTGATACAGAGCTGGCTAAGTGTACTAATTGCAACAGAGGAGGGAAAAGATGAGTCCATCAGAAATCAATTTCTGAAATATCCTGCTTAACAGACATGAGATAGGAAATTTCTGTCAATTTCTAAATCTGGTGACTGACATCTCCATTTTAGCACAGCTTACAGAAAGGCACCTGGGATTATTATTTCCTCCTCCTTGTAGTTCGCTTAATTTACTTAGCACCGTATCTTGAACCATAATTGCAGGGCTTATCTGCAAGTATCCTAGCACTACCCTCTGCTTGAAATGCAGGTCAATAGGTTTTTCCAAAGATTACATTTTCCTCCCTTCATTATGAATGCATCTGATCAAAGAAGCTATTTTAAGTCTCCTTAATCAGATATTGGTCAAAGATCTTTAATGCTGGCATGTAGGAACTAAGAAGCTGAACTTCTGAGGACTGCCTACAATGGAACTGTTAGCTTTAAAATAACAGATTCAAATAATAGTGATGAGGCAGAACTCAGTGAGCAATATTAACCAGTACCACGCAGTTCCCAGAAGTTCTGTTGATCTTCATCCTCAAAATTTTCAGTATCAGCATGCTCTTTGCATAGTGGTAGTAACAAAACTAGTGCAAAGAAGGGGAAAAACAAATGCAACCACTCCTGTCACCTGAAGGATGCAAGATACAGAGGGACAGGGCAATAAGGCATGTTGTGGTGCCAGGACAGCAGGAGAAAACCCCACACTCTGGGAAGGGCATGCAGGAGTGCACAAAAATGCAATCTGGGCAAAGCACTAAGAGAAGCCCTGAGTGGGACCAGAGCTCATCAAGTTCTGCCCAAAAACCTGGGTAAACTTCTCAATACCTATAAATGCAAAAATACCAGCTTGAGGTTGAATGCCTTCTCCTCATGCCAGAGGCAGCAAATATAAACATCATTTACAAATCTCCTGCAAACATACAGGCTTTTGTGCTAGACCCAATAGGGCTTCAATTCATGTGAGGAACACATGAGCTGGGTAGTGTTAAAGAAGCTAGAAATCCTGTTTATGTGGACAAAAAATATTAAACACTGCATTAAAACAAAAACATTTCCAATTACTTAGAAAGTGTTTTCAATCAGTGGAATCTAGAGTCAAAAGGAAACAAAACAAAAAAAATACTACCATCTACCCAATTACCAATCTTGCCAACTGGAAAAGAAGGCTTGAAGTGTTTTCCAACAGATGATTGAGATTGCCAAGTTTGCTTTTGCAGGAAATTCAGAAGTATTGTAGGGTCTTCAAGTGTTCAGCATGAAAATGCCTAAAGAGCCCTGAACTAACATAGATAATTTCTGTCAGCAGCCAAATTCAAAATTTCTTAGTTCCTCTCTGCCTTCAAGTTGTACCTTTCATCCTTTATGCTTATATGCACATGCAGAGTTTGCATGTTTGAACCAGATGGTTATTATACAAACAGCATATGCATTATAAACAAAGGTATTTTGCTCCATTGTGCTGGGACAAAAAAGCAGCTAGAAATTTACACTTTAGTAAGAGATTAGTTTTACACAGAGCTGCAGGAGCTGGGAACTAAAAAAGAAAAAGAAACAGTCAGCACATGCATTGTCTTCTGATCTGAAAACCCACAGCTAAGATTTCCACCCACTGTATACTTGACAGGGATATAAATGTGTTTTATTCACATATATGTGTACAGGATATATATCTGTTATGTCTTAAGACTAGGAAATTTCACAGAAAATAAGCCCCTTGCATTTCAAGTGGTCCCCAGAGTTCAGAGGGCTTTTCAGCTCTGTAAGTCTGGTCATGTTCAATAGCAACTTCCATGGGCACAGATTCATAAAGAGGGCAGATTTTCATTTCAACACTATAGGTCTGGTTTCATTCAATAAGGACTGGTGTGACCTGAGATCCACAAATAGCGAGATTAACCAATCCAATCTGATAGGTCCAGTCATGTTTAGTAAGAACCTTGAGATCACAGATTGTCTAATAGTGCAATTTATTGAAGCAACAGAAAAAGAGTGTTGGAACTGCCATTGTTAAATGCACCAGCTGTGAGAGAAGTCTAACAATAACAATAATACTGTGCTAACCCAGGTAATAATAGTAATCTAAGAAGCTTACAAAGAAGGTGTCACTGCTTGGGAGGAGGAAGAGAAGAGTAGCTTGTCGACTGTCTCTGATGTCTTTATGGTCTTCCTCCTAAAGAGCTAAAATTTCTACCCCTTTTATAAACAGCCTGACCTTATCCTTCTCCTTCTATGTAATATATAGCAAGATCTAAGCAGAGAGTTGAGCAATTCAGTCATATACAGGGTACCATGTGCTTCATTAAGCTTATTGGCACATACAGGGTGTACTTCTAATATAAATGACACTGAAGCAGGCAAAAGTTATTCTTTGGCCATAGTTGCCTCCAAAGTTCCAGTCATATGACCTGGTTTTGTTCTATGCTGCTCAAAGCCAAAGCAAGAATATCCCATCCCCATAGGACTTCATCCTTCAGCCAACTCACCTTTTCTTGACATCAGCTGTGCAGATCTCCATCTGCAAGCATAATGCAGAGGGTACACAGGGTAGACCACAGATAGTGGTCAGATCTTATCTGTCACTTTGGTCATCATCCCACAGCTACTACAGCAGCCTCTAATTGGTTCTTACCTCTTTTTAGTGGCAAACATATTCCAATAATATCCTGCTACATGGGATAGATAAATAAGTCACTTTACTAAATAAACATTGGACAGCAAAAGGTCTTTGTTGCTTTGCTGGTGGCAGAGCAAACTAATCTAAAGACCATGTGTAGACCGGCAAACAGGACAGGTAATGAGAACCTACAAGATACAGAGCAGACAAAGACAGTGCTTTTACCTTGCTGGCTTTCACACCAGGTTGGGTTTTTTCCTTTTAAAGAAACTGTGGATTTTTTTGAGAAAGAAGGAAGCAAAATTACCATTTATCTGGATTTAATGAGCCTTTGATTTTCAATTCAGTAATTTCCTTCACTGTGATAACTTAGTTAGCAATACATCTGACAGTCTACATAATATTTGTGCTGTCCTAAACTATTTTTTTAATACCATACCTTTCTTATTCTCCCAGCCTTAACAACATAGTTAATAGAAATTATAACAAAAGAGATATGGAATCAGGAATTCTCCACTTTTTTATATGGTACATAACATATAGTTTCTTGATCTGTCACTATATCACATTAAAAATATTCTTTTCAACATACAGTATGTATAATTTATGCAAACCTATCTCATAAGAAGCTATGCCATTGATTTTCAAAGACCTAACTCTCATTCCAGTATGCTCATAGAATATTAACAGAAATTAGGAACCTAAAGGATTTACTGGACAGAGAATGTATCATTAAGCTCAGGAAATACCTATATGTTATAGTACAACCAATATATTCTACATTACAACAGAGGTAACTGAATCATGATACATGCTTTAATTTTCTTAGTGTGGCTAAAAACTGTTAAGGATTTTCCTGCTTGAAATAATAAAATATTTTTTTCTTTATCATTATTATTTCTTAAAGAAAGTAGGCAAGAAAAAAAATAATGACGAGCAAAGATAATATAAAAATTCTTAACATTTTAAAGCACATTCTTGAAAAGGTCATGTTTTGCATTACACCCAAAGGGGAGAGATTAGTTTTAATTGGGATGAGTATTACTGCCATAATTCCAGGAATAAATTACATGCTCTTGGTTCAAAACTAAGAGAAACTCACCGACTAATATACCTCATAGAGTACAGATATACTCTGAAAAGAGAGACTTTTTATCTCTGGCGTCTCATATCTATGGTACAGGGTTTTGTCTACCTCTGCCAAACAGTGTTCATTCCTATTATCATTTTTATATATCAATTCTATTTTGCTTTTGCCTAACTGAACTCAAAAATTTTATTGACTGTATTAGCAAAGGTAAACTGAATTTACTGAATTCATTTTGACTTAGCCTTTGGGGTCAGAGGGCTCATCCTGTCTCTCATGTCCCATCAGTGTCCAAAACTATATCATTGTTTTCCTTTTGGAAGACACAGACAGAAATTACTTCAGATAAAAATTAAATTCTACTTGGCAGATATAGCAGATATTTTTCCACTGGATGGGCTTCTCATCTGTGATACATCCACCTTGGCTGAACAGAGGATGATTTTTTCCCCAATTAGCACTTGTGTACGGTCTGTCACAAATTGTGCCAACTGGATCAAAAAATATTGTTCCTTTAATCTAATAATGTTCTCCATACAGCTTTTGCAAATAATTGAACTTTTAAAGGTTTCAGTGGGTCATTGATTTCTTTTTAATCTGACCTGCTCCAGCAATCTCATACAAATAATTCTAATGTTCCCTTGTTTTACTATGCGGAGATAAAATTAGGTAATGAAGGTCAGTGCATGGTCACAGACATAGACATGGCATCTAAAAGATTTTTGGTGTGAATTTGGGTTATGCAGCACAACCATACCAATCTGAATTTCCAAACTTGCACACTGCCTAAATGAGCACCATTTCTTATCTTGGAATAGGGCCATCTCTAGCCAGGACACAGACAATGCTGCAATTTATTGTATACTTGGTTAGAATTTGCAAAATGAAATATTTCCACGATGCTATGAAAGGTTCATATGAAATGATGTAAATTATTTTTTTTACATCCAAAAATATTTTGATAAACTGATAAAATGGACCATGGGGCAACAGCTACTGTTTCCCTGGTTTGTGGGAAGAAAACACTTAACAACAGAGCAAATTTATACCATCCTTCCAAGAGAGGAACACTATGTGATCAAATGAGAAGCCAACATTTAAAATAACAGTGAATTTTCTCCTAAGTTTAACTTGTAGTTAGTCCAGATTCAAACACGTGCTAAGAATGGTACTTTGTCTACAGTCTACTGACAGAATAATTTGCTGTGTAATTCAAGACGAAAATAAGCTTCTGAGTATTAACCTCACCATATTCAGCAATTTCCAATAGTTTGCAAAACCTAAGAAACTATTTCTCCTAACACTATTTTACTTTCTCTATCTCAAGGAAATTAGTGACTGGGCCAAGGTCACACCAGGACAAGAGGTGGACTACTTCCTCCCTATTTTTCCTCCATCTGAAGTTAAATGGGCAAAGTAAAACAGGAAATAGTCCATAACAAACACTGGCACTCTGAGTGTGCAATTTTGTATTCAAAAAACATTAAACTGAAAGAAAATACTACAACAATAAAGTTACAGCCAAATTTTGCAATGCACTGCATGCCATTGTGCAGTTTTCTGAATCTGAGGAAAAAGTGTTTCTTGCTAAGGAAGTTCTCATAACAATAAGGCTGGATATGGAACTTATCAAATAAAATAAGAAAAGGAAGCAAACACTGGTAACATCTTTTCACATAAATCAAGACACCATAAACAAAATTTGTGTGTATCGTCTGTTGCTCTGGGGGAAAATCCAAAAACCCCTCTACTTGCCCAAACCAAAGCACAGTGTCCAGCCTCTCTGTCTCAGAAAAGCAATACAAGAACATTTTTTTCTATGCTTCACTGACTACTCTATGGTGTTGGAAGATTTCTAATAGAGATTTGCCTCTGTATTTCCAGGATACATCACACCATTACCATATTACAAATGGTGTTTACATAGCAAGAATCACAAAAGCTTTTGCATGATATCAGAAAGTTGCCTCTAGCTGTAGAGTGTGACAGAAAGCCAGGCTTTATACCCCTTGGGTGTGCAACTTTGCAAAGGCACTCAACTGCCAGAGTACTGATTACCCAGTGATGGAAAGAAACTCTGTAGAAGCACAGGTGCTTTACTGCTACCTCACTGTTGAATCTGGCATGAGCCTCAACAATATTGAAATTGCCAGTGACAACACCTAAAAAGATGAAATTAAGTCTAAATCCTTGTACTAAACAGGTGTGAAGTTCTGCGAGTCCTGATATGCAGGAAAAAAATTCTCTTTTTAGCATAAAAACATGCAAGCAATAAATTGACATAAAACAATAAAAGCAGCTTTTTAACCCTTTTGAAGCGTCATAATTTTGCTTGTACACTAGTTTGATGAGCAGAAGTTGAGTTTCGCAGTATAGTCAAAGCTGCACCATTAACATAAAAATGTATTACATATATAAAAGTTAATAGGCATAACGCTAAAAGCTGCCAAGTATAAGAGCAGAATAAAAATAAAAGCTTTTGCCTTCAGAATTCCTGTAACTGTGAAATCCATATCCATCAGAGCACTGTGCCCTACGTTGTTTCACTCCAAATATAACACTTCCAGAACATTGTTTAGCAGTGCTGTGAGTGCTCATTACATTTTAGAAACACTCTTGAATAGACAAACTATCAAAGATTTTTAAAAATAAAAAAATAGACACTTCACAAAACAATTTCAAGTCACACACCAAATTGGGAGTGAATAAGTTTTCCCACTCTACACTAAGTACTGCTATAATCTTGGTTAAATGAAGTCTGGCATCATGCATTATCTGTATTCATGCTTCCAGACTGATGACAATAGCCAATAAAGGAGAAATCCAGTAGGTCCATTAACAAAGGTTTTCTTATTACCATCCTAAATTGTGGAATGGTTTGTGTCTGTAGTCTGTCAGCTCCTCCAGCACGATCTGATGTCTCTGAAGGTTTAAATTGCTCTCCAATTGACTTACTCATCTGTATGTAAACATAAATTATCTCACTGGAATATATAGAAGATCAATAACAATAGAAATTGGACTTCATACATGTTTATCTCATTCTACAATTAAGCCTCAATTGTTCTACAGGCCTGTAACAGTGCATGATTCTGTCTCTGACAAGAAATATAAAACCTAAGCCTAACCCTGTGTTTAATTAAGAAATCCCTGCAGTCTAAAGTGGATGGTTGCAGATTTATAAAATAATGATTAAAACTTATAGTGCAGATGCAGAGGCTCATTGTTTCCATTTATAATGGTTATGAGAGAAAAGGATGATGGTCTTAACAAAAATACAGACAATGAGACTAAGCACATGCACTTTGACAAACAAGTCAAGGTAGAATAAGTAGAATTGTGTGATCCTTTTAATGATACATTTTTTGTGGCATTTTCCAAAATGGTAGTAGTGGAGCAGGACAGTAGTGGACAAAATATGAGAACGGACCATAAGTCAGCAAAAATGTTTTTCAATTTCACATCCATGTTACTAAACCCAGAAGTATCACTCTCCTGGAACCATTAATGAATTCCCCTTGGATTATTATACTGCAAGCAAAAAAGGAAGAAAACTGTTTTTATACATCAGTAAAGCCCACATGATCGACCTTCTCTCTGTATAGCTTGTCTTATCAAATGGGAGCTCAAACACAACCTAAACCTCATACAGTAAAAAAACCAAACAACAACAAAAAAAAAAAACAGCAAAAAGCCCCCTCTAAATTATTCTGAGATACTTTCTTTTAAGTCCATATCCATTCACCTGTAGATGAAATCAAAGATACTATTTGATAACATACAATAATTATTTAGAGACTTCAGGAGGCAAAATTCTTGTTCTATCTAATCACAAGTGGTGTTAGATAAGGTGATCTCAGGTTATCCTTTCAACTAAATTGGCTTTTGCTCTTTAATTCTAGAGTGAGAGAGAGGAAGAGAGAAATGGAGAATGTAGAGAGTAGTCAAAAAGAATTAATTGAGTTGACAAATAAGAAAAGCCCAAAGCAAGCAATAAAAACCAGAGTTTGGAGGAAAAAAACATGGAGCCATACAGCGGCTCATGGGGACTTGACTCTGAAAGTTCTGTTCAAGAGTTCCAAAGGGAAGCTTGGGAAGCAAGTAAAGGAAGTCATGTGCAGCAAATACAGGTGCTCCCTGGATTTTCTGCTGTGTGCTCATCTGGTCCTGAATGTCTGTAGAGCCAAGACATTATCTCTACAATGATTTTTTTGGAAGGAGTTCTTGATGTAACAACACATTGGTTTGATGGAGTAAAAAGTTTACTTCCTTTCCAGTCATGCCAATTTGAGCAGCATGACATGAACCTATGTCAGTTATACCTTAATGGAGGAAAGAAAGACATTATTTGCAGATTTTGAAAGTGGAGATACAAGTATTATTAAGAATTTCTTAAGGGTTGCAATTTTATATCTCCTTTTACTTCCATTGCTGGAATCAAGTCAATGGGATGCCAATGTCTCTTCCTCCATTCCTTCCACTTGTCTGCAACAAAATCTACATCATAGCTCTTTTCTCCCCTTCTCTCTCCTTATAGGGAGAAAATAGGGCTTAATAAGGCTCTTGTCTTTTTAAGCAATTTGTTTCCCACTCCTTTAGGGCAACCTGAATATGCTTTCAGCAATCTTACTTCATTCCCTGGCAGGACGAAGATTACAAGGCTGTTAGAAAAGAGCCTGAGATGGAAGACCCCTTTTAAAACTATTTAGGGACTACTTCAGTCCCTGAAGATGATTTTTTTAGGTAAAGACAACATAAAACCAGATCAACAGGAAATTCTTGTCAAGGACTTAGAAACAAACAATTGCTGCACGGAGCATCCTAACTTCAAATACCTTAATGCAATAATTTGTTTTTAATCATCCATGAGATGGAAAATATGAGGAAAATGTAATATAAATGATAGATATAAAGGATATTCTCTCCTTGTAGGGAGAATATCAGGGACCTTTTCCATTTCCAGCAATGCTTTGTAACTTCAGATGCTTTCCCGGTGCTGCCAGGTATGTGTTCACCAAACTGAATGTAAAGTCTTCCTACAACCAGATAGAGTAATGAATGAAGAGGTGAGATGACAGCAAACAGCAGCTCCTTCCATGTAGGAGTAGCATGAGGCGAGAAGGTGTCATAAAATATGTCCCTCTAGTCTAAAACTGTTGGACTGGGAGAGTGAGGTAACAAAGTTGCTTGCAGTTACATTTACTGATATCCTTCCTGAATGTCAGTCACTCACACAGAGTTGTCATACATCTCAAGCTTTGGGTTCAGTTCTTTCCTGGGGCCATGGGGCTTATCTCTTATATTAATCTACAGCTAAAGCACAGCAGAACTACTCCTCAGATTGGAAGATCTCATCTCATACCTGACAATTCCATATGGAAACAAACAAATTCCTCCTACTCTTTGTTGAATGTGCCTAAATTAGTTTTGAAGGTAGTTAAGTGAACAATAGTTTTGGACATTTCTGTAACTTGCCAGGTACAAAACTACACTGTCATGAACTGCAAGCATCAATGGGGAAAAACCTACTACCATAGGAAGAATCCATGAACTCCCTCCTCTTGGAGCCAACCTTTTGTCACTCAATGCGCACCAAAGCCAACAAGCTGAACGCCAGTTCCTCTCCTCTCTACCCTGACACTGTCATTTTCCAATTTGCTCTATTAACCAAATCAGGCAAAGCAAATAGCTGGAAAAATGGTCTAAAGCACTACTGATGTACAATATATAGCTATAAAATGTCCTATATATGTACCATTGCAGAGTGTTCGCTAAGTCTCCTGCTGGTTGTTATCTCACATATTTATATACATCATGGAGCATAAACACATGCTCATATCTTGAACAAATGCCCATAAATAAAATATGCAACAAAAAGAAATTATTCTGTGCCAAGATTATCTGGACGACTTCAAAGATATGGTCTCTCTTGATGCTATAGGTCTTTTTTTAAAATAAAGTTTCTTCCTTGAGACCTTACAGCATTTACTTATAAAAACATTTCCAAATGATAATATCTCCTGAAAAACTTTATTTTCACCTAGACAATTTATCATAGAGGTATTTATTTATAACTGAGCAGTGTAATCACACAAGAAAAAATCTGTACCACAGAGCAAAGAGCCTAACAGTGACTGCCTTTGACAAAAAAAGCCTCATGTAGGACTCTGCTGATTATTTTAAACATAATTATGACATCCACTAATGCCATTTTATAAACTAAAGCTTTAGACCTAGAATTATTCTTTAATTATAAATACAAAAACCCCTTTGCTCAACGGTTTAACTATGTCTGCATAGTATCCTTCAGGCCTCTTGTACAGTAAAATTAAAAATAAAAGAAAGGGACATTTAAAGCAGCACTATGCCTGTCAGCCCTGGAGTAAAATTGCTACAATTACTTCTTTTGCTGATTTAGCCCATGGATGCTCTTCCCAGGGCTCCTGTTGCTGTACAGGATTTGCTGGAGGATGTTATCCCTTGTATTTTGAAGCTACTTGATGAAGCATCCTGCTATTCCTTGAGAATCCTGCATTGCAATTTACACAAAGGAATCAGACACTAGCTGCTCTTCATCTGAAAGCACTAGTCCATCACATAAAAAATTAAAAGTGTCAAATAACATAACAGTAATGAAAACAGATTTGCTGTCCCTTGATTTTTCTCCTCATATTTTTAAATAGGTAATTGCACTGCATAGGCTGTAATAATGCAATTTGCAGCAGGCCTTGGTAATTTGTTAGTAGAAAAAATATTACACTGTGTGGTACCACCTTACAAAGACAAATATTCTTGGAAGAAAGAAAAAAATGCATGGGCAGAAATTAAAATTGAACAGGTAATAAAAGATCAAGTAACTTTCCAAAGAGACCAGTGACTTAGGAAAACAGCCACAACTAGAGATAGCTTTTACTAGAGTTTATTATTAATTTACCGACAGTTGTAATGTTGACAATTGCTAGGAAGTGGAATGACGCAGCAGACCTAAAAGAATTCCCAATTTTATCTCCTCCCCCTCCCTCTACCTCAATCTGGACTTTAAAAATTATGCTGAAAAATTGCATCTTATTAATAGAAAGAATAATTGAAAGAATTTTAAAGCCTAGCAGAAAAATTTCCTTGAAGTTTTCTGCTCTAAAGCCAAATACTCAACTCCCTACAACAGACAGGTGAACAGGGAGGCCTCTGAGTGCTTTCTTGGCATGTTGCCATTAACTGAACAGCAGCTGGTAATTAATAACCTTTATCTAAATAATAATTCATACACGATTAAACTGGTCACAAACACTACAGCTTGATGCTGTTGAAACCACTATGATGTAGTTTTAAATTGGTGTTTTCAATGAAATCATCCACTGGCCAATTCTATGTGGGTATTTTGGCTTACAAGAGGGAGGTAGGAGGTGCAAGGATGTTTGATCTGGTGAGCCACAACAAAACCACCTTTTTCTTTGGTGATTGTTATTCCAAGAAAATTACAGAGTTAAGGACACTAAAACCTGTCTAAAAAGGAGAAGGTTAATTTAAAAAATGCCAAGCTCCTGCATATTATACAGAATATCATCATCAACTCCAGGTAAGTAATAATGAGTATATTCACAATACTGTCTTCCAAAACGTAAAAAGTACACCAAAAGGACAAAAATAATGAAGAACATGTACCACTCTAAGAACAGTCAGGAGAGTAATCTTAAGAAACTTAACCCACTTAAGGTTATGGTCAAAAATCATGGTTTAGACACTTTGGCTATTTTCATATCCATACTGCAACTTCATACCAAGAAAATCTTGCGAGTCAGAAACACTTCAATAGAATTAAAAAAAAAAAAGTTAGAAACTCTAGAGAAAATAATAAAACAGTAAAAGATGCTATATTAGGTGCTAGTCAAACTGAATTGGAATGAAGATGTACAAACAGGCTTGAAGAGGAAAGCATACACAGGTCCTCTGCATGTCTGTAGTTCAGTACAAGGACACCAGCTTTGCTGACACACAGCTTTTTAAGAAAACAGAGTCTTACATCTACCACCAATGTTAAAAGTAGCATAAAAAAGCCAACACTCAGACAAACTGAAGAAACACTGTAAAAACAGTACTTAGCACTGTTTCTTAAGTGAACTCTATTTTAGTAATAATGGCTCAATAAAACATGAAAGGTACAATTACACACTATAGATAAATAGATGCTCCGGACCAATTTAAATTTGATTGAAGAGATGTTTCTTTCTGAGGTTGCACTCAGAAAATTTTGCATATTTAGTAGCTGGTTGAAAATATTATCACCTTATTATCTAATTTGGAGGATGCAGATCCTTTTGCTTTACAGAATTGTCCCCTAAGTTGGGAATGATGTTGCAAAAGACATACACTAGCCATAGCCATCAAATATCCTGGAGTATTCCTCTCACCTTTTGGGGTATCTTTCGCAACACACAACCCACACATGTAAAAACTGCTGTCTTAGAAGCCCAGATCCTGCAAGCAGACATTGAAATAGGACAGATAAATTTCACCGTCACAAATTTCACAGACTGCCTTTTAATACAGTCCATTTTTTGTTCCTCCATTTAAAAGGTACAAAAGGAAAATTACAAGCCCTACCATTCTCAGAGAAAATAAGGAAAATATGCCTTGGTAGCCTCTATTCATCCCTTTAGGTTTGGTTTCTTCTCCTGCAAACCTTGGAAATTAAATGAAGAGACAACACAGCTGTAACTCCCTGCTGCTTTGTGGGTGTGTGGCAGTTCAGCACAGGTGAGCTTCTTACTGGTGGATTTAAGGTCCTGCAAGATTTCCCAGTGAAGCCATTTCTGAGAATCCTATTATTACCCTACAGCCAATTAAATTACCACATTCGGCACTGCTGAAGTTATCTTTCACCTTTGAAAACACTAAAAATGTAAATTAAATATACATTGTATTAACTGAATAAAACATTAAGCTCTCTTGCCCTCTTACAATAATGCAGAGCAAGGAGCAAAAGGTGAATCAGGCAATAAACTTAGGCTTGGCTACCCTTTATTAAGAGTTTTAGCTGGAATAAACAGATCTAATTTGTTTTTAGAGCTATTGAAAACAACCAGAACATGATGCCAGAGGAAGTGGGTGAATGCAACGAAACAAATTCATGATGTTCAGGGATGTTTAATTCTTGCTGCTTACATACAATCCCCTTTTAGTAACAGCAATTATCATCCACTGAAATCTCTCCTCTACCCTATCCCTGGATCCTCCAATCCTTCAAAAACTCACATTAATCTGATGGCACTCGCAGAAGCTTCCAAAACTCGCCAACAGCAAGTGGTATTTCCTCAGTCTGGGGAAAATGTCTCTCTTCTACTTGGACATCTGCATTTTGTTATCAAAGCCTTGCGTTTTCTGAGGGATCCTCATCACACCATGGGGACAGCCATTTGGAACAGTCCCGCCACTGATGCTGTAAGTCAGAGAAGAAGGCTGTGCTCTGGCTGGCACAGAGACAGTGGGGGAGAAAAGAGCACCACCATTCCTAAAAGGATCTCCAGAACATGCTTCTATCATTTGCTGGAAACAATTTCATTCACTAAGGACAAATGCTTCCCAATCAGTAAAACTAAGTGAGCATAATTCAAGAATCCTAAAAGTTAGCCAAGGAAATAATTGCTAATATGCTGGTACTAATTTTTATAATAAAGATTGAAATAGTGGAGATTTTTCTGCAACACTAAAAGTGTTACTTCTGCAATATTGAAGGAGGGTGACCTGAAAATTACAGGATTCTCACAGCACTTTCAACCATACAAAGAGAATAATGAAAAATTATAGACTCAGAGAACAGGTTATAATTGGTACCAGTGATTCTGAAAACTGTAAAAGGCTGAGCTAAAGTGCAGGTACACTTACGGGGAAAGACATATTTTATGATATATTTTGGAAAATTCCAAAGTAAGTCTTTGTATAATCTGCTACCTGGAGAGGCAAGATTGCATGAAATGACAGCTCTGTATAGAACAGCTGCCAGGTAAGCTCACAAGACAGTTTGTCTGGAATGAAATCTGAGTTACTTATTCTGCAGAAAACTAAATGCTGATAAAGCCCTCATGTTGTACAGGAAGAGAACCAAGTAAAACACTAAATCAAAAGAAAGGAAAATTCCATTTTAAAGAGCATTATGAAATTTTCTTCTGTTCCCTTCTAACCCTCTTCTCCCACCTTCTCCTAACTAAATGAATTTATACACATGAAAATATTAAGCAACATGAAAAAGAAAGCATAATGTCCTTAATATTGAAGAATTCTTTATTGTGTTCTCCTAACAAACATAATGGTGAAACTTCATCTCAGGTAGCTCGAAATTTGAATAGCCTAGGCTCTACCTGCTTAGAAATTTGTTTCAAAATAGCAATTCTTAAGATTAGATCAGACATAATTATTTCTCTTTTAACTCATATGCTAGCTTAACACAAATGTCTCTGGGTACAAAGTAACCTTCAACCCCCTTTGTCCTATTGTAAATATCTTGTTACTAGTCCATATGACTATAGCCCTGCAGATCTGGGATGAGGAGATCTGCCATAGGGAACCCAGCCAAGGATCATGCGTTCCTTCCAAATTTAGTGATGTCCAGAACACAGTCATCAGAAAAACAAAAACTGATCCAACTGTTTTGAGAGGCAGCCTGGAAAGAGCAAAGGTAAATCTCAGAAAGCAAGCCATTTAAATATCTATGCTCCACGTACTTCTATAGTGAGAGCTGAAATACAAAATTATATTATTAAAACTAAATTATATTAATCTCTAGATAAAGAATAATTTCTGAAATAATCAGACTGCGGGCTCTAAAAGAGTTTACAGGCAAGCTACCAGAAGCAGGTAAATGTTTCACTGTTCATTTTCATCCAAGTATAACACAAAACCAGAGAATATTTTACTTTTCCAAAAGTTTGATATTTCCAAAATGGCAATCTATTCTATCCAGATATATAGTCCAGCTGCCAGATGTAATGACTCTGCATGTCAGATACATCTGCCAAGTGATTTTCGTGCCAGGTAAAGCTTTGGGAAACATCCATTTCAAATGCTTAAGTTGTTGCTAAAATGGTAGGTTTGACAGAAAAAATTACCAGTGCATTTGAAGACAACATCTTGTATACTATTGTAGCATTGGAAACAACAATTTTATCACCAGTTAATATTCCACATACCACACACATCTCCACCCAAAACTAATTTTTTTTTTTCTAACTATGGTGCATTGTTTTCCATTCATGTGTTGCTGATTATAAATATCAAGAATTTATAGGCATGGTTAATTTGTAGACAGATCTTAATTAGCTGAAAAATTCAAACCTGTCCCTTTCTTGCAATATCAGACTTTCTGCAAAGTCCAACAGAGGTTACAGGCATGGCTTTCTACACAATTTCTATTTTGAAAGTCGGACCTAGAGAATTAAGCTTAAACCCTTCATATCTCTTTCTGTGATCTATACATCAGTTAAAGGAGTACAACTCAACCTCATGGGAGTTAACTTTTCAACTCTTTTAATAAAATTTGAGAGTACTCAATAGAAATTGAGAGAGAAGAAGAAAAAAAAAAAGAGCTCCTGAATTAGGCCCATAAGATGAAAACTTTTTCAACTCATGACAAGCAGGTGTATTTCATGTTTCTCTAAAAGTTTTTTTTTCATTTCTTTTTACAAAATAGGCAGATAAACAAATACATTTTTAGACCTTGGGATGATATAATTTGCTCTTGCTTGATAAATATTTACAGTTAAACTGTGTGGTTAATTTTGCATAAGTTCTTCTGTGCGTCACAAGTGAGTCCCTCAGAGGCTGCAATTCTTTCTTCTCCAGACTCCAAATAGAAAGATTCTTGCATACAAAAAAAAATATGCACTGTTTCTTTCTCCAGCTTTTCTGTATCCTTTATAGAACACAGCTCTCTCCAGGAGATAACTATTTAGAACTAAACTCTTTGACTTAATCAAAAAGTCTGTTAACCTCTCCAGTAACCACACACAGTCATCCTAAAAACATCTAAAGTTCTCCAAGTCTGTGAAGTCTGAACAGTAGTATGATTGTAAAGACTTACACTTATCTTTTGAAGCCAAAATAGCCATCCTAGTTCACCTCAAGAAACAGAGCAATTTAAAAAGCTGAAGAAAGTAATAATTTCCTAGATAAGAGAACTTACATTCACTCTGTAATCCTGCAGCTGAGTAAAAAATAGAGACCTTCTGATGCAGACATCTCACCAAAAATTGCATTAAAATATCTTTTGCTTCAAGATGGGATGTTTGTTCCTCAAAAATGTTCAAGTCCTCTTATATAAGTAATGTGAGTCTTGCAATGAAACATGTACTGCTTCCCAAGTGGCTCCTTATCACCAGTACCATTCAAAATCTGAGCAGGGTGCAGAAGAGGTGGTCTTCAAGCCATTTTTATTGTGATACAGACAAGAAAAAATACCTATATTTTTTGTTTACTTGGCTTCTGCATCTTCCATAAAATGCATTAAAAAAAGTCATCATTAACTTTTTAAATTTGTCCTTTGGACAGTTTATCAAAATCCCTATTCTTAATGGCACTGCATTCTAACACACATGTTCGACGGTTTTGGAAAGGCATGAACAAATCTTTAAATGTTGCCTCCACATTCTTCACTTTTTACCATCCCTCACTATTTTCCTACACATCAGTGGCATACTTCAGAGCCTGTCAATTTGTGAGAAAGAAATCTTATCTGAAAACATACAATAACAGTTTGCCTCATTTCCTACTCTGTTTCTGTTGGTTTTTGACAGACCTTTCTTATATTTTGCATATTTCAACTACCTTTACTAATATTGCATCCCCTTTTGTAGTTTGAAGAATCAGAGTTTAAATTTGAAATTAATTCTGCTGAGAAGTGACACCTACCAAGATCACAGCAGCAAGGAAATTTTGCAACATAGAAAATACTACAGTAACCTAGTGTTGCTCATGCTATTTGGTTTCTACCTTCAAAGCCTTGAGTTGGAATAAAATCACTGTAACAGACTTGCTGTTGAGCCCATGGGTTTCTTCTACATGTAATATTTCCAGTTTGCTATTGTACATAACGGATCACACTCAATTTACCAGAAAATTTACTGAGCCTGATCCTTCCAAGCATTGGTAGCCAAACTTATTTTTCAGAGGTAATCTGGAGCGAAAAATTTTTCATACTCATAAAGTTGGAAAAAGCCTTTTGTCTTTTTCTCAACTTCTGTCCTCAATTCCTATATAAACATATCAAAAAAGGCCAGATACAACAAGCACTTCCAGATATAAGCAATGACCATCCAGAAATAACCAACAAGAACAAACTAAACAAGGAGGGAAGAATGGAAGAGGTCATCCCTTAAAGAAAAGCTCAAGAAGCTGTTTGTGGAGGAAGGCACTATAGGTGAGCAAAAGAATTGCCATGAAGGAAAACTACTCACAATTCTGCTTTTCATTATCAAAAGAAATCACTCATCCACAGATACTTTTGAATTCACTTTTTTTTTTTCATGTTGAAAATAAATTACTTCTCCAGATAAAGAACCACAAGGATTATCAAGTCCAACTCCTGAAGCCAATGAATAGACAATGAGGAAGGTTCTACATGAGCTGGTCCCTGCATTAAACACCGATAGATATGAAAAATAAAACGGGACAAATTTCCAAGTCACTATTACTGTGGTGATAGGGAGAGAAGTGGGGCTTTTTTCCTTAAATTCCTTTCCCATTAACCCAAGAGGTGAGTGCAAGTTTGTCCACAATAAGTTTTTTCTCAGGAAGACTTTTTGTAGTCCCAAAAGAGGGTCTACAAAGGCTCAAAGTGCACAAGCTGAAGGCACAGAGCATAAACATACAGGAAAACAGATTTCAAAATGCCAAAACATGAAAAGACAAATAAAGGAAACATCTGGAATTTAAAACTCCCTGACAGCAGATACATGGGACCAACTCTTACAAGGTGACAATTTTTCAAGTAATAAATACTGTAAAATAACAAAACTTTATTCTTATGATCTAGGTAGAAGTTCCAGAAAATAACTTGAAGCTTAAAAACTAATAAATACTCTGATGTGTAACTAGTTTTAAGAGTGTTATTAATATTAAGAGTGCAGAGACTATACCTTTCTCACGCTTTTGGAAGCTGCTGATTTCAGCTGTTCACTTCCACTTTGAAAGGGTTGTTTTTCCAAGGTACATTCCTTACAAACATCACAGAACATGAACTTGTTGACCAAGGAATCATGTCTTTCAAAGGCATCCCAATTGCAGCAGCAACAGACATTGTGTTAGGCAAAGAAGAAAGTCCAAAACACTTCCTTGAAGCATAGTTCATGTCAGAGCTTGAGCACCAGCAGTTGCCAAAGGAGGCTCCAGTTACCATCTGTGCTACTCCAGAGTCTGTTCTGGCTACGAATAGAAGGTGATGCTGTATATTCCCCATCCATACTCCCTGGAGCTTCCACAAGGAACATCTGCTAATACACAGAAATTTCTTTCTCGTTAAGTTAGACTGCATATGAAATGAATGTCTGAACAGCAAAAAAATAAAACTCATGCAAGGAGGAGAGATATATGTGAACTGGCACATATGTTACATATATCAACCTAGTTGAAAGACTTGACACAAAACTTGAACTTAGAATATCTTGAGATGTGATCTTGGCATGACCAAACATATTTACTAAGTACATTTTTGAGTTTTGAAACTAGTTGTGCTCAAATTCCAAGGAATCTTAGGATTACAGAACAAGGATGTTAAAACACATTGCCTTTCTTGCTAAGTTTATTGAAAGGAGTAACTAAGACAAGCCATAGCCACCCCATGTGTTATGTCCACAGCTGCTTTCCATACACAGAAACCAATTATTGAGAATTTTGTTGATATGGAACACACCATAACCCGTCAAGTTGGTTTTTATGGAACCTTGTCTGTGAAGATTCAGAGTCCAACTCAAACAAGTCTTACTGATCTAAAGGCTCAGCTGACAGTAGGGTTAAGTAGTACTTTGCATGAATTATGACCACTTATTCTTCCTTCTGACAAAAAAAAAACCCCAAATCGTGACAAAACTTTAATAATAGAGTTTCAGGCATGAGTACCATGCAAAGAAAAAGAAACAAAATAATGTTAGCAAAATTCTCAATGGCAGATAGAGAAATATTGAAAAATAAGTATGTTTAGTGCTCAAAAAATTGTGACTTGAGTGGGACTCATATAGCCACTCAATAACTGTGTATGGAACTTCCCTGGATGCTGACCTTTCGAAATGTTAATCCTCCAAATGATGAAACTCAATGAAAAAAATATCCCAACTGCAGAATTCTAGTAACTCTCAATATAATGCTGTTATCTGCTATTGAAATCTGCTATTATATTTTCTATATTAAGAAAGAAGCAGTTTTAATTAACAAAGAGCACACAACAAAACACTTGCTTCCTCAAATACAAGAAAATATTTTTCTCTATAGTTTTTTCTTAATTTGTGGTTGTTTGTTTAGGGTTTTCTTACCATAAAGATGAGGTAGAACAATACATCTTTTAATGCCAGGTAAACAAAGACAGAAAAGAACATTACTTAAAACAACATTTTCTTCAGTTAGTGTTTGTAGAGGCTTGTTTTACACTCAGTTATTCCTATTCTAAATCAAGGTGTGTTTTGCTAACCCAACCCAACCAAACTAGGTGCTGCCTGCTCCTATGTTATATAGGTATCTCTAGACTCTTTCCTGCTCTCACCACAGCAACCAGTTTGTACTCCATGATGTATGGAACTCAACCAGTTAAGCACACAGAAGAATATGATTTTGGCTCAGCATTTGATCCACCAGTGCCAAATTAAGAATGAAAAATACATTTAAAGGCAAGCTAGCCAAAATAAAGTTGCATTATTCCTTCATCTATACCGTTACCCCCTTTTCCTTTCTATCAGATAATTAGGATGAGCTAAGACCTCAGGAACAAACTCAGATTTCTTTCTTCTTAGTTAAGTTGAACTAGTGAGCCTTTTTACCAGTGTCTTGACAAGCCTTTTTACCAATGTCTTGACCATGTCCTCCCTATTTTAATGTCTTCCCTATTTTACATCACCTCACTCTTCAGATTTCACCCATTAGAGAGAATGTGAACTGTTACAACATAGGCAATTTTTTTTTTTTTTCCAACCTCTTGGTAAGTATGAATGGATTAAATTTTCTCAAAATATTCATCTTCTCTGTTCAGGAAATAAAGTTTTCATAACCTTTTTCACTGAAATGGCATTTCAGAAGTGCAAAAGTCACTCCTCTTAGGGTAGCTGTTTTTTTCTGGTTTTGACAACTAGCGAACATTTACTTTCAGCTCCTGGCATCCAACATTAGAGCAAGCTGCTCCAACACCTGGCTGCACCTGGAATGTGGAGCTCATGCTCCCTTCCCATGCCCTTAGCAAGGGCTGGCTATCACAGGGCTTGCCACTGAGCCACAGCTTGCTACTAAAGACACATAATATTTCTGAAAAAGAAAGTAGCTTCTTGCTGGCTTCCTTTCCTACACCAGGTCACAGAGGGATCCGGGAGGAACATAAATAGTTTACCTGTAACATGAAACTGCAATTTCTCAGTACAGCTCTCTGGTACTCTGATGGCCAAGCTCTGCACATCATAATGCTCTTGCTGTGAAATGCAGCGTCAGAAGACAAATTTCTGCAGACTTTTATTTATTTAGCTGTGCTTTGTGGCCTGGCACTCTAGAAGATTCATTGTCACTTCAAACTTTTTTACAGATGTCACAAGGCACAGGCATGACCTGCAGCCAGATTTTCTGCTTTCAGCAATACCAGAGGAGCTACAGCCACCTGGCATATTTGGACAACCAGAGGTGCAGGATGTGAAAAGGCTGCAAAGATCTACAGGTTTCTGGAGAAAATAACCCTTTAAAGTAAACAAAATAATGAATACCAGCTGCCAAAAAAAATTAAGTCACTGATTTGGGATTGCTTAAGTATATCCCTGCTCAGGAAAGCCTTTAAGCAGGTGCTTAATTTCCACATCAAGTTAAGCCCCATGTGTTAATTCTTTATATCCTTACATAAAGATTCCAAGCCCAAACTCCCACTTGTGTGTCAACAGAACACGAAAAACTCTGCAAGACTCCCATGTCTATTCCAGGCTCAGAGTAAATGTTTTTTAACTACCATCAACACTACCTGTTTCATCTGCCCTCTGCAAGCGCTGCACTTAGTGGCTGCATCCTTCAGAGTGGTTTGGCTCACTTCAGTATTCTTTCCAAATATACAGTGAAGAACTTCACAAGATTGGATTTTAAGGAGAAAAATAAGTTTCAGAAGAGCCTGTAATCACAGGAGCTAGAGGCCCACCAATAGTCAAAATGAATGAGCATTAAAATCCCACAGCAAGCATCCTTTCAAAAAGATAACATGAAAGGTTAGGTTATGGTTTGCTGATATGATTAGTGTTTTAATAAAACTCTTCCTAGTTGAAAAATCTGTTCTTGCAGCTCCACTATTTTGCCCAGAAAATTTTTCATAAATTGATATTTGGTCAAAATTACTTGGTAGTGTACAATACAAAGGGTCTAAGGAACAGGGGACCAAGCTGAAACGTAATTAATTTTCCCATCTAAGAGAATGACCTTCATAATTCACTTCAGGCTTCACCTCCAGAGTTGTCATGGCTCATTTCCTCATTACCAAAGTTAGATTTTAAAACACCACTATCCTCCATAAAGTACACTTTGGTTATACAGAGAAAGAGGAAGGAGTATGTTTAAAATTATTTGAAGCACACAAATACCCAATTGCCTCAAATATAAACTGGCCTTCTAACTAATACACTGACCAAAGAGCAAACAGGTCATAATAAAACCAGCTTACAGATGAAAGAAAATATTTTTGAGAACAGAATAAGAAGTCCAAGGAAGGCTCAAAGAGGAGAACTAAATTAAGAAATTAATTGAAATTAATGAACTATATTGACTTTTAAACAAGCACTGAAATAGATGCTGCAAATATGAATCTGTAAGGAATTGGATCCATGTTTGTACTTAAATTGTATAGCGAAAGAAGGACCGGGTAACTTTCACTTAATTCATAGAATTTAGCCAGGAGAAACAAAAGCAAAATCTCCAATTAACATTATGAGATGACTCGGGAGGGCTCCACAGCAGAAAGCAGCTGAAGGCAGCAGTTCATTGCTTGGTAGTAGCCACAACCTGCTGCAAGAGTGAAGGCTGTGAGGCCTGTCTGGGAATATTCATGTCTGCTTGGACAGAGATGATTGACTGCTCTAGCAATTTTAGTGGACATTGCTTCACAAAAAGATGAGAAGGAAATCCAGATAGCGTGTCCATTACTTATTTAAGGAGATTACTTTAGGGGACTGATAGCTCAGGGTGCTAGTTAAATAATTGGCACCTAGGAAGATGAAGCATCTCTCATTTACTTTGTCTCTATGCTTCTGTTTGTTAAAATGCCCCAAAAACCTCCAGGCACAGTAGCTTTAAACGTTTAAACATACTACTGATATTATTTAATCGCATCACAATCTGCATAGCTCTCTTAAAAGTAAACCCCTAGCAGTGTGTCAGAGTACATTAACACAGCAGACTGAAGCTCCGTGCTTAATGTATGAAAACACATATTGGGCACTTGTGAACTGCAAGTGGAAACACCTCTATTGCAAAACCAAAACAGATCCAATCTAGATTTAAAGTGTAAGTACTGCAGAAGAGCAGCCTGTTCAGCTTTTCCTATAGTAATGTGATAAAAATCACTCTACACCTTGCCATTAAAAGGCATCACACTTGTTGAGGGGGTATTTATTAATTTATTTGATCCACCTTTTTAAAACGGGTTAGAGGTTAATAGTGCCACAGTCACATGCTTTTCAAGCAACAGTCTGGGAGAGAAATTCTTTCAAGCCTATTAAAACTCCTGCCTGTCACTTGAAAGTGGAAGGTCTAATAAAAATGTCAAAATCTGCCATAAAAATTAAGTCAAGCCAAACTTTGGCAACTGAAAATGGTAAATGGCAGCAGAGCTAGGAAAATCACTCCTGATGTTTTCAAGTCATGAGAAAGCAGGAGAGAGGGGGGAAAACACCCCAGAGAGGTAGTGGTGGGTAATGCAAACTCTGAAGCACCAAACTCCTCGGTTTGATGTGTGGCCCTACGCAAACACCTTCAGTCACAACGTTGCATTTGAATGCTGCAATGCAGCCAAGTGTAACGGGGATGTTACTGGGTCTCTTGGCCACCTGAAGAAAAGTGGTTTCCATAGAAACACTGGTATTCTTTCCTTGAACCACAACAAACACATGCAGCATTCATAAAGTGTACATTCAGCTGGGCTTAGGCACTCTGGGAGACAAAGTGGATAACAGCACCTAAAGGATGCCAGGGTCTTGCCCTAGACTGTGCTGGACTAATGCTCTTTCCTCCCCTCTTTGGCTCAGCAATTTGGAAAGCCTACTGCAGAAAAGACTCTTCAATCACCATAATATCTATAGCTTAATTTCTCATTTTGTTTAAACTAGCCTGAAAAAAAAAAAACATCCTTGATAAGCTGATTTTTGATTTTTTTTTTTTTTTCATGTGGGTTTGGGGGAATTTTTTGGAGCTGAGCAGAAACAATTTTCATCTTCAAGTATCTGAAAGTCTAGTGCAGTTTACAGCTGCCAGAGTTTGCTTTCAAACTGAAAGGAAAGACAATGGAAGCTGTCTTACAATAGAAGAAAATATTATTACAGAAAGAATTTGGAACTAGAAAACATTGGGGCTCAAAACCCGTAGGCTGGAGAGTGATGGAAGTCTTGCAATTACTGCATCAGCTGTACCACTCTGAGGCTTTCTGAGAATAAATCTGATCTCCTTTTACAGCCTCCAGTATGTTCTGATAGATTACTTCCGGGCAAAGAAAGGTCACAAGAGTTTTGAAATCATTGCTGAAAATGTGTTAAAGGTGCATCCTGCTCATCCTAAACTCAGCGTCTATTACATGTCCCTTTTCTACTTCCATCAGTGCTCACTCCTCCCTTCTCCCTCCCTGATCTTCTCCCATGCAACCACTGCCTTCCCAATTGTCAGGATGTTATCACCAGTGTAGCAAGATCTTTTTTCTTAAGCTGTCAGCACTTGGACTCCCATAGTACATTTATGCAGATTGGAGATCTGATTGATTTTGTGGGGTTATGAAGACTTAAATGAGAACAAAGCCTGTGTTAGGGAGTAGGCTCCTCACCCAGCAACTTTTGAACGGGACAAAGTGCTGCAACTGCTGGTACATTGAGAAAGCACAGAGGACAGGTAATTCAAAAAATATCCTATCATATTATCTGAAGAGTTCACAATACAATCAATTTGCGATTGCAAACACTTCCGACAGTTTCTGATTTTACAAAGGAGTTTTATATCATTATAGAAATGCTTTTCTCCTCCTCTTCCTTCAGTTTTTATAGCTCAGACCATACTTGATTTTTTTTCCTCCTCAGTATATCTTTTCACATCAAAATCCATTTTATCAGGAAATAAAAAAGAAAATCAGAAATGAAATGGAGGAGCAGTGAAGAAGTTCAACCCTGTATAGATTTAATCTCAAACCAAACATGTACTGGTTAATAAACAGCACAAGGAAGGCTGAGAAATATCAAGAATTAAGTAAAACAAAGTGAAAGAAAGTTTAGCAGTCAATGAAATCTGTGGATTTAAGCAGATTTCTACAGTCATCAGAAAAATAGGAAAGGACAATCTTACTACACTCATCTAGTCCCAAAGGCCAAAGCAGATGTGTCCATCAGGTTGTAATTTCTGACCATAAAACTTTGCTTGAATAAAATCCTGCGTGTGACCTTCATACATACTGCTGCTCTACAAACCTCTGTTGCTCTACAGCTGAATCCCATTTAGTTATGACTCACTGCCTTATTTACTTCACTGATCACAATAAGCTTTCAAAAGCCATTACGAAGGCTTGAGTTGGTGTCTGTAAGCATACTCTGGTGACTACCCTGAATGACAAAAAGGTTGGGTTAGAAAAAAAAAGAAAAATAAGGCTCACATATGTGTGATTGCAATAGGAAAATATGTCCAACAAAGTTAATTTCAAGCAGCTTCAGTCAAACCTATTTGTCAAGTGCTATAGGCAACCTACAGAAGAGAACTTTGGATTATTGTAGAATTAGCATTCAAGATAAGTAAAACGTGATACTGTCAAAAGAAAATAAAAAGAAGAGTTAGGAGAAAGGAGTAAGATAAAAAACCCCACAGCCCTAAATGAAAGTAAAATGTTTACCATGGGGTTAAAACATTGCCAATGGATCTCCAAGGACAACACACATCTTTGGCCGAGCTCTGACTACTTTCCAGATGCTGTTGGGGCCTCAAGCACTGCAAATTCCTGCAGAGTTTGCTCCATAAGTCTCAGTGTGAAAATGGAAATGGCAGCATGAGGGCTGAGGAAACTGTGCTGGTCAAGGACGTGTATCAGCACGAGCCAAAGTATTATGTCTGGTCCAAGCTACCAAAGCCACCCCCTTTTCCCTTCACTTGCCACAAAAATGCAAAGGCCATCACACATTTTCCATCAGCCATTCAGCTACTGTATGGTTGTGCTACTAATGATAAATTAAGAACTGGAGGAAACAGCAGGCTCCAAACCACAAAATTAAAGCTTTAATTATTAGTGTATTAAAGTAAGCACCAGCATAATAAAACTAAGAGAAAGATAAGAGAACAGAGTGATTTTCTGACAAAAGAGAAAATAAGTGTTGTATTTATTTCAACCAAGTTTCCCAGTAAAGAAAAAAAGAGTTCCTTGAAAAGAAATAGAGAAGCATGTATTTTATAAAAAGAAATAACTACAGTTAAGTATAGGTAGACCTCAAACACTTTTGAAGGCCTGTCCCACCTCTATTTAAATACTGCTGTAAATTGGAGTCTCACAGGAAAGGAAGTAAGGATTATACTAATATATATCATTAACATCAGTATGGATCTGGATCATAATTCCTTGTTTCATAGTGCTAAATCACTGCCTAGCTGCTATACAATACCTGACAATCCCTACTTCTTTCAGTGTCTATAGACAAAGAAAACTTAAGTTTCTGTTTTTTCTTCGTGGTACCCAATGTGGGCACAGCATAAAAGAGCCAAATAACAATATTTTCCCTCTCTCAATCGCACAAGCACACAAATATTTTGAGACACCACACAGAAGAGTAATATAAATATCGTAGAGAAGAAGAGAAGAGGGAGGAAGGAACCTGCCATGTTGGACATTTTCACAGGTGTCACCGTGACAAATCTCAGCAACTGCACTGCAGCTTTCACAAGGGCATTGGGATGAACCACACTTACTGCTGGCCCTTTCTGTGGCCACCAGAAGAGAAGACTAATTTTCCTAACTTAAAGAACTTCATCTTCTGTTTCTATGCACTAGAACATGCCTATAAATGGTCCCTGAAGGCACTTCCAGTGATATTATGGGGTATGTCATTCACAGGTCTTCTAGGATAAAACTGCTCGGCTTTCCTATAGTATCATACCCCCAGTCAGAGCTGTTAAAGACATGCCTTAAGGTACAAGTGGAAGACATTTAAGGGCACTGTAATCACTTATAAAAACAGATTCTGAGGGAAGAATACAGTACTGCGCTGCTGGCAATCATCTCAAATTATTTATCTTCACATCAAAAAATCACTATGAAGTGTCTGAGTATTTCTGTTCACATTGTTTGGGAGTTATTTGCAAATTTCACTAAAAAAAATGAAATAAAATCTTATGCAGGCTGTCCATTACTGCATCATTATGAAAATAACTCTGTACCTAATATCTTGTTTCATGACATCTTTGCTCACGACTTGTTGGATTTTCGAAATGCACAGTCCTAAGTAAATTTTTATCCTTCTCTATTGAATGAAAAGGGCAGTTTAAAAAGAAATTTAGACCAATTTTAAGCTATTATTATGAATCTAATGTTTTAAACAAGCATTTTACCAAGCATTAAAAGTTGGGGATTTTAAAGGCTCTTCTGTAGTTTATACAATGAGAAAAAAGTGAAAACATTAAAAAACTCCAGATATTTTGACCTAAAACAAACCAAACTTTAAGCAGTTTATATTAAAATAATTAAAACAAGCAAATAATAAATTAAATGACTAGTATATTTTTGAACATTTAGGCTGTGCTTGATAGAAGAGGCCCCAGACCTCAGACTCAGTGGTGTTATGATTCCAAGGAAAGGGTCATGCTTGCATGAAAAAGGCAAGCTTGAGAATACTGAATGTCACACACTGAAAAATATGATATTTAGTCTTGTTCTAGTATTTCTTTTACAAATAAAAAAACAGAATGGCCTGAATGTTTAAATTAATGTTTTTTTCCTGGTCTTTAATACAATGCATTTTTGCTAAGCATTTGTCCAAGTTATAAACCATGCCAATATGTGGCAAAAGTTAGAGTGGTCCCCTTCCCTGCTACTAACATTTGTAAGAAATACAATAAAGAGCAAGAGATGAGTGATATAGAGATACAGAGAAAAGGAGAAAGGCAAGAAACTGGTGCCAAGTCACTGGATTATTACACTGGAGCTTCTGCCTATGTTCAGTTAAAACAGAACACATTAACTGTGGTAAAATATTTTAACAAGCAAAATGTCACCAATACATGCATGCAAAAGATTAAAACCTTCGTTCTTCATTTGGATTGTTCCAAACAAAATACAGGGCCCTTAAAAAATAGGGAATATGATATCTACTAGGCATGCAGCTGTATTTGACCATGCATTTACAAGAAACAGTTTTCACTGGAAAATATTGAACTCATCACTATCATACCAGACCTTTCACTCCCCCAACAAATGGTAATGAAATTTAGGTCAAATCTGTTCCATCCACATTTCAAATGTTGACTATGCTTTCAACAACAACAAACACAACTTTTGCATTAAATAATAATTGAATATTGAAATATTGGACCATTAGCTCCTTTGGATTGTTCTACTTTACTAGGCATTCCTAATTTCTCCAAATCACAAATAAGGTACTTAAAACATAATTTTGTGAAATAGTTTGTAAGCACTCCACAGGAAATAAATAGCTAAGTTTTGGAGTTAATTAATGCTAAGCACAGAACATCAGCTAGCATTACCCATCCTGGATTAAAAAAAAAAAAAAAAAAAAAAAAAGCTTAAATACCAACATTGTAGAAGGCATCTTAAAAAGATGAAGTTCACTTACTCATTTTCCCCTCTGAATTCTAAAACATTGGGTAGTTCCAGTTTCTATGTCAGCCTTTTGAGATTGAAAGAGATGGAATTTATTCCAATTGGAATTCTTTCAAAATCATGTCTTTTACTGCTTCAGCCATATCAAGCAGAAACTGTGATACTTTTCATTACACAGATCTATCTACTTGTAAAATTTAGCAGAACAAAAAAAGTGCTAAAATCACTAAATTCTCAAAAAACAAGAGTGTCATTGGTAAAAAAATCAAAATAAGCATTCAAGACATTTTCATTAGCATTGTCTTGTCAGTAATCCATTGAAGCCAAACCTTTGACTTTATGAATATTGGATCAATTAATTGCATATTTCTCTTAAATCTCAAGTATAAATACAGAGCTAGAAATAATCAAAATTTAGTTTTGTTCTTAAGAAAAGTTTAATAATGAAACTGAAATAAAAAACTTTGGCATGTCAGGCAGGAGTTACTGTTCCAAAACAGCAAAGAAATAACAAATGCTTAAACCCCAAATTTGAATCCATATTTCTAAAGACTTCTCTCAGCGGCCTTTTGAGAGAACTGCTCAGTCACACCAGTGATTTACTAATCCAGCTCAGAGGGATTTCAGAATTATTTTCTCTTATCATCCTGCCACTATCACAAGAGCCCAAAGCAATGTCATCACCCCTTGTCCAGTAATTGTGGAACAACACGAAGGACATGTACTGGGCACAGGCAACTTTCTGAATCTTCAGATTTTCTCTAATCCCTTTTTTAAAACAGGTAACTTTTTCAGGTGGGTGGGCTGAAAAGGTTACCCATGCAACAACCTTTATTTCCCAACAAATTCCATTAATTGCACAAAAGTAAACCAAAGAGTAGTAGGAAGTAGTGATCATTTTGACAGTAACTCCTTTCGTCTTTTCCAGGCTATTTTGAAGCAGGCAAAACGTGTCTGATTTCTTTATCACATTTCAGCAGCCTTTACATAGAAAATGGATAAAAGCTGACTTTATAGCTATAAGTCACTAGGACTAACAGAAACCAAAGCAGCTAAAATTAAAATTAACCACACTATTTGGTATTTTGTATAAAAAGAAGCCAACAAAAATTACAAATTCCCAGAAAGATAGAAAACTATTAAGGTAATATTTTGCATGTCACAGCAGAAACAACAACAGGAAATCTCTTAAGTTGTCCTACCTTCTTGAACTGCCTGAAAAGGATTGTTGCCATCCACAAATGTCACTGAACATGTGATTTTCTCTGTTTGTAAGATTTCATCATTCTGGTTGAGATCAGCTACTGCCATTCGAAAAACTTCCTCATCTTTTTTGGCAGATTCATCAAAAATTGCCCCTGTGGAGGAAAAAAAGAAAAAGAACAAAAATCACATTGCACCTTTCATCTGCAGTATTCCAAAGCATTAATCATAAGAACTTAAGACTTTTTTTTTTTTCTAGATAATCCATTCCTCACTCCTTAAAAGACATTCTCTCTATACAGAACCCAGAAGATGCTTCACAATATATAGAATTCTTACATTTTGACATAATTTAAGACATAGATTGAGGCTAAGCATTGATGCCAGCTAGAAATATAGGGGAAAACTAATTAGGCACAAAGCAAATGATCTGCATAAGAATATGGCCATGAAATGAGAACTGAGTTTCTTCCAAAGGTGCCATTTAATGTATTGAATTACTATAGTGGGCTAGGACCTATATTTAACATCATGTCTACTGACAGTTAAAAAATATACAATTCAAACAATGTGAGAATAAGCCTAAAGAGGTAGCAGCACTGGGAAAACGAGGTAGAATTGACACCCACAATCAATAGATAGGTCAGCAGCCAATATAAATTATTTCAAGCGTAATACCTCTAGGATTTGCAAAACAACAATTCCATCTAATTTTCTGACTCTAAGTCAGTAAGTTAAATTTAAATTTAAATGGTTAATTAAAATAAATTCTGCCTTTATAAAGCTCACAGAAAGTGAAAGTTCTGCCTATTTCTTCAAAACATTTAAGCAGAACGTTGTAAACGGAACCAACTCAAGAGGAGCTGGCACAGTGAGAGTGCCCAACCCTCATTTAGCCAATTCTTTAGGTGCATGGAAAAAGAATTCCAAGACTAATTCGGAGATTTTAAGCTTTTTTTTTCTTTAAAATATAGCATCACTTTTAGCATCACTCATTTCCTATCATTTTACACTTGCTTTTTCTATGAACTATTTATCCAGAGATGTCTCAAAAAGTCCTATGACAAATACTAAATTGTTTGAAACCTTAAAATCAAGGCTATTAGATTTTCAAGCACCTTTAAAGCTTTCAATCCCAGTAGATTAGATAGACAGAAGAGCTGCTTTAAAACCAGACTTCTGAAAACCATGTTTATTCTTGAGTGTCTATTGTCAGTACAGAACTAATCTAAGGCAGTGAACTGTCAAGGCAACAAAGACAACAGGAGATGCTGATCACTGATAACTGCAGGTAAACACCCACAATCAGAGCTGGAAAGAACTGAAAACTATTCATTTAGAGGAAATGGCTACTTTAAGATAAATAAACTTCATACACAGTGTTTGCTGTGTTTTTCCCACTGACCTCTGACACTCATCTCCGTGCCAGCAGCACTCATCCTTCACGAGCATCATCTCTTCCTACAGTCTGACCGCTTTGACTCCAGCATTTTCCCTCCTGAAGCTCCTACCATCTGGAACAGCTGTTCTCTACCTCTCCACCTCATTCACCTGTCATCTCTGTGCAAATCTCAGTTGAAAACATTCATTTTTCCCCTTGCCTCCATTTCCTTTTCCCTTGTTTTATTTAGCTCCATGAAGCAAAGGTGCACATGGCCAAGAACACGCTCAGTATGCAAAACATTACAAACCCTGTCTTCTTCACAAGAGTTATTTGTGGATACATGCAGAATTCAAGGGGACAAAAAACTGTGTCCAAGACACATCTTAAAACATGTTTCTTGCCTCATGGAAATAAAATCAAACCCACACAAGCTTCACTTGAGGGTTGCACCCATACTGATAATCATGACATGTCCCTACAAATATTTTAAGGAGTGATTCTACATGGCTACTTAGTAACAAGGGTAAAAGTAAGGGGTAAAAAAAGAATTGGAAAATAATTATAGTAATTAGTCAAATTCTATCCCTGTAGAGTTCAAATTCTACACCTCTGACACAAATGCTATACTGTAAATCAAATATATACAGATTTCATGCACACACACAGGGCAGCTGATGACTGTGTTTCAGAACAGCATGGCAAAACAAAGATCTTCCGTCCAACACTATGGAGTACAGCTTCTTATTCAACAAATGGGAAATACCATCTTAAGCCTGGCTTGGTCCCCAGAATAACCCAGGTCATTTATTGAGGAGAGGATACAGCAAAGTCTATGTTTCTTTTGTATGTGTCATCATAGAAAACCCCTTCAGCACCTTTGCCCTTCCACTGGGCAACTGAGGGCTGCTGCCAAGATAATCCTGGACTGGTGAATCCATCTGGGTTCTCAAGAGATGAACCTTCTTCACAATCTTGTCCTTCTTTTACACACAGGTATTCCTAATGAACTGCCATGGTTTCTTCTAGTTTCTCAGCCTGAAAGAAACCTCTGGCAGCACCTGAATGTATAAGAGACTGGGCTAGATCTAACTCCATGTTTTTTCACAAATGCTGCTCTTTCTCACTTGAGTACAATGCCTCTACTTTTGCTCTGACCAGTGGTTATATTTTTATGGCTCCATATTTCAGACAAATTCCAAAATTTCTCCTATATCTGACACTTTAAAGGAACTACCTCACAGAAACATCACACATGTTCTAGTGTAGGAGTATCTCTGTAAGTAAAACACATAGATATATTGATGAATTGCAAAACAATTCTACTAAACACAGTTTGTGTCTGACCATCCAAGCAGGAATTAGATTATTTTCCTTTAGAAACTCAGGCCTTAGTCATTAGAGGATCTAACTTCTCTACATAGAAAGCTTTCTAAGATATAATAAAGGTTACAGTGTTACTTTCAGGAGATGGCAGTGCACAGCAGCACATGCATTACACTTTCAAATAGTGATAAGAGAAATTTTATTACTTAATTGCTCTCAAAATTTAATTTCAGTTCTTACATAAAATTGAAAACCTAAAAACAAAACAAAATCAAGCCACAAAACCACTGAATCATTTTTAAATTGTTACTATTCCCATATATATATAATTTTATGTCCCTGTTTCAGCTGTTTCTCACGTGTCTACATATCTGCCTATATTACAGAGAGGAGGTGGAAGAAATACTGCTTTTGCTTGTTTTAAAGAAAAGCCATTTCAATGAAAAGATGGAAGGGATTGTTTGGACAGTACTAACACTGGTGGAATATTTTCCTTTCACTGTTATTTCAGGAATTACCTTCTAGTTTACAGGACTCATCTTTCTGATGCGTAAGAGGTATATCAAAATTTTTACCTGTAGCTCAACATGCAACCTTTAACTTAAGGTTAACTTAAACCGTAGGTATGAGATGTGATATTTTCTTGCCAAGTCCTGAAGTTTTTTTTGTGTATTCTTCAAAATATTGTCATTCAACCAAGTCAAGCAACAGAAATGAACAAATAAAAAGGGTACCAGACTTGAAAATTACTTCCCTAGTGAGGCCTATATTCTCTCTCATTTCTTCATGTAGAGCTCGAAATGAGAGAACTGTGATGACCACAAACTTACTCGGAGTACATGTCTAGACTGAACCCTTTTGACCATAAGAAAAATTGTTACAGAAAGTAATAAGAGCTGAGGAGGAAAATAAAATTATTTCTATAGATATTGTAAGGCACTCACTCTAGAAAAATGATGCAACATCATTATTTACGAAGGGAGAAAGTCTTCAAAACTATACAAAAGTAATGCTGTTCATTTCTCTTCCAGCCCCACTGCTCATCTCAGCTGGAAGTGCCACACATTAAACATGTCATTTCTAACTGTGCTCAAGGAGCATTCCCATGATTGCATCAGGAGCTGACATGCTGACACAGCAACCACTCTGCACCAGTTTCCCCCTCCTGTTTTATTAGTATGTCATTACTTCCAGCTTTATTTCCGGATCTGTATGAGGACAGCACAAACATTCTTTTCTGGCTTTTTAAAAACTCTCAGCACATCAATAATGTTGTGTGGTTTAGCAGGGAATTCTTTGCATTTAGCTATCTCATTTGCACTCAGCCATGCCACCAGAAACCTGTCATTTTAAGTTAATATAGACCAGATCAGAGAAATTAGCAATAAGTTCAGATACTGATAACATCATTAGAATGGCTTTTCAAAGATTCCTTGTCCTACTGACTGATACACACACAAAAAAATATAATCCAAATTAGATAGCTTTTTCTAGAATGATTTGAACAGTCTTGTGGAATCAGTCCAAAAAAAAAAAAAAAAAAGTGAAATACGTCATGATTGCAAGGACAAAGAGAGAAGAGATTTAAACCATTGTTCGTCTTTCTATCAACTGAGAAAGGACAAAGTCCACTACTTGAAGTGTTCTCAAGTGCTAAAATTTTATTACATAAGAAAGTATGACATTTCTGGATTTCAGTGCCCCATATTAGTCTCAGAAAATTAAGTACCTTATTTCAAAGAGCACACGGATTAAATGCCATTGTGAATTGAGGTCACAGTTCAATTTCAGTGCATTTGATTTTCACCTTCTAACACTGCACACACACCCCTCACCAATAAAAGCCATATATGCTTTGTTCAGTAATTTACTAGTTCATTTCAGGAATGTTTGGAGAGAAAAGGAAGAAAATGGGAAAAGTTTCTACAAAGAAACTTTTTGAGCAACTATCTCATGTTCTCAGCAGGTCCTGACTCGATGACAATTCTTTGTGCCACTGATATCGCTAACTTTTTCCAGTGCCTGAGTCCAATTACACTGCGTTTTCTCAACTGCTGCTATTGAATTATTATTCTGAATGAGAAACTTAACACTGCTGCTGGGAGAAGGATGGCCATGCTGTTAATGCTCAGAACTTGAAGCTGAGAGTTTTGACTTTTCATGGCAGATCTCATCTTTTTTTCCCCCACATATTCTTCAGATCTATCACACATTTCCTTCAGATCTATGAGCTTATTTCCACAGGTCCAGCTCCCCCATATCAAATACAGTTAGGAAACATTAATTTCTAGAGGCCTAAAACTGGTATTTGAGATCCTTAGAATCATTGTAGAACCAAATCTCATTATTTCTAGGCCACATGAACGTCTGGCTGGCAAAATTTTCATCAAGTCCATTCATTTTTAACTATAATGGCAAATGCCTGGGTATGTTGCATACTATCATGCCTGATTTACAGAATAAAGGCATGCAGCTTTAGTAGGCCAATTATAATGGTATTATTGTCAACAACAACAAGAGGGACTGCAGGAGTTCTAGAGAGGGCCTGCAGTAATGTGGGAATTTAGGAAGTCACATACAGAGACCTTGCCTTGTGCATGCAGCTCCCATTATCATGGTATTCAGCATGCACTCATACAATTGGACCCTAAATTTCATTGTGACACATTAAGAGCTGTTGTTAAGCTTCTCTATTGACCAACAGGCAGCTGAGTATGTGCAATCACATCTTGATTTTGCCAGCGAAGGGAAAACAGCACGCTCGCCTCTGTCTTTTAAGTTGATTAAGTTTTAGAAACAGCACAGCAAACTTTATTTTGTCCTTGCAGCATACAGGCAGTTGAACTCCTCCACCTCCTGGATCAGGAGGGAGCTCCCAGAAGATGCGTCCCGAGCCACCTCGCACGTCAGGCTGCGGTTGCCGGGCGCAGCACAGGGCTGGGCTGCCGAGCCCCGCGGCCCGTGGGGACCACGGCTGCCTCACCCGGGGCCAGCGCGGGGCTTTAGCTCAGGGCACAGCCAATCCTGTGTTCTGGAACCGACAGCCTCATGCGTCTGCTCCCCAGAGCCTCCCTACCCTGCACCGCAGGGATCTTGGCACCACAGTGCATCTAGGTCAAGCTGAAATTTTTGAAAACACTACTTGTTTGTTCATTTTAATTTTTCAAGACTTTCACAGCTCTCATGATGATGTTAAAAGAGACAGCAGGGTAGGCTGAGGAACACCTGCATCATCTCCATCTGCAGATAAGGTAATATCTCCATGCCCACCATGATTTGTTTTTCTACTTTACATCTCTTATTTTAACAAGCACAATAAAGACGTCGAGCAATACACTAGCACATACCTTCCACTATTTATCATCAGACATATAAAAGAAAATTAAAACAACCAGCTTAAGAGAATGCATTTGCCAACACTAAATCTACACATACACATGGAAGTTCTACTTGTTACTTTTAGCAGCACAGATGAGACCAGAAAAACTTCCCTAACAGTTTCTTGATTACCACTGACACAAGACTGATCAACTAAGAGAAGCAACAGGCCTACTGTAATTTTTTAATAACTTTTATAGAGGTCTGCTTCTGATAGAGAAGAGTGGATATTTTCCCAGACCATGAACAATGCCTGTTTCCCTGAGACAATATACACTACAGATCCCTGCTACCTCCAGAAACAATTGCTTAAATAACAACAACTGTATCCACTTTTAACATAATGGGAAAAAAAAAAAAAAAAAAAAAAACAGCAGCAAAAATATTAAATATAAGGCCCACACCTAATCAGAATATGTGGGGGAAAAAAAACACAGTCCTTTTCTGCTCCTTTTATAAGCACTTCACCCATTTTCACATCAGCGATATGACTGGAATATCACAGAAGTGATAAAGCAATCCCTTCCCTTTATTGTTTTCATTTTCTAACTTGAAATATTTGAAACAGAGTTGAATGAGGAACTTTACAGTTGTCTTAATCTGGCAAATTGCTAGAGGCAAAGTCTGCTTGAAATACACAGAAAATCAGAAAAGTGCAGCTATCATCTAAACACAGAAAAGTCTCTCCATTCTTCTGCCAAAACATGGTCGTTTTTTAATGTCCCAATCTCAAGTAAAACAACTGAGACTTTTCTGCTTGGCTTTGAAAACTGTTATTTGTTTTAAAGTACACCTTCTCCTTTTTGTTATCTCTGGAGTACACCTACCAAGCTTTGGAAGAATGGTGGCTTGACAGGTTGACAAATTAAATGAAGAGTCCACCTTTTATGCATTTCTGAACATATTCACATGCAGTGAGACCCAATGCTTTAACTATTGTATGAAAAACCTATAAATTATAAGGCGATACTGAATTTCTAGGTAAGGTGGGACACATGCCTGAGGGTATAGAATCAACTCTCTTTGCACTTCCTTAATTTAATTTTAACATGATTGAAGGTGGTCTGGGGTCAGTTCATCTGCACACAATAGGTGCTACAGCTCTGCGGAGCTTAGGAAATATTGAAAATTACTGCTCTGATAGTTTGCAATGCCAGAATACATACTGGATATTTTTTTCTGTTTAATTCTACAACAACATTGTTGATACACATCAATGTCTTTGGGAATTATGTTCACATTTGGAAAGAACAGACTCTAAGATTTTATCCTCCTTATTTACACTGTCTGTCAGGCACATATGCACAAGCACAAACTCCTTCCAATCACCACTGAATTATTTTAAGCTCATCCTGCAGATATTTCTAATTGTTCTCAAGTTCTAAACCATCATTTTACACTTATATTTAATGTTGCAAATGGTACAATTTGTCAAAATCATCTGCTGAATCTTGTTAATTTTATTTAAAAAACAGCTGTTCATTTGCCAGTCCCTTTTTGTGATATGCTGTTGTTGGCTACCAAGTTAAAAAAGAGGAATACAGAGGGAGAGGAAGGCAAAACATTGTGGTCCTACCAAGAAATTCACTTCATAGGATATAATGAATTAGAAGGGATCCACAAGGATCAAAAGTTCAACTCCTGGCCTAGCACAGGCCAGCCCCAGAAATCATACCATGAGCTATCCATTTTGATGTATTTTTTCCTATTCAGCATAGAAAGTGTCCAGGTAAGTAATCAAGTCCCTTCTCAATTGCTCAACATTCTCATTAACTTAAGGGGCCCTCAAATAGAAAAGGAGTGCAAAAACTACTATATCAAAGAAATAACAATTGACATACACCTAGTTTTTTCTTTTTAAGAGCTAACTAATTGATTGTACAAATTGCAGAGCCACAAAGAATTTGTTCCTGCAGATTGAAAAGTGCTGCACAAGCACCTGTTGGAGCATTGGAGACTGCTACCTACTTTTGTAAATGCAGAAGGCACAATATTATCATCATATAAAGAATAAATTGTATATGCAATGTACCTTTCATAGCTTAAGAATTAAGATATTTTCTGCGCACTGTTCCACTCCAAACTTGATGTGCTGATTAACTACAGTGATAATATCTTCACATTCATTATGCAACAAATGAGCTGATAATAATGAAAAGCTTTTCATGCTTTCTATCATATCCATAACTATCCATTTAGGGTCTAGCTGTGAAAAGCATCTGGTTTGGTAGATAGACTTGCCATATTATTGATACCCCATATAGAAAGTTAATGTGATGATCATAAATTTACTGAATAGTACACACATTCTTGAAAAAAGAACATTAGCAAACAACTTCAGAATGTATTTTCAGAGCTTAATTGCTGGTTTAGAACCAGAGCAAACACTGATTCGGTGAACTATTTCATAATTTTTCTTAGCCCCTACCTGTTAATGGAAGAACACTTCAGTGTCAACAAGGATGACTGAATCCTAAAAAAAACCAATCCCCTAAACAGTTGTTAAGCATTTGTCATTGTCTTCCATTCTCGTACTAACTGCTCTGCCTGTGTGTGCAAATTCTGTGTCACAGCTGAGACAGCCACAACACAGAGTATCATCAGACAATTTCAGACAGCTTCAACCCATACAGAGTAATACTACACCACTGCAGAAGGCTTCAAGCATCTGCCCTCCTTGTTCTTCAGCCCAACCTGTTATACCCTCCTGTTCCTGCCTGGCACCTGTGTGCCCTCTGCTCCCTTTGGTGATGGTCAGTGCCCCTGGGCACTCCATGGCTCATTGCTGTCAGTGCTGCTCACCTGCTTCTCACAGCTGTAGCTCACTGGGGATGAGGCTGGCCACAGCCCCACCCCAATTACCACAAACTGTGTGCCTACAATCACTGCTTGTGATTCTCAAAAGAAGCTACTGCTTTAATTAATCGAATGACGCAGACTGCTAGGTAGAGATAGAGAGAAAACTGCTGCCAAACTATTTCTTTATGACATGAGGCAGCTGCAGCACCTCAGTTCTGTAGCAGCTGAACTTAGTGGAGAAGAATGAGATTCCCAATATGCTGGAGATGTTGCTAAAACAAAAACATATGCCTGTGTACACACACACAGAGACGTGAAAGAGCAAAGACTGGCATGTGAGGCTTTTCTGGAGGGCATTTTTCTCTTTTTCCCTTCCTATTTCACAAGCCTTTTGCTGCAAACAGTTTAATCATTTCAAAGAGTACAGAAACCTGGCTTACAACACGTAGATACAGGTGTTGACACTAAAGATTGCCACTGGGAGGGTGCTACTTCTTGAGTACCACACAACATAAAAATTCAGCCCCCTATTGCCTCTAAAAAAAATAAGACAGAGGTGCTGAGTCATCATGCCACAGACTCACAGAATTATTTGGGTTTGAAAGCACATTTAAAGACCATGGGCAGGGACACTTTTAACCTGATCATGTTGTTAAAACCCCCATCCAAGCCAACCTTGAAGATGCTCAATGATGGAGCATGCACAACTTCTCTGAGTGTCACAGAGAAGTACAGAGAGATAACCTTTAAATATATTGCTTATAAAAATCTATCTGATACAATATGCAGTGATACGAATGTCATGGTTAAGAATTAAATAACAAAGGGAAGAAAGCAGTAATGAGAAACTGTTTCATGAGCCCTATTGAATATGTAAAGGCAGACTGAAAAAAATCCTTTTCTTAAACAGCTTTTCTATTCTCCTGGAGGAGAGACACTCAGAAAATTTACACACAAACGTGTTATTTGAATGGAAATGGGATCAACCAAACAAATTAGTCCATTTTCTTGCAAGACAGGACAGGACTGTGTTGTGGAGGGCAATTTACATTATAGTTGAAAATTAATATATGTAACTTCTTTCACTCTTATTTCACAAAGAGTAACAAATCTGGAAGCAATCTGTTTCCAATTTCAACACAAAAACCACATCCAAAATTGCCCCAAGTAATAGCTACTTTCCAAAGAATGGTACAAATACCTGCTTCTAGAAACACAGTTCTTTCTTACTTCTCAGTGCAGATTTTGCTGAACTAGTGTTACTCCCCTTAGTCATAACTTTTTTAAATTTTATCAAGAGGACCTTTCACCAAAAGGACAACGCATGTGGCTCTGAAATTCTCTCTTTAAATATTCAGAACTACAGGCCCCAGGTGCCTTCATGATTGAGGATGCTGAATACTTAAATCCTTTGTTGCTTCCTATAGAAGATGGTGCCATATCATCTTTGTACTTCTTATTCAAGTCTGATAGAATATTTTCTACTTTCTCAACTCATCATTGGCATGTGTGTATAAAAAACAATTTCTCAGAAAATGTGTCTCAGACAAGCTAAAAAAATTTTTATTTCAAAAATGTCACCCAATAAATTATTGTAATGAGGCTTCAAATTTAAACCAGTCAAAATAAGAAGTGGAGAGTAAGTAATGTCATTCCACATGAGACACATTAGAATATGACCAAAGTCCTGCTTTAAATTTCTTTAACTCTGCTGCAATTTCATTCACCCATTGTTTTAATAAACCTACATTTCTTCAGAAATACAAAGCTCTTTGAAACTTCAGTTTTATGAAACACATGTGAATTTGCATTTCCCAAAACCTCACTGCAAGTCAATTAAAAGCTCAAGTTCTGCTAAAGAGTAGTTTCCACGGTGCTATAGAAGTGTGTACTTTTTTTTTAAAACAAGACAAAATTTCTGATTTTAAGAGAGCTATTCTGAAAAATGAAGAACAGGTATTTCTTCCATTGGCTTCTATAATGTCAGCCTCCAGGTCCATAGCTGGAATAAACTTGAATCTCCCCAAGATCACAAAAACATTAGAGAAACTAGCCCTGGCATTAGATATTTTTAATGAGACCTAGAACTACGTGTTTGGCTTAAGTTATCGCCTGTCAAGAACAACTTATAAAAAGCCATATGAAATTGAATAATTACTTTCCCATTTTAGAGATGAAGTAATATTAAGCAGATGTGGAGTGACTTGTTCAGACACTCCATAATTAGTTGCCTGTCAAAATTAGAAGAATCTAATAAAAACCTGATTATTCAAAGTACCTATCTTTATTTCTGTCACTTAACACATAATCTTGGAACACTGATATTAAAATCACAATAAGTATGCTATTATTATAGCTCCCAACTTATCTGAATTTTTTTTTTTTTGGTTGGAGAGTTTGAGGAGGAGAGGTTGTAGGTTTTGGTTTGTGTACTTGGTTTGGATTTTTATCTTTTTTTACTGAAGTGGCTCCAAACTTAAGGTGACAAAAATGTGTTTAATGCCTTCAAAATCATTGTAACTTCAACAGATTTGAAGTCAAGTAACTTAGGTAAAGGCTTTCTTTTAAATTTTAAAACATTTTTAAATCAGGGAAAAAAATGCAAACCAGAAAGTGGGAAAAGAAACTAAAATATTAAATTATACAAAAAAAAAAAAAAAACCACACAAGAAAAAGTTGTGTCATTAACCATATTCAAATCTGAACATGAAACTTAGAGACCTGAATATGAATAAAAAGATTCAAGAAGTGATACTTGTGGAGGTATCAAACTTGTTCTTGTTGCTGCATGATCACTACTGAACAATTTAAGTTTGTGAGAAGCCAGCCAAAGACAGGGAAGCATTTTGACAGCAGCCAATTGTAGGTAACAGATCATTTTGAGAAAATTTTCTAATTTATCACAGAATTACTAGGTTGAAAGAGACTTTAAAAATTATCGAGTCCAACCCATTCCCTAACACCTCAACTAAACCAAGGCCAGTCTTTTTTTAAACACATTCAGGGATGGTGACTCCACCACCTCCCTGGGCAGACAATTCCAGAACTTGATCATTCTTTCAGTGAACAACTTTTTCCTGATAGCCAGCCTATATTTCCCTTGGTGCAGCTTAAGACTCTGTCCTATCATTCTGCCAGTTGCATTTACAAAAGGGGTAGAAAGAGAACAAGAAAACTTCCACCATAATAAAAACAAAAATTTTCTCTCTTTAATAAACCGTTAATATATTCTGAAATAATTCCAGCTACTAACTTCCTGGGAACAAAGATCTAGGTTTTGTTGTTCTCTAGTCTGCAGAACAGTACCTGTAAAAAATCTGCATGTTATTTTCTGTCACCAGTGATAAGCACCTAAGTAATAAATAGGGAAATCTAGGAAAGAAGAATAACCTTCCTACTGTTCCTGTAATCATTTTTAGTATCAGCAAGTCACCCAGCTCACTAGTTTATGAAAAAAAAATTTTTTATTATCTACTTTGAAACTTTGAGAAAACAACCACAGTAGTCACTGTAATATGAACATTATAGCAAATTAGGAAACTATTTTACAAATCAGAAAGACATGTTACATTCAAGTCTAGAATCTAAATTCTGCTCTCCTTGGAATTTAAATACTTCAGTAGATAAATTTAGTTTGATTTTCCAGTCACTTCTGACTTAATCAAGTCCTTTTATGGTTTGGGAAAAGATGAAGAAACTTAGCTCACATTGACTTTGCCTACAGGTCTGTCACATCACCAGACATAAAGCTTAAAAAATTGTCTACAGGTTTTGAATCTCATTATTAATATATCACTTAATTATCACAGGACCATTTTAATTAGTTATTACTGTATTATTACCAATTACTACAGAATACTTAGAGTATATTGTGGCACATTTTGTCTGGGAAAATGTATAATTAATTTGTCAAATTACTCCAAAAGATTATACCAGAATTCTAGCTAATATAAATGCTTTTGCACCTATAACTCCTGGTACTCAAATTCCTAACCAGACGTTGGTAAAAACCCAGTAAAAAGCACTGATACAGGGATTCCCCAGCAGACTGTGCCAAACACAACTTGTTTCTTAGAAGACTTTTCTTTTTAATCTCTCTCTCTCTCTTGTTGGCCTCTTTCCAAGCAGGAAGAGGGTACCTAAATATTCTGTATTTAATAGTAATGGAAGAGGCATTTCTAGGAATTAGATCTCAGCTGTAGGCATGACTCCTAATCCTTCATTTGAAAAGCAAGTACAACTTGACTGAAGTCATGGTTTTCCACGCTAGATCATCACTGTACAATAATTTACTCTTTATAACAAAGTGCAGCTAATGTAAGATAAAATTTCTAAGAGGAAAACTGCAGTGCCCAGAATTTAGGAGTTATGTACATGTTGCATAACAACAGAGCAGCTATACTTTACTGGCCCTTAATAAAGGGTAAAAGTAGTTGAAGAAATGGGACCACAGCAAATAGTCACATCCAGATCTCTTCACTATCCTCTGTTCCAGACAAAATGTAATGCAAGTCTGCATTCACTTATGCAACTCTAAGATCAATATGTAGGTAGCAATCCACATTTTCATGAACAAAATTCAACTTCTTTCCACTTGAGGGAAAAAAAAAATCAAACCTCCAAACCATTTAATATTTTACAAAGAAAAAGTATTATTCATCAGCTTGACATGGCAACCAAGAGGTATTTCCCTGATTCAGGGATCTTAGAGGATTTTCTTTCAGTATTACCCTTTTTGCCTCTAGTTATCCTACTGAAACATCTCCTCATGGTTCCTTTTACAGGTTGAAGAAAAATAAGCCTTGCAAAGCATCTTACTGCTCATACATAAGCATTTCCACTTTTCATTTTTTTTTCTTCTTTTTTCCCTCACATACAGATAACATAATTTTCCTCTTTGGTCTTAGAAATAGAATGCCAAAAAAAGATTTCTTGAAGCATAAGGTAAAATTTACATCAGACATTACCCTACTCACATTTCTCTTCTCATCCCTCCTTCACTTTCATGGGATTTATATCAATAAACTTTGCAGCAGATTTATTTAAAGCACTTGTAAAGCTGTTTGTACTGTCCAGAAGTAACTCAAAGTACAAGGATGCTGCAGTCATGGCTGGAACATGGTTTAAACTCCTGCGAAGGAATAAAACTGAGCAGACATCTTCAGAACTTTCTACAAATTCTTTGACAATGTCCTAAAATACATGAGGAAATATCAGGAGCATTCCTTATTGATTTATTATTATTCCTTATACCATTATGAACCACATTCCACTGTGTTTCCTAAGTAAGGGAGTTCACACCTCTGCCTCCTGTAGAAGGGCTATATTTCCCATAGGACTTCCATACTGTACTTTTCTTCCCTCAACTCAGGAAAGAGCCAGGCTTGGAAGCACATCTTTGTCATCAGCTATGCTTACAGAAGGATGATATATACTGGCTGAAGTTTCAGCTTTCCCCTTTGTTTATCTCAGAACAAACAAATAAAACAAACAATATTTGTTTGTGTTTGGGATCTAAGCCCCAGTAGCAGGTACCAGTCTGGTGCGTGGGTAACTTCTTGACCTGTTTGCTACATAATGCTATTCCACCTTATATAAACTGGCTTGGGAATAATTACTTGTCCCCAGAAGATTGTAGTTTCTATTCTTGTTTATCTTATCTCTCTCTGAATATGTACAGAAAATAGGGAGGATGGCTGTTACTCAAGCTTGAAGATGCATGACTTATTCCACTTCTCCACTTACTTCTAAAAAAATCCTTAAATACTCTTTCATATAAGGTGGGAGGAAAGTCCCCTTTCCTCATTATGCAGGTAATCTAAGTAAAAACATCACTCCAAAAGATCATATTGTTATATTTGCAGTCTGCAATAAGCCATCCTGCATTATATGAAATTCATGGAACCTTTGATTAAAAAATGAAAATGCATATAACAAGCTCACAGAAGGGGAACACTGTATGGAATTATCATCTCATGCATACACACTGTCTAAAAGAAAGTGAAGAAGCAAAAGAACATGGTTTCCAAAAAGAAATGGCATGTCACATATTTTAAGCCAAGGCAGAGTCTTCTAAAAGTGCAATAAAAATTGGTCAGGTAGAAGTCAGTTGGGGTTTATGAGCTCTATCCTAGAATGTATAAGGATGACAAGGCTAACAAAGACTAACTATTCTATTACAATTCTTCAGTGGTAGCATATCTAGTCCATTATGTATGAATCTACATCTCAAGCTTCATTTTTCAGAAATGGATATAGACCCAAAGGACATAGACTCAAAAGTAAAAAAGCAACAAAACTCAAAGAGCCTTGTGGAGTCAGTTCTGCTTTTTAAAGTAAACACTTATGTTAGTGAGTCATTATAAAACCTTAAGATTGACACCTAAGTTTCCACAAATAAAATCTTCCAACTTCCTCTTCCATGTGACTGCAGAAGAGTTTACCATATTACAAATATAGATTTGCATATTACTCGCCTCCTTTTTTTCACATGTTCATTTTATATTAGGTTACTTTATTCTCAGAGACATGCAGAAGAGTTAGAGAGAATTCCAGAAAATAAATCCTTGAACTCACATTATGAATTGGGGAAAATTATACACAGTAATATCATCAAATAATGATTAAGCAGACATAAATCACTGTTTAAATGCAAAAAGGAAAGTATTTTCTAATGAACTCCCATCAGGAGATTATTTTTTCCTAAGAAAGCAGCAATAAATTGCTATCCATGCATCTTTCATCAAGAGCATTTTGCAGTTGTGTTTCCAAAATATTTGAAGAATCAATTGCAATTTGCAACTGTACTCTAATTTCAGTAATAAATAAATAAATATGTGTTTGAAGTATGACCTTGGCTGCTTTCAAAGCCTTTTCACTATCAAATACTATGGTAAGGTTTTAGCAACCATATCAAAATCTTGGTATCAGCTTCTGAAAGTAAAAGTGGAGAAGGATCCCTGTCTGAATGCCTTGGTGTTGGCTCTACTGCAAAGCATCTAAGTGCCAGATTACCTTCAGATACTGAAAATAGTATCTGTGGTTTTGGGGTTTTTTTTAATTAAATTATTATTTCATTTCAATAAAATAAGAGCCTTTAAAGCATTTTTTGGGTCTTTTTAAAGTAGCAAGCTGAAAAGCAGACATGATCATCGCTGCAGAGAGCTAACCTGCCTTTCACCTACTTATACTGTTTATGTACCGAAACAGTCTGGGCAGGGATATAATCAACCGCTTCTTTGAGAAAGTAGAACTAATTTTCAGAAAGATTATTTGTGACACATTTCCTGAGAAAACTGAAAAACTCTGTGGGTTTCAGGAAGAGCTTGACACTCGCCCTGGCATTCTTCAACAGATTTTTCAATGCACGCAGGACTGCTCAATATTTCTGCACAGCTCAAGCACATATCTTTCAAAAAGAACCATTCAAAAATAGATTCTCACCAAACACTGCAAACCCAGTACTGGTAGGGCATGGAAATCAAACAGACAGAAAGGTTTTAATCAGCCATGGTGAAACAATGCTGAGAGCAGCTCTTACTCCAGGGAGCAACAACTCTTCAGAAGATACAGACCCATGGCCATAACCCATCACCCTTCCAGTATCCTCAGACGTCCTTCAGTTTTGGCTACATTATAAATGACCTGAACATATTATTATTTGAATATACAGTGAATATATTTTCTTGCAAATTCTACGAACAAGAAATAAGTGTGAAATGAGCTGCTCTAGAAAATGCAGCTAAGGTTTTAGAAAAACAGGCATGGATTTGCAGTGGGGTTGGAGGCATTATCCAGACAACTTGAAGTGGCCAGTCATTTTGCAAGAGAATGCTACTGTGAAAGTGAAGTTCCGAAGAACTGCAAATATAGAGTAATTGAAGGGTCACTTGTATATGCAATTTTCAAGCCATCCTGCTTGCCATAATAAAGGGCTTGGAAGCTCATCAAATACTGGCCTCAGATCATAATTAAAGGAAAATGTGACACAAGCCTGCATGTCAGCAGCAAGGTAAACATGGCAGCTTGAATGTCAGCTGATCACATACCATCTTAGGACTCAGTGTACTTGAGGTTATCTGAACCTGAAAAACAGCATTTATGGGATGCAGACAATGTTTTTCCTATACATTTCAGCAGGCTCAAATACTGTGCTGGTCAGCACAAGAGAAAAGCTTGCCCAGTCAACCGACACAAGGATTTATATAACTGGCCTTTCTCATGCATATTATTCTTCAGCATCGCATCTATTAAGTTACCAAATTTTTAAAGCTACTCACTAAACAAAAACCCATCAAGAACCATGCATTCGTAGATGAAGAAGACAGTGTCAAGGAAATTTCTCTATATATTGTGTGAGGAAGTGGCACTTCCTGCAGCTTTGCTGCCTTTGAGAGGCTGGCACGTCAAGCACCGACAGGAGGATGAATAGAGCCAGTCATGCCAAACATGCATCCTATTGTTTTGGGCTGTGTCGGTCAGATCCACTGTCAACACATTTTCTGTTTCTCCCTCTGCCTCCCCCCACCACCATCTTTTGTTGCTGCTGTTGGCAAGTTATACTCATCCTATTTGATTGAAGCAGAATATGCTGCATCTGCCGGACCCTGTTTTTTAAAGGAACACATGCACATTTACTTTATATTTTTTTTTTCTCTAAAAGGCTACCAAAAGTAATCCATTGGGAAGTAGGAATGGCTTTCTCAAAGACTGGCAGCTTGACCAAGCATTTGATTCCTAACTCAGCCTGAGTCAGCCCTGCGTGGGCAGAAAGAGCTCAGGTGAGTTAGAAACATTGACAGGGGAAACACAAGCTGGGACTCAAACATGGGCAAACTCCAAATGCACTGCAGATATTAGTGGCAATTTCCATTCTATTTAATGAAAAACTGCAGTTTGTCTACTTTGTTTTCCTGATAAATACATCTCTTTAATCCAAAATAAAATTATTTTAAATTAAATTAAATTTAGTAAATGATAATGAAAACTGCCTTCGCTCTCTTTGCAGGGAGATTTATAAATTATGGGGAGAAAGAATTGTTTTTAAAAAGGTTCTATCCTCTAGGAACATATTTTTTCTGCAGTGACACAAACACACAAATTTCTTTAAAAACCCTATTGTTCAGGACTTCATTGTGGTCTGGAAGTTTTCCAGATAGGGAAAAGGTTTATCACTAGGTAAAAAACAATGGTTGAAACATCCTTCAAAAAGGCCTAATTTAAGTTCTATCATAGAATTTTGGCAGCAAGGATAGTGACTTGCAGGACCTTAAAAGCCAATGACAAGCCAGAAGGAAGCCTTGTTTTCAATTTTCAAAAGACATTAACCTGGCTACCAGCCTTGAGTTTAAAGAACAATAATAAAATGTAGGCACAGTGTAAAGTGGTTGCTCTCAGGTTTCCCCTTAGGGTAAGCAACACATTTGTCGGGATTGGGAATGTCATCTCTTGCTTTTTCTGTGGCCAAGAACAGAACCTGCCTGAAGAGATGTTTATACACAGGCACTATGAATGAAACCAAATGATGATAAAAAGTTGCCAGGGCTCTGGCCTACGCACTTTCAAAAGAAGACTGAAAGTACAGCCTACAGGGAAAGGCTGCCAAAGCAAAGGATGGCAGAAAGTCACCCAGCTAGACAAAATAGGAAAGACTGTGAGAGATATTTTTTATCAATCACACAAGCTGCATCACATCACTCTTTTTAACCCTGAAGCTTCAGGAAAGAGAAGATGGGTTAGTGCAATGACAGAGAATCAAACAGAAAATGAATGATGTTAGGAAGAGTGGGATCAAGAGAGAAAAAACTACACAGAAACAGAGGCCTATCAATCTGTTTTGGGAAAGCTTGGGCAACTGCAAGAACAGAAAACATTTCCTAAGTTGCAAGCTCTCTTAAAAGTGACAGGCAAAAATTGAATAAACATTGCTCCTCCAAGGAGGAGGGAGGAAGGTGATGGTCACTTAAGGTTACAGGACTTAACAGGCTATCCCCGATCAGCAGGGTTATTATGAATTAAGAGATTTTTAAACTTTATTCCTGCTTCTCAGTCTTATGCTTCTTCTGATGACACCACTGGTCTACGATAGATTTACTAGATTATTTAATCCCATTTTACTTCAAACTCCAGAAATTTATGAACAGGGGAAGAATGGAATGGCTTGCCAAGGCTGAGTTCTTTGACAAGTACCTTGAGTAGTACTAAAAGACTGGACAGTGTATTCTGTACAGATCCTGGCCCAGGGAAAATTATTTTTAAAAAACCAAAACAGAACAAATAACAACCCCCACATACACTTCTAAATATTTATTAATTGAAAGACCCTCAAATTCCTGGGTTACACCATCTGCAGATTTAGGAAACAAGAGAACAACTTCCCCTTGGCCAGTTTTCACACCCACATGCTTCAACATTAACTTGCTAACTGGGTAACAGGACTGATTATAAAATACCACCATTTTTATCCTGTGGGAAGCATCTTTGAAAGAAACTTATTACGTGACATCAGACTACAACACAATCAAGTGTGAATCCTCTTAAAAGGTCTCCTTAATTTCTTCTTTAATCCTTTTTTCAGTGATCTGTTCACCAATGCCTGGTGAACAGAATCCTTTTTTGCATTCTCTGTTCTCTCCTCCTAGCTTTCCCTTTCAGCCTTCGCTCCAGTTTTTTTTCTCTGCTCCATTTACCACACTATCTCTTATATATTCCTAACTTAATTGGCTACAATTTTGCATTCCCTTGCAATTTCTCTCAGAAACATGTTTTTCAATCATACCTATAAGGCTTTTCGAATTTAAATACAATTCTTAAAATCAAAACATAAAAAAAGTAGCAAAACAAGTCTAATCATTTCTATATGTTTTCTACTTTCCATCCCAAAAACATTCACTCTCACTTACACCTTTAGATTTACTTCTTTATAACAGAGACATTTAAAAAGAAATTGGGACTTCAGTTTCCCGGGTTTGCACCTGTATAATTACCTATAGAATTGCCTACCTATTTATTTTCCATGCCAAACCCTAATTGCTGGGCTCCTCCTACACCTAATTTCTTGCAGCCTAAGAAGTGAACAAGTAAATGGGTATCATAAGACAGGAATACAAATGTTAAGAGAAAACTTTATAAATAAACTCAATTCAAAAACCTACATCAGATTTTAGTTAATATAATTAAATTAGGATTGGCTGCTTGAAGATGGAAATAAGGACCGAATAGGTCATTTATATTTTGGCTCTATTTTTTGAAAGAAAAAAAATTTCCCAGGGCTTCTGAAAACAGCCAATTTCAAGTCGTAAAAAAATTGTATGAAGATAGGTACATGAAAAACTGTGCAATCTTTTGATACTAAAGCAGCATGGGCCATCCATTACCACTGGAGCACTAAGGTAGAATTTGCTTCGACCTTAGACTTGACTAGCCACTCAAAGAAAATCAGTAAACATGTAGATGTCCATATTCCAAGGGAATGCAAATGAATTTATCAAAGTGCAAATTCAGGGAGTCAAGAAACCTCACCTTGGATTCATTTCTGGTACATTTGCTTATTCTTTTCATTCAATATCTAAAATCAGAAAAGCTTTAGCAGCAGTTTTCTTTAGAAATACTCTAGGCTATACTTGCTTCATGTATGAATCTTGAGTGATTGCAAACTTGCCATTTTATCAGGAGAAGATTCTTACCTGTTATAATTACTGCTATGACATCCAGCAGCACTCCTAATCTGATGTTACAGGTTAGTTCAGTTATTTCAGTATTAGGTATTAATAATTAAATTAGTTGTGAAGTTTTTATATAGAGACTTAATAATGTGCAGTTGTTTTTACTTATTCTAGACGGATTTAAACGAAGCATTTTGTATCATTAAAACTAGTCTGCTTTAATTTAAATAGAAGTAGCACTGTAAGACAGTAATCAAACAGTCTCAAGTGCAACAGCAAGAATTTCTATCATTTCACAGACACACCATTATGCCAGAGATGTCATTTTTCTAGAACAATAGAATATGCAATTACAATATGCAGTGAAGAGCATCTGGAAACTAAAAATCAACTTATGCCTGTGTAAAGATTCCCTTTTGCTTCACTGGGCATTGAATCAGGCTGTTACTGCAGAACAGCCAGTGTAATTCCCCCTGATGTGTCAGACATTAATGACACTAACACAGCAAAGAACAGCACACTGCAAACAGCTGATGACCAAATTACCCAAAGCGCTCACGTAGCGCTGAAGCCTGCCCATCAGACACCATTTCATAACCTTCTGAAAGGCTTTCAGACTCCAGACAACATTCTCTTGCTGTCATTAGAAATGTACTTGTTGACTTTCCTCAATCCATTAAAGGTTAGTACTCACAATTATTTCTGCCTACCAAGAGGCAGCCTTTTGGCACTGCTTTACAAACATTGATTCCAAGTGGGAATTTTTTCAGCCCAAGTCTATGAAGATTCATTCTCTGCTGTCTACAAAATCAAAGTCAGAACAGGATAGATCTTACCATGTCCTTACTCCTCAGAATACAAAAGAGATTAAAACTTGACATCTTTCTATCCTCCTGGGAACATGCTGCTCCAATAGAATTTATGCCATCACCTTGAACAACCTGAGTTGTATAAATTCCACCTCCACTCACTTGTGAACAAATGATTATGTTGCAAAACCCTAGATGCATCACTATGCTTACATAAGTCAACTTGCTTTTGAAGACAAGCTTTTAGATTCCTCTCTAACTCAACAGGTGCTAGCTCTACTGAAAACCAAGTAGTATTAACCTTTGTAATCAAGAACCTAAGGCCTTATGGCTTTCTGATAGCGTGCTAACACAGGTGTAAATAAATAGCAGGTCAGTCAGCCTATATTCTCAGTACAGGGTACCAAATCAAAATATACACCTTCAAACCAGATTAACCGAAATGAAATCAGGCATAAGGCTTGGAGCAGTCAAATTATCTTATTTGATACCAAATAACCTCTGAAACATTGCACCACAGCATCCAGAAACTTCTTGAATTTTCCTTACAAAACACCTTTGCCTGTAAATATGTTTACAGTTGTTTTCCAAAACCCCTCCTACTTGGAACCTGAAAATCTTCCCTTGCTCTGCCCCATGTGTGACAGGTGCAAAAAGATTTTTATTTCCTAATAGGAAAGGATAACATGTACATGACTTACTAAAAGATCAATATTAAGACTACCTCATGCATTTCTTCCTTAAAAACTTTGTCATATAGAAAGAGGAAATATAGAAGATCTGAAACAAATTGCCAGCTCTTCAGAGAGAGGACCCCGGGTTAAAATTGTTACTGAACAAGAGTAGAGCACACTGGCATCTTTGGGGAACACGTTTCTTGCCTGAGAAACACAGAGTCTCACGAGTGCACATTCTGTTCCCTGCCTCAGTAGCTCACAGAATAGTTTAAAGGAACTGAGAGCAAGGTTTCTCTGCTCAGAAGAATGAGAGGTCAAATCTACAGATGCAGACATCCATTAGTTCCAGAAAAGTGTTCACAGATTAGAGAAATAGATAGGTGAAATAAATTGGTCAGGAGGTTAATTTGAATGTTTACAGATCATACACTCTGCAATCATTCAAACCTGTTGTCAAGTGTACAGAATAAGTAATAGCAATTAAATGGCAAGTTTCTGAGGGTATTTCCTCTCAAGTGGGAGAAGGTTTCTGCTGGAACCCTTCCTGGCTTCTATGTGGTTCAAATCACCATCAGTTTCTTACCAAAACTGAACCATCTTGCAAGTTGGCTGGATTCTGTAAAAAACACTAACACTGATATTTTAGGGGTTTTTTCTTTACTTTAAATGAAATCCAATCCAATGCTGGCTGTGGTTTACCAAGCCTCAAATGACTCAGATGGTGAATTGCTCTGGGTTTAAAATATATTGCTGCTCTTGCTGTAAAAACTATTTCCCTTTGCATGGAAAAGAATGAGACTGAGACTTGCAAGGTGCATTAAGGCACACAGGTACTACTTCAACTGACATGGAGCACCATTGCCTATTCAGTAAATCCTAAAGATGTTTGGGGATTGTGAGACTGTAGGGTCTAAATTACTGGGCTTGTCTTCTAGCTCAAGAAATAAATGTTCATGTTTCCAGACTAAGGGCACAACACTAACAGACTCTTTTCACATGTCCAGTCCAAGGAACATTTTTACAGTTTGAAGATGTATTAAAATTTAGTCACAGTCACCAACTTACAAACACACTGTGTTGAGCAGATTTGCTTCAGTTTAAACAGGATGATGTTCAACACACTACATTACCTCACTTTTTTCTCTATCATTATTTTTAGATACAGTTACGCTTTTATACCTTCCATTAACTTCCTGAATCGTGGATATAGATACTTATGCAGAAATTGTTACACCTCTGTTTTGAGTTAGGAAGCCAGCTTTCATTTTCTTTGGTATATTACTATTTTAAACAACACAGCAAGAGATAAAACACATGAAATTGCATTTGTAAGAGCACAACAAAATTGGCATGGTGACCCATAATCAGATGCAGTCTCTGAAACCACTGTGAAATTGATCTTTTTGAAACTGACAAGATCTTGTCAACATCCCTTTAAAGTACTACTTTTCACCAGTGCTTATAAACACCTTTTTTAAGCCACAAAGAAAGAATTATGTATCATAAATTAATGTCATAGTAAACTTAAAATGTGAGTCAGATTTAAAAGAAAAAAACACAAAAAAGCAACTGAGCACAAGTAATCAGTCATTCAACCCCAAGAATGAAAAATAGTGAATGTTTAGAAATTGCTACTTTCACCAGTCCAGCAGACCCCATAATTTACATCCAAGACAGGACAAGCTTTGCCACATTGAAAAATGTATTTTTCTTTCCCCACAAATTTTATAGAAGGTAATTTTCTCAGGCTATATAATCCTCCATTCCAATTTTAGCAGCAGAAAAAATTAAAATATAGTCAGAATTAGTCTACTAAGTACTCCAGGATCTTAAAATATAACTTGTGTAATCAGCTAGAGTATATTGTCAAATTTCATCCAAATAAAAACGAAAACCACAAATAGATGTCAATTATTAAGGTGCAAAATATTTTTCCTCTGAATTCAGTTGCTTAAACTGGTTCTGTAAAATAAACTGTATAAAATATACAAGCAGATTCTGCTGTTCTTCAACCACATAAACCATATTATGGTCATCTTTTCCTATGAAAGAGTTCTAAAATATCAAGTTACTGTCCTCCACTTACAATAGACTGGCACCTCATTTATGATCTCTAACTACACAGTATTTCAGCCTTTGACAGAATAAAACAAAAACAAAACAAAAAACCCAAAGAAATAAACAACAAGTGCAGCCAGAAGACCTGTATTTCATATCCAAACATTCACCAAGCATTTCAGGGCGGCTCACCCACTGAGTAAGAGGTTTTCCTGCAGATTAAAGCACGGAAAAATCAAGCACTTCAATTTTCTCTCATAGGTTTTATTAGCAAAGTAAAAAGGCCTTTATTTTGAAGTTAACTGTGCTGTTGCAACATGCGTTTTACTCATTAGAATATAATTTAGACAAGAGTAAAACAACGACCTGTTACTACCAAACCCAAAATACCAGCCCAAAACTCAGTTAATGTCCCTTTCTTCATTGCAGAATGTATGCAAACTCTAGGAGGGGAAAACTGCAGGATTTGCTCAAATATCATTAGCATTCCAAGAGCGCCTCTATATTCATAAAAAGGAAGTTTATCGAAAAATCTTAAAGTAAAGGGTTTAGAGAATTCAGTTCAAAATGTAATAAGGATGTGGTTTTGTTCACCTTACAGCCCAGATGAACGTGTAAATCCTCACCTTAATATATAAAAGCAATTTATGAATGGCTATGACTGGGTCATCCAGATAGTGGTGAATATACACCTAGAAATACCCCTACATATGCTTCTCTGGAAAGCTAATGGCAGAATATTGGTGTCTTATCTCACTTAAAAAGAAAAACAAACAGGCCTACATAGGGGTAAAAGGTTTGGAATTAGCACACAAGAAAAAATTCCACTGTAGGAAAAATGCAGACAGCAACAACAGGAAGATGCCAGGCCTGGTAGCGCAGATTTGGACAACCTCTCTGGACAACAACTCTCACTATGGCAAACCATGGAAAGGAAGCAAGTCCTTCCATACTTGCAATCCCAAGTTACAGGAAGGAAACGTACAACTCATGGACACCTGGGGCTTGGACTGGATCCAATTGATGCTTCCAGAGGAACCCACTGGGAACCCTCACCACTGAGATCAGAAGGGCCATCAGAACACTGCAGGCACCCATGTGGTGGTGACCTTCCCTCCCACTCTCCTCCTCCCCAGCATTTACATTGAGTGTTAAATAAAATCCACACTATTGACTTTAGCACATGGGTTCAATTCATACCTTAACTGGCGCAGAGGCATCTTTTAATAATCATGTCATCTTTTATTTCATGTCATAAGTGGGATCATAACAAATAGCCTCCATGTATTTAACACAAACCAAAGAACCTCAGTTGTGAGGCTATGCATCATAAAGCAAAGAGGCCTGTATCCTATCTAAACTTATGAGGTTTTGTAATTAGCATGTCTAACTATCAGTTAACATTATTACAATGAATTTTCACCTGCAAAGTTCAAAACCATGGATTAGTGTCTTAGGCAGCAAGACAAACATCTGTTCTCTGAAAAGTAAGTTGTTCTTGATGTCTGAACATTACCTCCTAACCAGAAATGAATGATCCAAAATAAAAAATGAAAATGTTGAACTTGGCTCTCCTTTGCATAAGAATTCTTCTACAGATCTTCATTAATTCTGCATGAATACGATAAAAATGTCACCCTCTGGCTGTCTTCTGTGAGACTGTGCAAAATAACAACAGAGTAATAAAAGAATTGCTGGAACTCCTTGTGGCATTGGAGCGCTAAAAGACCAGGGCTGTCCACGGGGACTAGGAATAGAGAAATGCTTTTTTCTACAGTCCAGAGATAAGTCATTGCCCTTATACTTGCTTCCCAATCCAAATTATAATGATGCCCCTGTCATAATTAGAACTGTAAAGCTCAAAGTACATTTCTGAATTTAGTTGGCTGCTTGATGTCAATTATTTTCTTGGATATAAGGAAGACTATTGTGGAAAAGAAAAAAAATAAACCTATTATACAGTGCACTGAACTTTGCTGGTGAGACAACTTGCTTATTTCTGAAGAATCATTAGCATGGTTGGGCACCAGTAATAATAACAACAAATAAAAAATCCTACCTTTCAAGCAGGAAAACAGGTGCTGTTGGTGAGAGCCAAAAACCTTAAACACCAGGTGATGATACCCCTAGTACTATCACAGAAGGAAATAAAAGTCAGTGTTACTATTGAGATCTATTTCCTTGGCTCCTTCAGCAAAATGTCAGCAACCTGACTCAAATGACAGTGACAGGTGTTAAACCTTTCTTCAAGGAATAGTTCAAAGAGTCAGTGTGAAACAAACAAGACTCTGGTGCTTCCTATACTGATACACCTGGTTTTCCTATTGTGCAGGGTTTGGATTTTTTTTTCTCTTATGTACTGACTTAAGATTTTTTGTGCAGTGGGTATTTTTTTCTTTCCTATTCATTTTCAGTATGGCCACACTGACAGGCTAAATTTTAGGTTGAGACAAACTGTGAAAAAGTATTTTTTGAGAAGTATCAGAAATTAACAGAAGAAATAAAATAACATCTTCATAGAGCTGTGTCTGGAAGCTAATTTCTTTCTTATGCCAACACAGTTGGTAAGTAATCTGGTATTATCTCATAAAAATGGACAGAAAAAAGTAAAATTTTCTGGCAGACCACGACAAACACTTGAAAAAGCTAGAAAGCCTGTAACCATTCCAGGGCTGATGTGAAGTTCCTGCAGCTGGCAGCGTTAAGGAAGCTTCTCTGTCTGCCCCTCCTGGAGCCACTCTTTCACCACCTGAGATGAGACCGAGGCCCCTTCACAGCCACATACCCCACACACCAGGTTTCCTTACTGACTTGATCCAGGTTTCCCAGAGCACAATCTCAGACATCCAGACTCTTGAAATAATTTGGTTTTTGCACCACGACTAAACAACAAAATTACAGCTCAGGCTGGTGCCTCTTAGCAGGGATTCAGACCAAAGGAGCTTCTGGGCTTTTATACCCTCACAGTGTAAGGGCAGGAGAGGCTGGAATGATCAGCCCCTGCTGTGTCCCTGAGTGTCCAGTCCCCTGGCTGAGACACAGGTCCCAGGGCCCTCTGTCCTACAAAGGGGTGGCACTTCATGGCCAACCTGGACCTAGGGCTTGGGCTCCTGCCCCCAGAGCTGCAGCTGCACCCTGAGCTACCCACGCTGAATGGATTCCTCAACACACAGAGTGCCACAGAAGAGGGACAGACAAGGGCATCTGCAGCTCCCACACCTGGGACACAAACTTCAGCTTGTCTGGATCCAAATCTGAACAGCATTAATACCTCCTCTAGCAGTCCCATGGAGACTCCTCTGGGGAGCCTGGCTTCTTTTGCCAAAAGGTTTTACAGTAGCCATGTGCCCACCTCAATTCCCCAGGCGCTCATTCATGACAAGGGGCCAGCAGGGAGCTGACAGTATCCAGAGTCTGACAGTGAAGCACTCTGCATCCCTTCAAGTCAAAACACAAGTGCTCAATGATTTTTAATGACACTGGCTGCTTTTCAGCCTGGAAATCAAAACAAATGTTTTGAAATTGAAACCAGATTTAATCTGTTGAGAACACCTGACAGCAACAGTACCCTGGATTTAAATCTTGACATGAGAAGCAGTGACACACAAATAATATCATATGCTCTGATTTGCTTAGTTCTATCAATACCACTCTTCTGCTGTGTCTCAAAGAAGTTCAAGGAACACATTTTCCCCAAACAGTGCCAGTTCCTCAGGTTTAATGCCTTTGTTTGAACAACAATCAGTCAAGAAAACTTCTGAAGACAAGGATGAAAATTCCGGCCAAGACAGAGCTAAGGACCTGATTGTGGAGCTGGATCCTTCACATCTCAAGAGAACACAATATTTTCTACTGGTTACCTCAAAATGCTTTTCCCTGTCATTTAGTATTTCCTTCCAATTTGGACTGACAAATACTAAAATAAGAACATTTTCAATTAAAAAAAACAATAAAAAATCTGATTCTTGTCTACCCTATCTTTAAGAATTTTGAGGGCCAAGTCTGCTTAGTGCATGTCTAACCTCAATGGTACTTGCAAACTGAAAAAATTCCTTGGAAAATATCTGCCCACTTAATTTTTACAAGGCTGAGTCATATACAGGAGTAGGAAACAGTAAATTATTTATATCTTTCTATATTTTAAAGCAAGTCAATAATTAGTGTCTCTGGAAAGACATAGACCTCAAAAAAAAGCTATAATATTTTTTCCCCATTGAAAATTGAAAATCATTGTAAGCATTGAAAATCTTGAGAGAATTATGTCTTTAGAACTATGAAGTAGAAATATATGATTTAATAAGTAAGAAAGTTACTTTTGTTCAGCTTATTTTTTTAAATATTCTGTTTTGATGCATACATTTAACTCTGACATCTGGCAGAGCAGTATGAAGGAAATCCTTGTGATTAAAGGCCAAAGGAGATATGAGCACTGGGAAGATCTCCAGCAAAAGAACTGATAAAAATTGTAAGAAAAAAAAATTTAAATAAACTACACCAGCTAGGCTCACAATAAGAAGAATCAAGACCAAAAAAGAATACGGTATAGTAATTCTACATTCCCTTCCTTTTGTTTCAATTATATTTAGATTTTCAGTCGCACCCTTCTGATTTTTTTTTAAAACCATTTTTATCATTGGTCTTTGGATTGAGATCAGGCTTAATGCCATCACAGGATGGAGCAGCCCTGAGGACACAGTAGTGCATGGCAACACACTTTTCCTTTCCCTTTGAAATAACGGCAGGAAAAAAAAGTGGCTCAGCCTTTAAGTGTTTTACTACACGCATCACTCTGGGGTTGTGTGCCTCCTAGGATGAGCCCTTAAAAGCAAGTAGTCTCTGCTCTTACGTCTGTATTCCATTAAGGCATTTAGTGCTGTCAGAAATTAAATTCAGAGTCAACAGTCAAACACACTATATGTAAATGTGAACCTGAACTCTTCAACTCAGCTGTATTTCAGACCACAAAAAAGATACTGCAGCAACTTAGTTGAATTACACTTAGCAAGACCTCATTATTACCTCTTGTTCCATTTAATTCTTAGTTACTTCTATTAATAATACAAAAAAAATTAAAAGAAAAACCAAATAGCTGCAAGAAAGCAGCAGGGAACTGCTTTTTACTGCTCACTCCCACAGTTGTATTTCATCTTTCAGAGCTGTCTTTAAAAGACTTTGACAGCTCGGTTCTAGACTTGATAAGCTGCTAGGAGCTAACAGTTCAACTCATCCCAAAGATTTCAAACTACTCATTAAAACAAGATGGCTATAGGCAACAATGGAACTAAAATAATGTGCTACAATCTGGTTCCTTGAGGGAAACCAAGAAACTCAAATCCCCTCAGACTTGAGAAAGAAAACAGAACAAATTATCTTCAGGAAGGACTTTCTCAAGTTTTTTTTCCCCCATCCCATACTTCTCACTGTATTTGCTTTCCGTATTTCCTTCCTTCCTCTATTTGAATTAGAGGGAAAGGTCTCAGAGCAGTGAATACAGAAACTGATCAGTCCATATTTCATAAGAGGCTTTTGAACTCTATCCCAGATGTCACGATGCCTATATTTATGTTTTTCTGTTCTGATAGTATAATAGCATAGTGTAGAGGTAGAAAGCAACTGTTTTAATCATTTGTCTAGTTTGTTTTGTTTATTTGAATTACTAATGTCCCAGGTTTTATATGAACCCTCTTTTCAGTTTTGATTTTTACAGATCTTCCTGTAAACTGTAATTAACATAACATATATATATATATATATATATATATATATATATATATATATATATATATATATATATATATATAAACAGACACACCCATTGTTATAATGATAACCAAAATCCTCATCTGAGTGCAGAGAGAGAGGCTGGATATGTGAGAAGGAAAATAAAGAGCCGTTCTACTTATTAGTCAACTATTCCAACAGACTTTCACCCATGGAATAGGCTTGACTGAGAGGTTTTGCCCACAATGCAACAGACAATTCAGGCTCAAAAAACATAGCACTTGCTTTGAGTTTTGAGGCTTTGTCCAGAATATACTTGAAGGCCCTGAAGCATGAAAGAGATTTTCTTCTACACTTAAATTAGCTCAGACATCTCTGTTGCTTCAACACCCAGTCTTAAAACAGCTCTGACTGAGAATTACATTAAACCAAGAAGTCATCAGTTAATTTGTACCAAATCTTGTAATGGCACAGAATCTGAGAGCCTGAAGCATCTTAGTGGTCACCCTGTGAAAAACTCTTACACCACTGAAGGGACTGAAGCAGCTCCAGAGAATGAGGCAAAAGGCACAGAAACAAAATAGATAACACTAATTTTTCAAGCGTTAACAAATTTCCATGCTAAATGAGAACCCAGCCATTCCTATGACCCATGCTTGGTCAACAAAGAGCAAAAGGAGAGAATGTGAGATTTTGATAGGTAGAAGAGAAAAAAATTTTCTAAGGGAAGAAATGGATGCAACTCTGAAAAATAAGAAATATCTGTGACCCAACATATCTCTCCTTCAGACAAGTTTCTCAACAGTTGGTCACATTTACACTAATATTTATATGCACTTATTTCCTTAAAAATGTGGATTAAAATTTTATGAACACTTTCATATGGAGCTTCATGAAAATTATCTGAGAAGACCATCAACAAAATTTAATTTGAATAAATCTAACATTAATAAACAATATAGTAGTAAACATTGATCATTAGCTTAGCTATAATGATTTCCTTTAGATTTTAAATAGGAACATTTTATTCCATATTTCAAAAGCATTCTAAATCATTTACTGCAAGCTGTACTAGATATAAATTGCCCAAATACTGAGCATTTGCTTCAGCCTGGTTTGCTCAAACAGAACTAGCTCCTGAGATTTAGTGTATGACTGCATCAAAGGGTTTTTTTTAACTTCCTGTTTCTCCCTCAACATGCTCTTATAAAACCCCAGATTTACTAATTTATTTCACTTTATACTTTTAATTGCAGTTTCTGCTCATTTCTACATTGCTTAGGAAATGAGCAAATAATTTGGTAACAGTTAGGACTAGTTTTCAACCTGAGTACAAAACAGTATTTTTCAGACCTCTGGGCATTTCAGAACACCTGGAAAGCAATCAGAAACCATATCTAAAGAAAACTTACACAGACAATGAGAATAACCAATGAGAATGCCTAATACATCTTGTATATTATTATTGCTTAAAAGAGCCTCATCCTATTTTATCATCATTGCATTTGCATTAAGAAACAACTTCTTCAGAGAATGTGCTTTTAAGGAATGCAACCCAAGGGGTACCATTGAAATACAAAATAAAATAAACTGATTTCCCCAGGGATTGAAAATAGCTCTCAAGTTTAAGCCAAGATTCTTATCCTATAAAGCTGTGTCTTAATTCTGATGGATTTCTCTATTCGATGGCTTGCCTAAAAATTTTATGATGCCTATTCAAAGAAGGAGTCTGAAAAAGTCTTTGTCTCCTTTCTCCACACAAGGCTCCCTTCCCTTTACCACTGGCTGATTCCAGGGCCAGAATAAAACCAGAAAAAAACTAATTGAAACCACTAAATCTCACTTGAAACCTATGAGCTCTGCAGGCCAGATATATCACTAGCTACTAAAATCCATCACCCAAAAAGACCCATCCCAAACTCACCAACAAACAGCCAGAAAACCCCAGCATTATTAAACACATGGGTTTATCTAGCAAGTACCTAGCAACCAGAAGCTTTTCATTATTGTTAGTGAAGAAAAGTGCAGTATCAGTAAGCCAACCATCTTCTGAGCAATAAATAATAAATTGAAATCACCAACATGCTAAAGTATCTTTGCTCTGAAAGGATTGTAGTATGCAGAAGAATGGAGAAACCATGATGGTGAACTGTAAATTATTTGTAATTTATTTATAATCTCTAGATGCATTTCTTGTGCTCCCCTGAACTTGCAAGTGACTTTAAAGACACAGTTTGTTCACAACACCTTGCATGACTCAACTAAACCAGATTTTGGGCCAAAATTTTTACTTGCTTCCTCTTTCTAGAATTATCTGCACTGCAAAAAGATTATTCTGTGCACAATGTAATAAAGATATTTGCATCTGACCACCATTCTAATTAAATGAAGTTTGAAAATCCCTAAGTCTTCTAGTGTTGAAAACTTGAAGCTGAAAAATGAGAAGATAAACACACCCCATAAGAGTCTATGGGGTCTACCAGCGATACAGATGTTCTTATTTAGCATTGCCAGAGCCCTCTCCACTAAATATCGTCCAGGATGGCAAATATTATTAGGCTATCCACTCCCCAGAGCACATTGTACTTCTCAACAAAACAGAAGCCTTGGCAATCAGAGATAGTTAGGTAGCATTTTGTTCTCTCAGGAATTCAGTAATATCACATAGAGAGTCACATTCATCATCACCAGCTTCTAACTTCCTGCAATACACTACTACTTGTGCTGGTCCATATCTGCATTTGCTTTGGATGGTACAAAACGCGGACAAACTCCACACTTGTTTTGTCACAACACTAAGAAGGTCCACTATTTACATTTTTAATTGCATACAAGTTCTAATATTTACATGGACATAAAGTGCGAAGAGCATACCAGCTAACATAGTTCTATAAATGCACCCAGATAAGCAGAGAAGGTCATAGCTGTTGCCTCTGTACATATCTAGAAAACCTGGATGTACTTACTCTATGTATTTTACTTTTTAGTTGTGATCTTGGCTAAGAAGAGAAAAAAAACAATTAATGAACCGCATGTGTGACCCTTCAGTAAACCCTTCACAAGGCTTGACAGAATTTGAAGTATCAGACAGTGAATATCACAGAAGCAAGTAAAACTGAGAGTATGCAAATGTTAACGACCTGATGATAACCTAATGATCTCGCAACATATAAGGCTGAGTAGTATGATTTATTTCAATTTATTTTGCAGACACTGCGGTATTAGATTGATCAACTGCTCTTGAGAAAGTTACAATGATTGTTAACCTGTCACTTTGCTGCTTCTAGAAGCTCCCACAATCCCAGCAATATCATTAATTTAACCATAGACTTTAAGGACTTGCATGATTCACAGATATTGGTTCATAACCTAGATGCTGATTCGCATTAAAATCAAAACCTCTTTTCCATCAGTAGAGCTTCACAAGTGAACTATAGGTCAGATCCCTTGATTTAAAAACACAGGAGTCAGTTTTTCCTCTTTTGTACTAAAGGAGAACAGGGAAGTTCAAGGCAATACCAGGTTATCCTCTAATGATAGAATCTCCTCCAATCCATAACCATTTCTTCTGCAGACAAAAGCCAGAAGGTGCTCAACCAGAAACTCAGTAGACATGACTGTGTTTCTACAGAAGTCAACCAGCAATATCTGAATGCATAAGGGAGCACATAAATGCCAAGTTAACAGTTAATTGCATCCAAATTTCACTTCCTTTTTCTCTCATTAGTCCAGGAGCTTGATCTGTGTATTGAATTGTGGATACTCAACCTAATAAGCTTATTTTTATCTTGTAAAGGTCACATAAGTACTCAAAAGGGTATGAAAATTTAAAATACTGCATTAGTGCATTTCACTTTCTCAATTTATATTCTTCATGACTGATTTACTACTATTTAAGAGTTACAAAGAATATATTCATGAGACTGAAAATATCTATTCAGTTTGGATGACAGACTATGGATCAGGAGTCATTATTTGAATTTTCTCTCCTTCTTTATGTTGGCCTTATCTCAGATATTTTAGTTTTCTATCTCAAAGATGCACTTAACCCTAAGCATAACAGCATAGAGTTGAGCACACTGTACATGATGCATTAAAAATACAAATCTGTTCATTTTATGTACATTCTGTGCAACTGTATCTTAAAGAATAACCAGAAAGCAAAAAGAAATAGATTAGCTGCAATATTGACTTCAGGAAAAAAACAGATGACCCTGTCCTGAGGTTGAAATACGTTATACTTGCCTGGACATCCCTTCACAGTCCTTATGGTCCTCCTTTGGACTTGTTCTAACAGCTTAATGTTTTTTTTTTTTATATTGTAGTACCCAAAACTGTGATCTCCAAAGGCAGACAATCATATAATCATGAAATGGTTTAAGGTTGGAAGGAAACTTAAAGATCCTCTAGTTCCAACCTCCCTCTAAGATCAATAACTGTTCAATGTGAATAACATCAATCAATAATATGATCAATGTTGGTAGTTTCAATCCCTTAAAGCACTTCTATTAGCTGCAAAACAAATTTTCTACTTCTATATTCTTTTTTTGTGGCAATAATATCAGGATGTTGCAACCTTGACTGAGCAACCTGGAATGCAGAACTGTGCTGGCATAAAACAACATGGAAAGGTGCCATGCAACTTTAAGCCGGAAACATCCTATTATCAGGGGAACTTAAAATGCAAAGAATACAAATCCTCTGAAGTAGAACCAAAGTAAATTAAGTAAAGCCTGGCAGCTTGTCTCTTAGTGAAGCATGCTAAATTAATACAGTAGGAGGAGACACCTCTTCCACAGAGCAAGGCAGAATTCAAGCAGCATCAAGCAGCCATCACCATGTCACGTCAAATTCAAGGGCCAGGTAACCAAAGGCTGTGAAGAAGGAAGCAATAGTTCTAATTCAGGCTGTCAGTTAATTTACTTCAGTGTAAATTCTTTAAATATTTTATTGCTCTCTTGGTCTTTCAGTTTATATGTGTCCACCTTTAAATACTTTCAGATAACTCAGTAAGAGTCTCAGGCTTGGTAAAGAAATTATACACCCTTCTATTACGTTCTCTACTCTGTCACCATTTCTTTTGTTTTAAAATGTTGAGATGACTAAAAGATTAAAAAATATATTGTCATTAATGTCATGAAAGAGAATCACAACTCAAAGCAGAGCTGGAAAAAGACACCTTAGTCCCTGAAAAATGCAGCATATTGTGGTACTTTCTACAAGAAATTTGGGATAATTATAAATAGATTTAATTGACTTCAAACTGGTTGACTGGACAGTATCAGAAGCTACCCTATCTCACCATCTGCAATTAAAAATATAAAACCATGTAAAAGTGTCAGTACCAGATGTCATTCAATTATTGTCCCAACCCCTCAAAAATGAAGCAGAAGTTACATGTCTATATGATTGTGTCCTTATTTTGAAATTGAAAGGTGAATGAAGATTCATTAATTGTTGGGCTTTTAAGTCTGAGCATATAAACCAAAAAAAAAGTGAACAATGAAAAGTAACTGTAGCACTAGAAATTGATTTGTAGTTCCTGAGGAAGCAATAGGGATTCTTCAGTACTGGAATCATACAATGTTTAAGGTTATAAGACAGGCAGGAAAGAAAACAGAGGGCAAACAAAGCATTCTTGCCAGTTCCACGTTGGCAATACAAGACAGGATCATCCAGAAGTGTGGCTCCTCAGCCATTCAGAAGTCTGTGACACTTCTTTTAGTGGTAAATATACCAAGAATATATGCAAGTTGCATATGGAAGTAACTAAAGCCTCAGCTGACTGCTGGAATATATGCAGATTGCATGCAACAATTATGATCACAACTTTCCCTGAGCAAAAGAGAGAGACTTTCATATGTAAATACAGAAACAAGAGAAATTATGGTCAAAAATATTTCAAATGCTGCCAACACCTCAGAGTCATTAAGAGCCCAGAGAAGATTCTTCTCTGCTTTTTATTTTCCCTGATTATTTCCCTGACAATTATTGTTCATACTTTCAGAAGACTAGCATTACTATTTTCTGAGGGCAAACAATGATTTTTCTTCTCTTGACAAATCGTCCATGGCAAGACTTCCATTAATGTCAGTGGAATCAGGATCTGAAATCACACCTTTGCTGTTCATCCTCCAGTTATTGGGGCTGCAGTTACCACCTACAGGAGAGCGGCCATTAGCTGATTTTTAAACTTCAATTTTTTTAAAACCATTCTGGTTAGTTAATAGTAATATGTGTTAAAGTAAAAATGAAAATAAAATTTCAAAACCCAACTATTCACATAGGAGAAATACTCACTAGTAATCCAGATTCCCTACTCATTTACACAACACTTCTGGGTGCTCTCCTGGCTGAGACCAAAAGCACAGGAAGAAGAAATTCCCTATGGTTGCTTGGATTGCAAGAGCCTTATTTTGACTTACGAAATGAATGCTCCTAATCTTCAAAATGGGCTTTCCAACAAAAGCTATCTTGAATACTGCCTCCCAAAGGAGAAAGCTCCCACTTTTATTTCAAACCTTTAAAGGTTTATTCCTACTGGAAAATCCATTTAAACAAACATCCAGGTGGAATTTCCTTAAAAAGAAAGTGCAAAAGAAGCTTCTGAAAACTTTGAAAAATAGCTATAGGGGTTTTAGCCTCCTGAGGTCAGTCTTTTGTGCACAGTGACTGCCAATCTCAGTACCAGTCTTCTTTGGAACTGTCAAACCTATAAGAGTGCTTGAGAAATGTTCTGCCAAGTGAATAATATTTCTCTGCAACACTGATAAACATTAGCAAAAAAAAAAAAAAAAAATCTGTTATCTTTACAGCAACAATTTCAATATAAATAACTTAACATAGAAAGAGACATCCACAATAGGAATGATAGCCAGCAGTGGTCTATGGCTAAATACTGCAAAAGGTTACCACAGCCCTAAACACAGCCAAAGCTTATTACAGGAATTGAAGTATCCAGAATGTGAAGTAGTTAACTGCAGGACAGACTATAAGATCTTGAGAGAGAACAGGAGCAAAGGCCTGATTGAATGACCACATATATGAATGAAGGCTGTTGTAAAACAAAGCTTATTATGTTTCACATAACCCTTTCAGGAGCTGATTACTAGCATGGGCGCCAAATTAAAACAAATTAATTTACCAAAAGATATATTATTTCTGTAGTGGAAATTCCATCATACTTAAATACTACCAAAACCTCCTTGTTCTTCTTCACTTTTCCAAAAAGTCTCCCTAATAGCTTGTCTCATTTTAGAGTCACATCCTCAAACAGCAGAACTGACTTTTTAAAAATCTATAAGGAATTGATCTTGGATATACTCAGAATAATTTTCAAAACATAATTTTACAATCTTTAGGACTGTGATTCCAGTTTCTTAACAGAATCACAGAGAACTACTGATGAATACTCTAGACAGAGTTACCAGTAAGGCAGAAGTATCATATAATGATCTGGCATTTGCATTTTTTACTATGTCCTTTTTCAACAGTCGTTTGCAAGGCTACTAAAGAACTCCATACAACATGTTCTAGAAAATTTCCCTACACACAAGGAAGTCACATTGTCTTTACATTTTTTTCTTTGGGAGCTCATATTGGCTTATTCTTGTCCTTTAGATTCTTAAGAATCGGTTGTTTGCAACTTTTCTCTACCCTCATCTCAAATCTTGGAGTAAGGAGAGAGAAACTACTATCAGTCATGCTTGCTTTTCCTCTTTTGAAAGATTAATTACTATATTTGTCCTTCTTCAGCTCTCTGGGGCCAACCCATTCTCTATGAGCTCTCAAAGATAAACACTGCCAGTTTCTGAGCCATTGGTCCGGTTAGTTCCTGAGGGATTGAAGGTAAACCTCATCAGACACAAATTACTTAAATACGCCAAGATGGGGTTAATATTCTCTGATTCATGTTTTTCCTGGTTTGGTCTATATAGTCATTCTACTCTTGACTTTATTATGTTTGATTGTTCTAAGTAACTTTCTTTCAAAAGGCGTGGAACACATAAAAAAAGACTTTTAGCTTAAATATTAATTAATAGCTACCAATTATTTCCTCAATAAATGAAATTATCCTTTTTCTTTGTTTACTTTTCACACTTAATATGATGAAAAAGACATTGTTATGGCTTTTTAGTGCCTTTTATTCACTGGAATTTAGTCTTTTTAATTTTGTCTCATCCTTTGTGTCACCCTTTTTACACGCCATTGCCAAGACACTGGATTACCACTTACACTACAGTTCTTTTCTGATTTTAGGAATCTCTGACAAAAATAAATTTTTTCTTATTGCACTTCATATCTGTATTTTACATCAAAATAATGGTGTTGTGGTTTAGATACTGTCACTTTAAAAAACTTTTTTCAAAACCTCTATCCATTAAATAACTTCTTCTAATTATTAATTGACAAAAACCTATCTTTCAATCCACATTCAATCTTCTGCCAGGATTTCTTCTCTTACTTATAGTGTTTCTAAGGTGTTTTCACAACAGTTTCATTCGAATGACCTTCTCCTTTCAGATGGAACTCTATTCTCACTATATGCAAGAATCAGTGTAAAATTATTGTTCCCTTGGTTATTTTCTCCATCTTAGCAGATCACTTTTGTTTGCTGGAAATACAGAGACAATGAAATTTATTTCAAGGTGTTTTAGCAGTGACTCTTTCAGCAAATCAGGTATTTTGATATTGTCTGCACACATCAGCTATTTTCCCTTGTAGAAACCTATTATGGTAAGTTTCTACTTACTCTTTAAATGTCTTTCTTTTAAAAAACAATTCCCAAAAAGGGATTGATGTAGAGCCAGCTTTAGAGTTAAATCAGCTTTTACATTTTTTACTAGACAACCTATATTCCACAAATGTAAGAAAATAATGGAAAAATTTTGGAGGGCAAGCTGCATAATTTCTTACTATAAAATGTGGGAAACCTCCCTGCACACAACATGGTGAAAATTTCTATGAATACATCATCTCGACTAATTCTTCAGACAGAAATTTTTCAGCTAAGAAAGACTGTTTTCTACAGTGGAAAACAAACAGTATTCAAAGCATGAAGGATAATCTATCATTACAATTTCCGTAATCTCCAAAGAGGAAATGGGACTCTCCAGCTAACATACAAAAATGTTATTACTTCTCTTCCGGTTTTTTGATATTAGCTGAAAAAATTTATTTAAGGCCCCAGTCACAAATGCACAAAAGTAACCCAACCTTGCCATATCTCATTTCAACAGTGTCCTACATTGACAGCCAAATAACATAAGCTACGTTTTGGAATTTAGAAAATTTAGGCAAATTTCCAAATAATTCCAAAGACTAGGAAATCTGTGGTATTTGATATTCCAGTTTTAACAAGTCCTCATTTGAGTAATTTTGTCATAGCATGTAGTATACGAAAAGGTAATTATCTGGAAGCTAACATTTTTCTATTACACTGTGGAAAGAGTTGTGCCTTTCAGAATTAAATTGTGCATTTTTAGCTGACATTAAAAGTGCATTGAAAAACTATTATACGTTTGAATTTTGACAAATATTTCTAAGCATTGCATTTCACTGCTCAACTGCTTCAGCAACCCATTGCAACTGGATAATAATGAGCAACTTAGAGAATTACATGACTGCAGTCATGGACTGAGGTGGACTCGGGAACAATATCTTCTTTCCAGTCACGTCTTGAAAGGTTTTTTTCCTAAACTTGCCCAGACTGTGAATAGCACAGGGCATCACCCTCCCCAGCTACTTGAACTGGCTCTAGTGTATGAGAAACACAGACTACGTGCAGGATTTATGCTGTCAAATAACAAAAGTAAAATAAAACTTTTCAACATGAACAAGCATTAAGGCCTGAATTAAACATCACATAAAGAAAACGGAGAAAGTTAAAATTCACCTCGTGGGAAAACTTGATTAGAAATAAGTGCAAGCAGTCTAAATAGGCAGGCTTTTGCTACCACTTATGTTTTGCTGGATTTACATCTCCAGAACTTTCAATCCAAGTACTCAAATTACAACCCTACCGTGTCAGTGCCACAGCTCTCTAAATCAAAGAAATGACTGTGATCAGAGTGCCATACTTCACTGAGCAAGAAACACCTCTCTGGTGCATTCAGGGTCAAGCATTATTAAAATGTAATCTATTGTTTGAATTCACTGCTCCCTTTCACTGCACGAATTGCTGTTATGTTGATAAAAAAATGCATTTGAAGAAATGCTGTAGTGACCCCCAAGATGACATCCACAAGATTTCACTCTCTCTGTCAAATAGACCATTCTCAGCTGACTACAGAAGAGCCTACAGTTACACCTCTGACACAAATGAAGACTTTTGCATCTTTTTTGCTAGAATTAATGCACAAAGCTATTAAAAAAAAAAAAAAGTAAAAATTAACATAGGTTCAATATCTATTGCTCTTTGCACTACTCAAATGTAGAAATTTTAGTTCTGTGTGAACAAAATGTAATGATACAAATAATAGATAAGGACACAATAGACCTGCTATCAATTCCACAACATTTTTGGGGTTAAAACAGATTACAGTACATAAGACTGGAAAAAAATTAGAAGAAATTTTATACCTCTGACAGGAAAACTTCTTGAGGTTCCCAGATGAAGCCCAGCCTATGGAAGTTATTTGGTACATTAGCTGTGACACAGTGGCCTTTCATACTTCAAAACTAAAAGAACTACAGTACTACAAAACCAAACCACACCAAACACCTCAAAAAATATGAAACAAAACATCCTCAACAAATGAAACCCAAAGCAAGCATAATGGAAGCACAAGTCCTCCCACAGCTCTCAAAAAGCCCTACATAATTACCTTCCAGGACCATTTTTGAGAAAATTGATTTTTTTTATTTGTTAATACTTTATTTTCTTTGCTAATCCAAGAAAATCAGAAGTTGGCTTCTGAAAACTAGACATTACTAATGACTGCTGTAATTAAGAGCAGCAAGATGATAATCACACAAGCCTCTGTAGCAGGATTTCACTTGCTAGACAAGCCCTCACTGAGGTATGATAATTTCAGCTAAGAAAGACTGTTTTCTATGACTAATCTCATTAGCTTCACTGGGAATAAAAATGATGCTAAACTTTATAGATCACTGACTAATGCCAGAGAACATACAGGAAATTATTTGACCTGTTTGTACTCATAATAAAGAAACCATTTCCCCTAAGGGCCTAGAATCTCTATGTAAAAATTTAGTGCTGAGCTTTCCTCATTAATGTTTGTAAAATATGTTGAGGTCTGGGATGGGAGCTACTACAGAAACAGTATCATTTCCTATGATAAAAGCAGAGGAAAACACACAGGAAAGCAAGCCTCTATTCTTGAAACAGAAGTGCCATATGAGATCTTAATTGTTTACCATAATCATAAACTTATGAATCCTTAAAACACTACTGTCCCATTGGTGCAGCATATCTTCTATAATAGATGAAGATGAAAAATGAGAATTTAGGTAATATTTTCTTGCAGAACACAATTTACATATTATAATGGTCACAAACTCAATGTAAGTAAACACTTATGTTTTAACAGGGAAAGATAAACATCACACTGGGATGTGTAGAGCGGTGTTTAGCCCATAAAAGACATCAGTTAATTCTTTTAATCTGTGTGATGCTCTCAAGGAAGCTGCAGGAATGTGTTCAAAAGAGGAAAAAACAAATGAGGGGGAAGAAAAAAGGCAAACAAACCCAAACACACAGCAAATCAGCACAGCAGTGAGGACAGTAAGATCTAGAAAACCTGATCTGTGAGGAAAGATTGAACGGAATTTTTCCATTGTGGTGTTAAAATTAATATTTGATAATTGAGATCTCTGGCAAAGAGTATTTTACTACAATAACATCCTTTTTAACTAAGAGCTAACAGACTGAGATGGTCTCCAGCTCCCCACTCAGGAGCCAGACTATTACAAGGTGGGCCACTCTTGCAGTCTCCGCAGTGTCACATTATTTACTGTCTGATTCTTCCCTTGAACCATGGCAGTCAGCATGCTGCTCAAACCCATCCTTCCCAGGGATGGACACCTGGCCTGAGGATTGAAATGAGTGTTTTCCCTCCACCTCCCTCTCTTTTTTTGCAGGCTGAGTCTCTGCAACCACTTGGAAGATGACAAGGGACACAGGGGGGAGATGCTGCCCCACTGTTCCCTTACCATGACCAGAGTGAATAAAGCTTCTGTTAGACCTGTCCTAATTTGTACTTGTACTGATATGCACTTGAAGCACACAGATTCTTTAAATAGAAGATTCATCTTGGAAAAGGAAAACCAGCCATTGTGTGAAGAAAAACATTTCTGTTTCCCTAAATTCTGAAGAAAAAATTAAGGGGTTTCATTAGCTTTTAAGAATATTCAAATTGAATTCTCTTCATACTACATTTTTATTTGCATTTATTTATTATCATCTCTCTTGATCTACCTAACACAGAAATGTTAAGACATTTTGTGTTAGTATTCAGGAGGGATGAGTTCCTGACCTGCTCAGATCCTTTCCAATCCTACTAATTATGGTTTTACAATATAAAGTTTTTTTTAGGGTAGAGGATACAGAGTGATCCTGAAACATTCATTTGCTGGGCACTGACAGAATGGCCCAGGAGAAAAATTCTGACAATAACTACAATGTACTCCAGAACCAGAGTTATTTATACCCTGCCTCCCTTACCCCAAAATCACTCCCAGGGAAAAACCCTGGAAATAAAACTAAAAAAATTATTTGTTAAATAGAAATAAATTTATTCACACAATACAAAAACTTACAACATATTTATAAAAGCTTTAGAGAGCCCTTAAAACATCTAAGACTAACATTTCATCATTTGATCTGATGAAATATGAAAAAGCTCCCACAAAAGTAATACAATAATGTTCTCAGTACCATGAAGCTATTTCAAAGAAAAGAACTAATTTAATCTTCATATGACCATTCAAGGCTTCCAATTATCATAGATAATATTTATACTGGAAAAATCAAATACCTTCAATTAGTAATAATCCAAGTCAATGGATAACTTTCTCATGTTTATATTAAAAAAAAAAAAAAAAAAAAGAAAAACAAACCTTGGTCAAGAAAAGAAAAAACAGAAAGTATTTCCCACTTCCCACATTTTGTTTGGGTAATGACTGAAAAGGAAATATTCACAAAATTTTATATTAGAAAGGGAATGTTGAGGAAAACTGCAGAGGTGTGAAAAGTGGGAGTTACAAGGGAAATTATTTTACCAGAGTTGCTACTAGCAACTGATATATTGTTGCACACACTGTATAAAAATGCTCTGATTTACCTTTAGGTATCTTTCTATGAATATTAACTTTTGTGTTATAGTCTTTACTATCCTTCTATCTTCTACTAACCTTGATGAGAAGGCAGAGTTCAACATAATAATCCATAAAACAAGAAAATTGCACTTAATTCCTTCAGACACCATAAAAAGCCTGGACACTAAACAACTTAAAAAAGGCTTTTACTTCCCTTATCTTGAAATCCCAGGTTTCAAGCCCAATTGGTCTGTTAAGAAAACCATGCTTAAATATTCATTAGCCATTTTGAAAAGTTAGCTAAATAAGAATTATTTAGCATTAGGCTAAAGAGGACTATTTTGACAATTCAAAATAAACTATTTTATGTTGATCTACTTTGTTTTGCTTTCAGAAAATGCAAAAAGATTTGTTAAATAAAATGATGGGATTTAGAAATCACATAGCTCTATGTCATAAATAAACGGAAATGGAAGAAAGCATTTGGGATTAACAATTTACGGAACTAATTTCATAGGAATTTATTTCCTTCTTTATTAAAAAAAAAAAAAGACATTTTTTGCAGCACAAGTAATTTTGTATTCATTTATTACCCGGTTCCATTAGTACATTCTGAGCAATTTGGCCACTATTCAAGGAAATTACTCCTTTTTGCCCAAAATTGCTTTGCAAAAAAATTCTTCCCATTTTGCTTTAAGTGAAAGAACAGAAACAAGGGTTCGACACTTCTACAGAACAAGTGAAATTCATCACTCTACTATGTTCAAGTCAACATCCCATTAGACCTCTCATTTTGAGAGCCCTTTTTAATAACGCAGATAACACCAGTTACTAATTCTTCTCTGGTCAGTAGCCCTATGACACTATGGGTATGGTGGAACTTCTCTAGTTATGCAGCAAAAGGCTAATTGTTGCTGCTAAGAAGCTTTTTAGTTTTGCAATACCTATTCCTTACAAATTTTTAAGTCACATTTGTCTCCTGCAGAAGCAGGAATGTAGTATCATGGGCACAGATTGTGCTGTGAGATAGAAAAATAAGATACCACAACTAGACAATACAAAAGAGTTGGCTCCCTCCCTTGCTCTCTCTTTTAGTCTGGCACCTGGGCCTCACAGGCTTTGCTGCACACTCAGACACATCAGTAGCCAGAACATCTTGTGACAACTGGATAACAAGTGAAAGCACTTGTTCCCAAAGGGTAAGAGACTAAGATCTCAACAATTAAGAAGCTGAAAAATTTATAGTTCAGGTACAATTTTTGACATTTGTGAATCTCCACTGTTTTTCCCCCTGCTGTCCTCAAGGGCTCATTACCAAGTCTGTGCTCTCAGCTCCATCACCAGAGAACAGAGCAACTTATAACACAGCAGCATATGCAACAAGATAACAAATAATGTGCAGCTCAAATCTCAGAGAAGCTATTCCTGAAGAAGACTCTTTATTCTGAGCAGGGGAAAGCAGGGAATTAACTGGGTTACAAATAGTTTTCAACAGAGGAAGCAGTACAGGCCTGTCATAAATTGAATTGAAAATATAAGACACTGAAATTTCTGTCTTTCAGGGAAGGTTCCAAGAAGAAAACCAGACCAATGCTCCTTCTGATGCCTCTGGAATCCCAAGAATGTGCATATGAAGACAATGTACACAAAGTAGATACTCCTATTGGAACCTCATTTTCACAATCAATTGTTGGTAAAAGAAAAAGATTGCTAATATCTGAATTAAGATTTCTAAGCACTCCACTGATTTTCACATATCTCAAAATCAGTACAGCTTTGCCTCTGATTTCCATTAGCTTAGACTGAACGTTTGAAGTCTTAGCCCTAAAACCATTTTTTCTCTGAACTGACCTGTTCCTTCGGCTACCAGATGAAACTCTGATGCAGGCATGCTTTCTGAGCAGAGCTGCATTTTGGGATTAGTCACACACAGCTCTATTTCTTTAGCTTCAGTTAACAAATCACACCAGAGTGCTAATTAGTGAGGAGATGATTTATATTGACAGACAAATATCATTCTAATTAATAATGATGAGAAAAGAACTACAGAAAACACCCTTGTGGTTTAACTGCAACACCATCATTGATGAATCATATAAATCCTATTTAACTATATGAAAAAGCTGTGGTGAAAGTATTTTCCAGCTTCTCTTTTAATCAAAAAAATTGCTACAACCTCTTTTACAAACCACACTTTTCTAATTTCTTCTTCTGTCTTCAAAGCTACAGAAAAGCTTGGGTCATCCTGACACCCCTTTCAGGAAATGGGTGCCTTATCCTCCCCTCCAATGTTCCACTAATACCCACACATCCCATTTTACCCACCCACTGAGCTTTTCTTAACTGGTTCTGAATTCTGACTGAATCCAGTAGCAGATTAGCTTTCCCACAGGTGAGGCTGGTTGTACCCAGGAGTGACAGGGGAGAGGGTTTTTTTTTTTTTTAAATATATGCTGCAACTTGAGAAATTTTTAGGACAGAGGGACAGGGATTGACCAATTTGGGCATAAAATATTGTAGCAAGTTATAAAGCCATATTTGATCCCAGCTTAAAAACCACTTATTTCCAGATAATTCTGGAAAACTGTGTCCAACATTCTACCAATTTGGTTAGAAATTACTCAATATGTAGGTTTATAGAATTTATTAAATGCTTAGAACAGAAAAATCAGATCAATCAGATTTTCAACATTTTACTTTGCCTTTTTAAAATTAATGATTGATGAAAATCATTAATTTTCAGACTGATCAATTTATCCACTAATTTTACTTTTCAGGTTCTCAAACAGATGGATACTTCTGTATCATCTGGATCTCAAACACTCCAGAGACAAATATTTTAAAAAGCTGAGCAATGATTACATGTAGTAAGAGTTGTAGTAATGAGCCTGTAGTAAGAGTTGTTTGACTCTTAAGAAGCCATTACCACTTTTGGCTCAATGTCATGTCCTTCCTATTTTACAGCCCAGTATTTTAGGAAAAATCCGACGGTAGTTCTATACCACAAGAAATACTAAGACATAGTTCCATAGTTTCATTGCTTGTTCTACAGACACTTTTTTTTTATTAGCAACCTCCCCTGTGAATCTTAATGCCTCTTACTACCTCTTTAAAATGAGCAGGACGTCTATCCAAGCACCACTGAACACCTAGAAGCCAATTTCATATCAAAGATTTTCTTTTTCAGCATAATAATTCTCCCCTGCTGCTATTATTGGGTTTTATGCATACTGTAAGAGAGCACTTGTACATGAATAAAAATTATCTGATTAGAAATTCACTATCATGTCAAAGATACAGCTTCAGGGATAGTCACAACACCAAGGTCACTAGTTAGCAACACAAGGAGTCACATCAGGAAGGGCACAGAGTCCTCAGGATAAGTTATTACACATAATGGATACTTATGATATTAAGGAAATTCAACCCTGTTTAAATGCAAGACTTGTGATTAAAATGCTATGTATGATTTCTGGTGTAGAGTACTATTCTCAAAAGAATAAAAAGAATGTGCTTTAAACACACATAAGAAAAAATACCTAAAAAACAAAGGGGGAAAAAGCAGGCATTGATATGAGACATGAATCATATTCTAAAGGTCTTCAGTATGCAGGCAAACATTCAAAATTACTTTGGCAAAAAGCAGATTGGTGCTGAAAGGATGCCCAGCCTTACGAGAAACTACTGAGAAGTTGCTAAGACTCTCTGGGCACATGTCTCACCTCTCACATGTCTCATCTTAACATTCTTCTGCTAAGCTAAATAGATGCTAAAGTATTCTTTCGGCTTCTAACTTTCTAGCTCTTCACATAACTTGGTGGGGTTTAATAATTGAAATTGTAGGGGAGGTTAGGCTGGTTGCTTGGAAAATTAGGTGGAGTTGTTAATGTTTGACACATTTCTTTTTTAATACTTTTAGAGAGAAATATAAAATTCAATACAATCAAAGAAAAGAAGCTGATGACTACCACTGTTAGTCCCTTCTTTGGAATAAAAATTTAGTAGCGTCAAGAAAATTTCCATCAGCTGTTCTGGGAAAATTTGTTTTCAAATATGATCTATTTCAACCTAATCCTTCCATACAGAGTTGATTATGGACAAAATACTAACACTCTTGTCTTTTCTTGGACAATGTCTAACCTCCAGAATTCATATTTTTGATTAAGTCTTTGAGATGATTACTTCATTTTTAGCTCAGCTGTCATGTTTTTACCTACAGAGTTAACAGGTAGATTTGTGCTTGAATTATCTCTTGGTCTTGGAACCCTAACTGCACTACCCTCTGGTCTCCTAAACTAAAGCAATCCACCTCCATCTCAGGCCTGTCATTCTTGGAAAAACTGCTTCTTAATTATAGTACAAAAATCAGTCTTGACCCAAAGACCTGAGTTAATGGTTACTTCTTTCAGGATCCCTTTCTCCTTTTTCGTATGAGGCATAACATTCTCAATATGATTTTTAGTCGGCACAGAGATTAGTACTCAAGTACATATTCAGATGTAGACTGGAAAGGTTTACAATTCCAAGGAGGAAATGTACGACACAGGTCTAATGAAAGCACAAGGCAGAAGTCAGCTTTATCAACTATGGATGACTCCATATTTCTAAATTTCATACTCTGTCTCTTTATACACCAAAGGAGGTCCTAAATCTACTACTAAAACTACAGACTGTTTGTTTTATGATTATATTTGCATAAAAAAAAAAGCAAACTTAAATGAGCTTCAGTTGTTTTTTTCATGGTCAGCTGACATATCTCTCTTTTTCACTACCTTGTATTGTTCATAAAGATTTCACTCACTATGTTGTTCAGGCTCCATTTAACAGCCAGACTTTCACACATACAGTACCCTCTCTGAGCCAAGGAATGGAATGAGCCATTTAATTGGGCTCTGATTACTTGATTGCTTCACAGTTTACTAATGATCTGCACATTGAAAGGAGAATCCAAATATTGCAAGAGGAATAGCAATGACAGAAAAGCCTCCCACACACATATATCAAATGTGCCTAAATCTTTGATGCTAGCTATACCACCTGCTACTTTCTATAATATTAGTGGAAATAATACCTTTTAACCCTCTTTGAATCAACTGAATTGGCTAATTATCTACAGCTGTTTTTGAGATAGATACTACCGGCCTCACTGTTTTCCCCTGTACTTTACAGCCTGGATACCAGTATGCATTAATAGAAATAAAGTGTGATTTTATCTCACTTAAGATAAGAATCAAATGTATTATCTGATAAAGGGCCTAATTATTTTCTAAACTGGTATCCTACACAGCACCTATACTTAGTGCTTCTGAGCTCTTGCGACTAGTACAAATCACCTATTCAGAATTCCTTTTTACCTATCCCTTAGGTGGCAGGATTTGCCTAAAGGCATATATCAAACAATAAATAGTTTTCAATTTACATTTACATTTATCTGATTTATATAGACACATACACAAAGGTGCACATGTTCATAAACACTCATTCTTTCAGCCACAAAGTAGAAAATGTGCTTAGAAATGGAAACAAAAACTAAAATTAAATATGCAAATTTATTAAGTCCTCTCTTGGCTTTATTCTTATTTTCCTATGACTTAATTTTAAAAACTAAGTCACACCAATTCTGTTGACAATTAACCTACTGTGGTCCTGTTACAGAATGTAGAAGGTTTTTACACAGTAAAGAAAATCCCCCCAAGAGCTGAATCACCAAGAAAACCAAAGCAAACACCTTACCCCAGATTCAGGCAGGTGTCTAGAATGAGTCCTGAGGTCACTAAAATTAGGAGTCTGCAGCATACAACAAAGAACTGCAGATCTGCACTGTAACAAGTGCAATAAACATATTCCAGGGTATTGCCTGTCCTTTTAGTTGTCTCCACACTACTACAAACAGGTTGTGAAGTAAGTGTACCTATGTTGTATCTGTAATTGCAGACTCTGTTATATTTGCTATGTTGACAGATCTCCAGTGCTTATCCATGGAAATATTCACCACCAATTTACCGTGTAACTTTTATTTTCTACAAAATAAAGAGAAAAACTGTTCTTGACAATGTACTTGAACATTCCTTAGATGTCATTAGTTTTGCATTGGCAATGTGAAACTCTTACACTTCATGTAATACAAAAAATTAAAAACTCAGCAATAACAAAAAAGCCAAATGAGTCTAACTGTGAAAAAGCTTTGGTGACAGCTACAAGCACTGCGCCAAAACATCTACTTTGAAATTTGTGAGGGTTCTTTTTCTTCCTATTTTATTTTTTTTTCTTGGGAGTTAGAGAATTAGGTTAGCAAGTACACTAAAAGCCAGACACTAAAGCAAAACTAGGCATGTGCAACGAGTCAGAGCCATCTCAATATCCTCTGGGTAGAATTAGCATATATTCATTTACTATGCAGCAACTACTTGGTCACTTCTTCCCAATTTCTATAGGTAGGAAGTGCCTTTACCTCATCTACTTTGGATTGTCTCAAACTGGCAGGACTTTTTGCTACTGAAAATAAACTACCAAGGATGACAGGGCTGATTGGATTTTTCACTGCTGAGATTAGGCTTTAGAGAAAATTTTGGAAGCCGTTATTGTGCCGGGTACCTTAACTTCACTCAATCTTGAGGTCCTATAGCTGCAAAAGATTAATAAAAGTATTGGTCACCCTAACTTTTACGGATTTGTAACTGTGGACTTGGCAAGGCTAAACGCACCACTTAGGCTGACACTTCCCACAATGGAAGGCTGATCAAAAGAAAATTATGCTGAGTATCTAGTAGAAAGCATTCTTCATTACCTTAGAAGATTCTTTCACAGCTTTTGGTCTGGAAACCATTAAAATGTTTGATAAGATTTAGCACTTCTTCAGTATTTGTGCTTGCTCAGCTGTGGCACAAAGCTACAAATTCTTCCTTCTAAAAAGCACCTGGGCAGATAGCCACTTTACTTCCTTCTTGCCTCTTCTGGCCACTTTGATATCAGAGATGCAACTCTGATCAAACACATGTCAGCTTTGGAAGACAACTATCAGAAATAAATATTTCAATTCCACCACAGAAACTTGAGTGGAGCAATCAAGGCACAAGAGCCAACAGCAGTGTAACTGCAGACTTAGGCAATTATTTGAAATCCCACAACTGTAAGACTGGCCTGAGAACTGAAATACATTTGTGGTAAATATCTTACAATGTGAGGAAAACCAGCTCTCTCCTCGCTCTGGTTGTGAGAGAATTACTGACTCCCACGCCAGGAATCCTGTACATGCAGATGACACAATCAATTACTGCTAAAAAAACCTTAAAGCACTGAGTCAAGTACAATATTGATGTCTAAGAACTTCAACTGTTCTTCCTACAGTAGGAGCTTTTCAACTTATGTGTCAAGTTCTCTCACTGCCAAGATGGCAAGCTGTTTTGCTGCTGTTGCTCTTCCAGATCGTCCACGGAAAGACTCAGATTTAACTTCCCTTAGGCTTAAACACACAACTTGCTCTTTCAGCTGGCTGTCAGAAGTCTCCTGGCTGAGCCACATTTATAACTGTGCTGTTTTGGGCCAGCGTAGAGTTAATTTTATGCCATCTTCCTCTTCCATGTGAGCAATATGCAAGGGAAATTCCAAGCTTCCTACTTGGAATTGCCACTACAAAATGCAATCATTTCGCTGTCAATTTTACACTAAAGGTATACAGAAACCTTTCTGACATTCTACGTAACTCTGAATATACAGAATCTACCTTTTCATTGCTTGAAAAATCCTCAGTTCTCACATGGAATGATCCATCCTACAGTGGAAAGTCAGACCCCAAAGCCCTTTCTGAACCACTACCATTTTGTTAGCCAGATCTCAAAGACCAAACTGCTTCTAGGTGCTTTCCTAGAATGAGCTTCTATACTTCCTTTTCCTCAATCTCAGCTTTCACTGTAACATACTTCCATTAGTCCTGTCCAGCATTCAGAAGCAGCTAAACATACCAATATCAATGAATGATACAGGAATTATGCCACCAGCAACACTTTCATCAAAGGAAAGAAATATTAATGTAAAAATTATAAGGGTGTGCCCTTTTAGTTCCTTACCTTTTGTCTGAAGTAAAAAGCCAAGAAAAAAAACTAGACTTCTTAGCAGAATTTCTATGTGCCATTTATTCTCTGTGGCTAATATTGCTAGAGTCCGGAAGTGTAAAAATAAGTCTAGTAAACATGCCTTTCTGTCTGTATTATTATTAATACCAGGGGATGGGGTTCTACAGCCAGCTCCTGAACCCATCTGGGCCCTGCCTGTTGATAACAGTGATAAACTTAAGAGTCTTGCAGGAATTGAACTGGCTTGAAAATAGCTTTGAGATCCTTGTGATTTGATGAAAGATATCCAAGAGGAGGCCGTAGTTACAAAGACACAGATTAAATAGGTGCATTCAATATTTTCAATTCGGCAATAAATATGTCCAGATCTATCCACAATGGGAAAAAGCTTTCAAAACAATCTAACTCCTCCTGAAAGTAATACAAAATAGTAAAGTAAGATCAAATCCAGGAGCAGAAAGACAGTATTGGAGTTCATGTCTCTTTATACAAGCAAAGTGATTTTAGGTGTTCTATAGTACATACAAAGTAATTTTAAAAGAATATCAGAAGTCTCATGCAGCAGGATGCTAGAAATTATAGTCAGCAGGCCTCAAAAATGATAGTCTATAACTCACAAAGGAATAATTCTAACTAATTTAGAATTTGAAAAAACTGAACAAAATTACTCTCATTTATCCTTGGTTATCTTTTTCCCAAATGCAAAATTTGTTTTCTTATTATTTTTTTTTACAAACTTTACTTTCTTAGTGTAGCACTTAACTAATACAGCATCATGTGAAGTATGCTTGGAATATTTTTTTTCTTATTTTTGGGGGGAGTACCCTAATAAGAGAATTTAATGCATAGGGTCCACATCATAAAGAGCTGAACTACAAAAAAACCCAAGAAGAATGCAAGGGGTGCAGCCCCTCTAATAACAGATACATCTGTTTTGAGGTGTTCTCCCAACAGGCTGCAACTCACTCTTAACCCATTGCTTTTCTTTATCTCCATAGCATAGACTAGTTATTATTGAAGACAAACAAAAGGCTTCAGCATCCTAAGTACCTTCCTATTTTCACAGTTATTTCTTAAAACATATATCATCATACATTCTCAGATTCTACTCTGTACACACCCCATTGTGTATTTTATAGAGAAATTTCAGTAAATCAGCATCCCCTGTTCTGTGGTTTTCCTTATAAAACACCATTACTAAGTCCAGATTCTTAAATGGATAAACCAACAATTTTCTAGAATATAGATTAAAAAAAAAAAACCAAAAAAACCACAATAGGTCACTCAGCCTTTGCCAGAGAATTGGCTGGTAGTAGAGGGGTAGAGGAATGAAAATTCTGACTCAACATTTAGTTTTCAGTGTCCTTTAGACTCAGTCAGTATCAAGGGTCAATTCTACCAACATAACCTGTAACAGCTCCTACTACAGACCAGAGTCATAACACAGGTTAACCAAAGAATATAACAGAGGCCTGAGAAGTTTGAAATCCCAATCCACTTCAGTCTCTTCTGGCAAAAATCATTGTTTCTGCAGCAAAACAAACACACAGAATACGAATAGCCAGGTGGAGGGGAAGAAGACAAGATTTTTCTCATGCTGCTTTCATTTACTCCTCAGAGAGCACTGCAGCTGCAGGGAATCCTGAGTAGATGTTCACAGCCAAAATTAATGTTATGTACAAAGAACAAACATGAAACTTCTCATTCTATGTTTTGCTGCTTTTGTTGCTAATATGAATCCTTTACACACCTCACTGCATGTGGCCATCATTCTTTTAAGTACCTGACAAACCATAAGCACAATACCTAATCCTTCACTGCAAACAGCTCCATAAAAACTGACAACAGTTGGTTTGTAAGTATAGCCATCAAATTAACAAAATGCTTTTTTCTTCCCAGGAAATTTACCATTTAAGGGGATGGAAGCAGGCAAGCATAACTGTGCACCAGCACCTGTCTGGGACAATTACATGTTTGTATAAGTGACTAATTTCTTGTCACACTTAAGTGGACATTGCGCAGATGGAGTGACCCATTAATATTCAAGTTTTGTGTGTTAACATCAAGCACCTTTTTCAATTAGAGTAGAATTCAAGCCAGTGAATGAAAGAAAGAACATGTAGGCGAGATGCTGCTCCCTATTACTATAAAAACTTCCAATTACTTAAGTTATAAAGTTATGCTGGCACTGTGTTATAACCCAAGTAGCATACCCAGAAAGATATCCAGCACAAATAAGGACTGAAACAGATCAGAGAATCAAAACCTAATAAATGTGTATCATTACAGAAGTGCAATTTTCACCTGACTAAAAATAGAATACCCTCAATGGGAAGAAATGCAGGAGAACTGTGTAGAGCTCAAACTACTCAGACTCCAACAATTCTGCAGTGCCAGAAAACTGGGACCACAAACTTCAGACAAATGTAAAACTGCCCAGAAATCTAAAGCATGAAGTTTCAGTCAAAGCACATGAGAAAAAAAGGGATTTCTGAAGATAAGGAAAGGAAAATAAAATGAAGAAGCAACAGGAAAAAAACAAGGGAAAATTCTGTAAAAGATTGTTGGTGTTTGTAAAGATAAAGACTGCCTGGAAAACGGTGGCTGATACTAGCAAAGAATCTCCCTTTGATTTGATTTCATAGAATAGTTTGGGTTGGAAGGGGCATTTAAAGGCCAACTAGTCCAATCACCCTGCAAAGAGCAGAGAAATCTTCAGTTAGATCAGGCTGCTCAGAGTCCTGTCCAACTTGACCTTGACTGCTTGTCCCATGCTTCCAGGAATGGGACATCCATCTGTTCTCTAAATAACCTGCTCCAGTGTTTTACCACCCTCATTGCAAAAAGCCTTTCTTATATCCAACCTAAATCAACTCTCTGTTTAAAACCATTACTACTTGCTCCATCACAGCAGGCCCTGCTAAAAAATTTGTCCCCATCTTTCTTATAGACCTGCTCCAAGGACTGGAAGACTGCTGGGAGGTCTTCCCAAAGTCTTCTCTTTTTCACTCTGAACCCAATTCATTCAGTCTTTCCTCATAGGAGAGGATTTAACCAAAAATTTCATTAATGATCAGAGGCAACTTCACTAATGCATGGAGAAATTGGAACTTATTCTACATCTGTTATTACATCTGTTATTCTTAACTGGGATAGTTCATCAACAATTTCTCCTCACCAAAACAGTTCTCAGAAAATGTAACAAAGCTTTTTATTGTGTGGTTTTTCTTTTAAATGTACATCAAAAACAATCACACAGTCTTTCCCTGTTAGGTTGCACTGATGCTGAGGCCAGTCATTCTTGCTATGGTACTAGAATTAAGAAATCTGAGGAGATAGAAAAAGTCACGTGCTCCAGAATAAAATGTTTTTAGCTACATAAAAAATACTATACTTAAAGGTATCCTTTGCAATAAAGAGCACCATTATATTATTAACTATTTTTCAGGCACCCCAGAAGTTGCCTTCTCTCAGAACTATAAGAGAGTGAAACAGTGAAAGCTTCAATGTATATAGCCAGGACATTTGGTACGAGGAGAAAAATTTTCCAGGTGTTTTCCAGCTTATATTCAACTGCATTTCCTGTGTGTAAGAATTGAATTTTCATTACCTACTGAAAAGCTTCTTCTTTCAGCCCAATATTGAAAGAGTGCTGACAGATGGCATGACAATGAGGTTTAGGACTCAATGTGTAACATAAAAAAAATATACCAGAAACATGAAATAATTTTTTTTCTGGATAGCTTTTACTCAAAAAATAGCTCATTGGTACCTCAGGAAACTCAGCTGGCAGAAGGCACCACATGAGCTTGTTTGCCAAGCCCACTTTAATAACTGCAGTCTGAGGATTGCTATCAAGACTGATGCAAGCTTAAGACACAACAATCCCATATGCATGACCAGGCATCCTTTTAACATCCCCAGCCCCCTTAAAGTGAAAGACAGTTTTAGTGGAAAAGCCAACAACACTATAAGCATTGTTAGAAGCAAGATGACAACAGCTGACCCTAAAATGGAAAAAGAAGCTTTGGACAAAGATGATCAAAGAGAATTTGGTGGTGTAGCAGCACTGCATGAATTTCAAAGTCCTTTTGGTCTATCACTTTCAGTGATCCCACAGAGATATTGAGGGATTTTAGAAGTGGTTTCATTTTTTTATTCAGGCTTCCATATTTCAAATAAAGGTGTTAAGTTTCCCTCAAATAGACAGAGTTAAAAAAAGAGGAAAAAACATCAGAAAAAAACCAAAAAATACCTACACACAACACCCCCATGTATTTACAATCAATATCTCACCAGACACAAAGCATGCATGTGAATGCACACTTGCATCATCCATGTGTGAATTCTTCCTGGGTGAGTTTCGGCTCTAAGAATTTTCCAGAAGAAAAGAACAGGGAAGAATACATGCAAATATGAGAGTGGGGAGGAATTATATGCTGACTTCTGCAATGACAAACATTTCTTAGGTTTCTTACTTTCAGATCTCATGATATTTAAAAAAAATTCAAAATTCCAGAAGAAAATATAAGATCTACTATTGCCCCAAAATATTTCCCTATCTTCTGGTTTCACCCTTAGTCAAGGACAACCTTTCTTATTATCTCTAAAAGCCAGTTCTCAATATTTTGACCTTTTACAGGTATCTTGCTTGGTTTGTTCTCTTAGATATTTCACATACTTATTTTTCTCTAAGTAGCCCCATTACTATTACCTTGAGGAAAAGAGGCAGTACAATTGACCAAGACCTTGTCACTTTAAGTAGCAAAAATAACTCTCCATGCACCTGCTTTTCCCCTAACACAGTTAAGTCCTGGCTTCCCCAGTCAACCTCTAATCTAAGAAATGCAGATATTTCATTCCCAAATGACACTTGCTATCAGGCTGCATCTTTTAATTTACAAAGGCAACAATAGTAATTTCATATTCCTTAAGCATAGTAGCTCACTTTGTGTTTTACAAGGATCTTTTTCTTTTTTTTTATATTTTATACCAGCTCATCTTGCTTTTTAAATCCCCATAATATCTGCACATCTGTAAACTATTAACGCATTTTTCAAACTTCAAGTTCTGTCCAAACTCCATTAAAATTATCACCTTTTACTTTCAGATCTTGGCAGCTTATCTTTTTATGTTCTACCTGGCTCTTTATTACATTGTTTGGCTTTTCAGCAGGAAAGGATCCCTTGCCACACCACTTTCTCAGAGAACCCTACTTTTTTCTTTTGCTGTGCAGCTGGGTTTATTTAATCCTAATTTCACATAGTTTCATTATTTTGCTGATTACATTTATAATTGGAGATACTTTTTAAAATAAATAACAATATATAGAAACGACAAAGTCTTTAGGAGTTTATATTTAAATTCTTATATAAAACCAAAACACTGCTGCATCCTCCACTGAGGAATATTGGTCAGTCACCACAGTTTGATTGGCATTCATTTTGGGTCATGAAATAAGGGAAGAGTTGCAGACAGGACAAAAAGAATACAGTTTGCATGCAAAGACAAACTGCTGTCCTGCAAGGTTAAACCAAGATAATTTTAGAAGCCATTCCAAGTACTGTATTTATACAGGTTTTTCTGACCTAAACAAAAACTTGAAACCAAAAACACTCTCAAACCAACCAAACCCCACCACCACAAGAGTGCTGCATTACTTGAAGCTAAAGAAAAAGAAATTCTCTGCCCACATATAAATGAAGCAGTCAACAGCTTAAAGAGAGTTTTCTATAAGATTAGCCTTTTAAAAACAGCATTATAGTCCACTTATTAATAGAGATGGTTCATAAATACCAGTTCTTTTATACCTATAAATAGAAATAAGCCAAAAAACCCCATGCTTGCTTTCTTTGCCCACAGTACTTTCAGTACTTCAGTTCTACTGAGATGCCATAAACCCCAAAATGGTCTGACCGATATTAGATAATGTCACTGAACCTTACTCTCTCAAAATATATACATGCAGTTATCTCCTATAATATTTTTTCAGCACTCACACTTATATCACTTCTAGGCACTTTGGCCCTTTTTCATATGTAGATAATGTGCAACACTTGAACAGTCTTGTACTTGTGCTGCAAGTATAAACATCACTGAGATATCCACAGATGAAAGACTGCACACACACAAGCCAGTGAATACACAGCTGGGAAAATGCACATGCAAAACTGCTAAAATACTCTAATCATGTGTGTACCATCACATGCATTTCTAGCTATCTCAGGTACTAGGAAATTAAGTTCGGAGAAGTCTCTTCTGCAGCTTCCAGTGGGTACATCAGCAGTGAAGCAGAGTAAGAAGCACCCCCTCCATGCAGGCAAATGCAGTATCACACTTCTCCCAGCATTTTTGCCAGAATCAGCAGGCAGACCACAAGGACAAGATCTCTACTCACAACATCACCCTTAAAGTTACCTTATTCTGTGACGAAATAAACATCACTGTGCAAAGCAAAGACTCTAGTACTCCAAGTTTTCACATAGACTCTCACCCGCTGTTTTTTCCATGGTTTTTACTGAGTCTTTGAGCAGTAACTTCAAAAGCATTTGTACAGACAATAGCTTGGGGGTCATCAGTTTTTCTCTACATTTGCATAACATGAATTTTCACAAACAAAAAGTGATAAAATATTTTGTTGCATTTAAGTAGCTGAAAATCAAGTGTGTTTGTAAAAAAGCAAATAAAGGAGTTGATTTTCAAAAGGAAGAAGCAGACACTTCTACACCTTTGTAGTCTCACATTCAGGACTGTATTTCAAAACCCCAGTAATACTTTCTTATGCACACATAGCACTGATGTGATTGTCACAAGAAACAAAATACAAACTTATACTTCCCCTAGTGAGACTGACAAGCCCATTGCTGATAAAAGATCTTCCATCATGATTTTGTAAGTCACTACAGCAGTGATATGCCAGTTACTTTAACCTTTTCGAACAAATTTATCATACCATAATGGTGATGTCTCAACATAGTCCAGAATAGTGAGAAATAAGTAAGTGACAATCAAACTTTGTTAACATTTTTTATTAAAAAAACCAAACAATCCCTAACATCCAAACTTGAAGACCAGGATTTTTCCTCTCTTTCTCCAAGTACATTGACAATAATCTTAGCTATCTTCTTCCACCCTGCTCCAAACCATTGTCCAAACACAATTTCAAAGTCTTGAATAAATGAAGGCTAAAGCCAAGAAGAGTAGTTTTCATGTTGTGTTCATCCTTTCTGAGATATAGGAATGAGACACAGCCCTACTGTTTCCATAATGTGACTCTAATTTTAATATACCTACAGGATGAAGGACAGAAAGCTAGCCTCTAACATGAACTTGATCCAGTTAACCAAGGTGTCATAGAGGCTTATGTAGTTTGGAAGAACTTCTGATGGTTTAATCCTCCTATTTTAATGAAGCTTTCCCTTTGAGATGTTACTTAAAATCTGATTTGGCATTGGATCAAAAAGTACTCTGTTAATGCAGAGTATATTTCATATGCCAGAGTAGGAATTTCCTTGATACTTTCACCTTATATGAAATGGATGTAGTTTTATAGCACTTTTGTTTTCCACAGGATGGAAATAAATGCATTTTTCATTTGGTTTTTATTTTTTAAAATGGAGTGAATCATCCCATTTTCACTGGATGCAAAGTACAAGCAAGTAAACAGGTCATGCTATTAAAAACTCACCAAAAACTATCTTGAATCATGTATAACCACACATTTTAGGCTGTTAAAAAATAGCACCCTGTATATATAGATTTTTCTAAGAGAAGCAGAATTCTTCAAGAATTGTGATAGTATATGTGTGAATGAACAGGTTTCTGCCTACTAGAAGTTGGATGCTGCTGCCATATTTTCAGTTTTTCAGGAACAGATAATTCTACTTCTTTTCCATGGTGCTTCATTTCTTTAAGCTACAGGGCTGAGTGCTATGTGATTTTTATTTTTCTAAAATATGGAGCTTAAAGGAAGCCAAGGTTTTCATTCACATATCAATGTACATTTAAGAGAAACATGAACTGAGAGCTTTGATGAGCTTTAAAAGGACATCAAAATCAAAAACAAGCTACTCAAACCACACATCTGGTGAGACTGTGCACTGGTTTCACAGTCATGTATTCATCCAGAAAAGTCATTAGTGTCATCATAAAGTAACCTGCAAGAGGGTAGGCCAACAGTCATAGTGACTCTCTCATCCCTATTTATTATAGGATGAATTCCTATTCCAAACTATTCGTGAAAAGACTAATGTAACAATCTGGCAACAACTTTGATAGAAAACTACTTTTCATAGAATATCCCAATATTTCAATGCTTTGTTTTAACTCTGAGTAAAAGGTTTCGTATTAAAACCTATTTTGAAAATATTGGATGGTTTTTGTATATTGAAATATGAATTCTATATTTCACTAAGTAAAACTCCTGTCCATTCATCAATTACAATTGATTTAATTTTAAAATTTTTACTGGAAGAGTTTTTTTTCATTTTAGGCTGGATATTCTACATGTACTGGCATTATAATATGAACCGTTTTATCAAAGAAAATTATCTTTTCATCTTTTTCTATAAATACAGCATCAAAACTCATTGGATTTCTTTTTTTCCTACCAAAAACTGACAAAACTAGATTCACAGTTCTATATTTGAATAATCTCTGAAAAGAAACTAATCTGTTTAAAAATGTGATTCAGTTCTAGTGTCAGAGGCCTGCTATGAAAATAACATGGAAATTTTCTCTCTGCTGTTGCCACACACACAGAGTGCCAAAAGACTGGAATAGCAGTGTCACCCTGTAGACTTCAAGCATAACAAGGGCCTTCCCTGGAGAGAAAAAGCAGCCTAGGAGGTGAAGAGAGCACAGATTCCAATCAAGACTAACTGGAGGGAAAAAGGAGGAATATATAAAAAAAAAGGACAATAAACACACTCCTGAAAAACCTGACTTGTAGGTATCTAGAGTTTTCTTAAATTACATGAAAAATATATTGAATGCTGATTCTTCCTATAGGAACAGCAGAAGTTTTCTGAGTCTTCCAATAGGAACAGCTTTGTTCCCTTAAAATATAATGCATTTATTTTAATTAAGTAAGCATTTAAAATATTTTAATACAAAGTACCCATCTCTACACAACTTTTGTTCTCTGGCACAGGGAAGGAAATATTCTAGTGGATTTGCAAGCTGGAATTTCCAAGTGAAAAAAGGACATGCATTTAAGCTATAATCATAACTTTATGTCTCAACAATACAATTTCTTCTCCCACTACTGGAAAAGAATATCTTTGACTCTATACAGAATGTGCTAATTTGTAACTTCCAACCACAAAATAGCAAGATGGCAGAACACAAGTAGCAGAAAAGACAAGTAAATTGGACCACATATTAAACCCCAGCTTTAGCCTACACATAGAATAGGTGGAAAGAGCCCTCTATTGCTCCCTTCTGCTACATCAGCTTCCTTTATAGGTTTGTTTTAAACTTTTTCACAGTTGTAAGAGCTCAAACATCCCAAGAGCAAAAGAATGTGAGATTCTTTGGAAGTTTTCAACGGGAGTTTTGGGATGAGTAATCACCAGAAAAAGTTCCAATGTCCCACCCCAAAGGTGATCCACTAAAGCAAGACACTGGATTAGAGCTGTTGGCTAAACAGCAGCAAAACTTGCTGATATATTCAAAACATTCACAAGGTCTCTATTCAGTGCCATTTAGCTGGAAGGGGAGGAAAAAAAAAAGATTTTGACTAGGATAGCTAGATATAACTGAAAAGATTTTCTAAAATTTAATTAATCATCAGAAACACTCAATGTAAAAGAAGAAATACTTAGACTCACTCAATTGTAATTTGAAAGTCAACCTACCTTTATTAAGCCATCCACAAAAAACTTTAAATATTTTTAAACTGCTGTATTCCACCCCTCTTCTTAAAAAAATAACCTGAAAGTTATGACAAGCTACTCTTCTTAGACTCATTTAACATATCAATAAAAGGGTAGTTTCATATATACATCAGTAATACTGAGGTGTACCCTAGGAAATAAGTGGTGAACTGACAGACTAAATAGTGAACCCTTCTTGAATTTTCTACAGGCAGAACAGGGAAAACCATTAACAACCAAGTCACAGAACATTGTCTATTCCTGATGAGGAGGAATAGACAAAGGCAGAAAAAGGCCTTCCCCCACTCAAAAAAAAAAAAAAAAAATCCAAATAATGAACACTGAAAAATTCCCTCCATGGGGTTAATAACAGCATCTCAATCTGTTTCCTAAGCTCCAGGAACAGATGGTTGAAGAGACTCTAAGAATGACTTCAGGGTTACTCACTGCTAAGGGATTCTCTACTTCAGCAAAGAATACCTTTTAGGAAAACATATCCATCACTGATGCTATTGTATCAACAAAGTTTACCTTAAAACCACAACAACAGAGAGTAGCAAGTCATTCCCCTGATTCTGCAAAATGACAATGAGAATTAATAAATATCAGTTTTGCTAATGACACTTTGCACCACACACCACTGTTACTACAGTCCCTTGAACGGTATTTGCTTTTAACATACACTATGTACTGTGGATTTTATATGCACGTCTATTAAGTCACTTCTTCAAAATATGAACATTGTGCTGATACCTAAAGCAAACATGGAAAGCTTTCCATATGAATAAGCTGTAGGGTGCTTTATTTGAAAAGTAAAGAGTTTCTAAGATACCAAAATAACATATAATTTTACCCTCTACATGCAAATAAATTTTTCCCTCTTGGCATTGTCTGTAGAACTTCTCTGAAATACTGACCATACAAGACATACCTAAAGCAGCTCTTAGGAAAGCACAAGCCAGACTTCAGTCCCATTCAGACTTCAGACTTGTAAGGTTACAGTACAATCCCAACTGTGCAATCACTAACTAGCATTAGTGAACTAAATTGAAATCTTAATCTTACCTGTGGAAAATACCTCATGAAAACAAGGTTGTCTTGAACTCTGTGACTGCTGCAGGAATTGCACAAAGATCCAGTGTCACATGATGTTTGGCCCTTTCTTCTGACAGGCCATTTAAAAAAGCTACAAGAATCCTTCTCTCAGTAATTTGCCAGCTGACTTTAAAATCCACAGTTTTCAGGCAGTGAGAAATTTTAAATGATTCAAGAAAAGTTATAGAAAGTTAATGTATTCACAGGAGAAAACTGAAATGAAATGCCTACTACTTATATTATGAATTATAACTAAAATATATAGCTATTTTCCAAAATTCAAGGCTTACAAAGACAATAATGGATTGTAGATCCAAGCAACCTACAGCAATCTCTCGATTATTCTTCCCATTACAACTGATATTGTAGTACTTACTATAAGACTTCAAAGTGTGTAACAGCTCATAGGCTCTCCAAAATTTTTCTTGTTTCAGTTGGAAACTGTGACCAAAGAAATTCATGGCAACATACTTCCAAATAAGTATTAAATTAAGGGCTAATATGTATTGAAGACAATTTCTAAATTGTCAGTTTTGCTTATGTGGATTCGTATTATATTATTTCACTCCTTTCAGATTTTTCATTTCTCCTACATTACAAAATTGTCTATACAAATATAATCTGAATGTAATTTTTTTTGAAGTTATTATTATACTCTACATACTTACCAGTTGCCTGTCTGTATTAATATCAGAGTAAATACCTCACAACTTCAACACATGAGATGAAGAGATTTAAAACATCTCTGCATCCCTGATGCAATGTTGAGTTTAGCCTTTGATGAGTTATAAGGCTTCATTTAAGTACATTTGTTTTTAATGAAATCCTGTTGACTTTGGGCTATCTCTATGTGTCACTGAATCATCATGCCCTGCAAGATATAAGAATTTCTAAGCATTAATGTTCTCAATCTCTGCTTGCCCACTTATGTTCAGGCTCCTGCTATATCCAAGTTTCAAACAGAATTCACAAGTTGCTTTTTTCTAATCTACATTAGGAAATTCTTCAGCAAATGGTAACTCCAAAGGGAAAAAAACCAGTATGAAATAAAATATCTTGAGATAATATCTCATTTAAAAATTACTTTTCCTCCAAGAGACCTATTTAGCATGATCACAAAAAGATGGTCCTGTTGCAATAGAAAAGGTACCATGGTCCATCCAGCACAGGAGGACCTGTCAGATCTCTTGTTCACCCTTCTCAAATACTGTGTGCAGCATAATGCCCTCAAAAGGCCCCAGAGGGGAAAGAACCCAGTAAATTGGAGAAGCAGTATGAATAACAGATCAGTCAAATATTCTAAACTATGAATATGGAGTGCTGCACCTAACACCCAGAGGCACCTCCAAGCAGGATCCCTACACAACCCCCAAGTTCTTACAGCTGGCTGCTGTACACCCTGACAGTCACTCCACAGCAGCCAAACCTGCTCCAGAGTAGCAGATCTGCAAGTCAGTGATCACTTTCATGTTAAACCAGTAGCAACCAACCTTAAAAGCCTTCTGGCACTAGATAGAGACAGGGTAATTCCTACATTAAGATCTCAATAAAGTCCTCAGAGATTTAACTGAACACCCTATTCCTATTCACAATCCTGCTGACTTGCTACTACACTAGGAAGCAGTACTTCTAATTTAGCATACCACAGTTTCTGTACAGGTAAAATTTCAGGCTCAAACAAGAAACTATTGAGAAATACAAGTGTTCCAATTCCAGAAAGAATAAACAGCAACCCGTCTCATCTAATAAAAATATAGGGCTTTAATATACAACCATTTTTCCTTTGCTCTAGATCTGGGAAGCTTCAGTAAACCATTGGGAAAATCTTTTCCCATTGAAACATGAACAGCTGTACAATGATAATAATTTTATCAAGCAAAGGATCCAATTTTATTTGACATAGCAGTTGGAAAAAAACTCCACTAAACAACAACAGCCCATACCCTCAAAAAAAGTCCATAAGCAAGCCTAGGAAATCACAGAGAAAGGAAAAAAAACCCACCAAACTGCATTTTGTTGACACTGACCATCACTTTCACAGAAAAAAACCCAAAAACTATAAGGTTTCCAAGTGCCCCTGAGGAAACTTATTTCACAGTTACCATAATTTGCCATCTGTAGCTTCCTTCTTTAATGAAATCTTTAGAATAGACTTCATTTCAGATGGGTAGGAACTGTTAACTCTTCATTGTGGAGGTTTTGACAACTTGTGCAAGCTCTTTAAAGTTAGAATTTCTTGCATATTAAAATGTAGGTTTATCCTTTCCCACATGAATCATTACACACTCTGTTAGCCTGTTAGTCAGCAAGAACATACCAGTAGCACTTTGAAAGCTGACTATTACTGTCTAATGATACATTCCAACAATCTGCTAAAACGGAACGTGCAGAACTTCACATCTCCATGTGCTATAATAATATAGGCATGACTGATGCTTCACAGGTTTTATTGTTCACATTATTAGATGAGATAAATTCAAACAAATATGGAAAAGATTCTCCTAAAATTATTACAGGTTTCTTTTTTATTTTTGCCATCAGGTTTAAAAATCATCACTTAATGATTTAGTGAATTATTCAAAAAACACCCTAACAGGTATTGAAATAATTTAAAGACCATTTGATAACTAATATATATTGCAAAAAAAATATTCACCTGAAATCAGTTTTAGGTCTCATTTACTTTCTAAATAAACATCTGCATAAACAAGATGCTGAGCCAAGACCTACATTCATTGCTTTATTTTCACCTCAACCTTTCATTCTCCATCTGTCTCATTCATCATTTTCATTTTGTCATGACCTATAGAAGGAGGTCTTGGAAGAACAATCTGTAGCTAATACAGCAAACCAAAATGCATAATAACGTACCCAAGAAAAATATGAACAGGTGATATTGAAAATGCTGTGTAGCATTATGTTTGTCATTAAACTGTCCAAGTCATGGTCACTTCCCTTTATTTTCACAATAATGATCATCAGCATATTTCTAACAACCTTCATTTTGTACTTGTGTCTAATTTACCTACATATCTTCTTATCCTCAGACTTAACAGTCTGTTAAATCCACTTAGCAGTCTGTTAGATCCACAAAATCATAAAATTACATGTAAGGAGAAAAACTGCTTCCTACACAAAAGCATTGATTTACTATATTGTCACCATGCCTCCAAGACATCAATTAAAGGAATAAAAGAGACAAACAGCTAAAACATTGAAAAGAAGAACTGATGGGTTGAAAATAAGGTATTCAATCTCACCAATATCTTTTTCATCCTCCCTGTATATATTTCAGCTCTTACCTCTTCTGCAGCTGTGATTGTGCTTTATGAAGGCTTAAACTAAAATCTGCACAGCTGTGTATATATTTATGGCCCAAGTTAAAGCTATAGACTGGCTCTTTAGGAGGAAGAGTGGTTTGTCAGACTAGCATAATGGGGGTTGACAATAGCACCATAAAAATGCAGTAAAATGGGAAATGGAAAAATTAATCAAGCTGCACAATCTCAGTGGATGAGATGCCCAGATATAGCCATACAACTAATAAAAATTAAATGGAAATACACAAAGAATAGCAGGTGTTTTAGGGAAAAAAACTAATCCTAGAAAGCAGTAGCCCTGTATTAGAAACACACCAATTTTCTTCCTGTAATGAAGCTGCAGATTTATGCAAACAGACAATATCCTCCACCCACTTAATATTGACCATTACAGGAATATAACCCAGTAGTAAGTCAAATACAAAACCATAAAGTAGCCAAAAAGTTGCATGGCAATTTTTAAACATTTGCATTTAATCATACTCTTCTCTTGATTTATGATCAAGACAGTGCCATGTTCTGTGTTTTCTGTACTACACTAATGGAAATGTAATTTACCAAAACACTAAATATACCACGCACAGAATACAATCTTGTAAAATATAAGGTCAGAAGCAACCTTTTATCTGTGTCCTTCTTTTGGCTAGAACTACTTATCATTTTACAGTTACCTTTCATATCAGTATGTTCATTTACGGAAGTAAGTAAACCTGAACTTTCAGCAAGATGACAGCATATGCTTGAATTTCAATCAATGTCATGTGAATAAGAACATATTTATTTTCTTTTCTTCCCTCTTGCCAGCTACAATGAGAGAACACTAAAGAATGGAAGGCATCATAGTATGTGAAGCTTTATCAAAATTTCCATTAAGAATATTTAATCTGATTGCCCAATTCCCTAAAATTTTCAACTTCAGCAGTTACAATCACTGTCACAATCACATATGTATTAAGACCTGTAGTGAAAGGATGAAGGTCGGATGACTCAACTCCATAGCAAATTCTGGCTAAATGCCAAAATTGGTCTCAGAAATAACACTAACCCAGTCAGAGATGAAGGAAAGCTTATTGCAGGAAAGGAGATTGCTTACCCTTTTTTAATAGACACTGAATGTGCTATCCCTGGGATTCAAGAACTAAAATACATGCAAACTCTTAAATAAAGTACCATTTAAAGACAAAAATCAGTAGCCCTTGAGAAAATAGTGTCTTCTTACTCCTCACAGAGCCTAACACTGCCTCTGCAGGGGTAAGAGCAGGAACAGTCACTCCCTGATACCTTGTTACATGAAGTGTTTGAGTAACCCAGAGCAAAATTCAACTCGACTTAAAGAGGAACTTACTGTGATTGAGTAAAAAATACTCTAACCTCACATTAAATTTAGTCAAAGTTAACTTTTCTCAAATGATTTATGCAGATCTTAGTTGAGAGGAAAAGTGCAGAAGAAATTGCTTAGGTTAATTACTATTTCCAAGATCTAATTCTGAGAATAACTGCATTCTGCAAATCTGCCCCAAACTTTACTGATGCTTGAAAGCTCTAATATTCTACTGCACTTTCTGTAAAAGACTCAGCTTAGAGTATATACACAGCCTCTTCTTAGTCTGCCACTCGTAGATATTTTGTAAGCAGAATTTAGAAACATTTGTGGAAGTTACATGTAGTATTGAAAGAGAGATTATGCAATAAAATAGCATTTAAAAAAATAATTCAGAACAGAACATAATAAGGAAAACCAGGCAGCAACTGCTACCAGTAGCCCATTGAGGCTTTTTTTGTTTGGTAAGCCAGACCTTCTCTAAGGACCCAACCATGCTAATTGTCAAGTACATCCTGCAGGGCTGAGTACCCCCTGTTCCTGCCTGGATCTGGGCCTCTTAACCACAATGTTCTCTCTGCCCAATTCATATATACAGGGCTGTGCAAAGCTGATGTACAAGAGGAGCACATGAAATGTGTAAGAATTCAAGGAGAAAGACTTGGGAGCCCTGGTGGATGAGAAGATGAACATGAGCCAGCACTGTGCCCTTGAAGCAAAGGGTTCTAAGCTGCATTATGCCCAACACTGTTGAAAGGTGAAGGGAGTTAAGAGCTTTCCCCTCTGCTCAGAAAAAGGATCACAAGCAAAGTGCATAAACTGAAATATGAAACTCCTCATTTAAACATAAGAAAACATTTATTCAGTGTGGGGGTGGTTGAAATCTCTGGGAACAGGTTGCCCAGAGAAGTAGTGAAGTCTCCTCAGGGATGCTCAAGACACGAGAGGACATGAACCTGAGCAATTGGCTCCAGCTGGTCCTGCTCTGAGCAGAAGGTTGGACTAGGTGACGTCCAGAGGCACCTTCAAAACCCAACTATGATTCTGTGTGTGATATTTTGAAATAAATGAAAAAAACTTAGGGATTTGAGATGCTGTTCTTTACTGCCCTGTATTTCCAGGTATCTGGACTACACCTTATAAAAGTATTTTCACAAAATCAAAGTCTGCAGGATTAATAGTCTACAAACCTGTCTTAATTCTTTTTGTGTGCTCTTCATTTTCTTAGGATACCTTGTAAAATCCCCCCTATATCTCCACACATAAAAGTACTAAATACCACTTTAAGGCCCTGATGTTAGCAGAATTAAGATGCTACCCCTTTCTCACCTCAGTAGGGAAATATATTATGCTCATCAATCACTCCTATTTCTATCTAAAGAGGAACAGTGAATGCTAGGAGAAGACTGCATCAGCTGGTTTTACCTTGGACACAAAGTACTTTGTTGGACTTTAAAAGGCAAATTTGGCTTTGAGTCATTTGGCTGCTCTTGGGCTTTTTTACTATCAACAGTGACACTGCTCAGCCATTTTGTCTCAGAAAACAGCTGATTCTTCTACAAGCCAGAAACTGCTTCAAAGCATAAGGTTAATTAAATACAACATGTATACAAGGGTATACACAATAATTTAAATGTTCTATAAGAGGGGTAATACTGGGAATAGAGGGGGTGGGGAATCATGCAACTAGAAAAGAGTGTATCAAGCACTTGTATTTTTAGCTTGATCCTCTCAGAATTGGAACTCTCACCTGGAATGGGACAGAGATACCAGAGATACAGTATTTCTCCCTTCCCAAGTCCCCACATAATGAAAGTGACTATACTTGTTTTATTGCTGTAGTGCATATTGCTACTTGTGTCTCTTTTCAACACAAAAATGACTACTTACTTTAAAAAAAAAAAAAAAACCAACCAACTGCAGAGTCAGAGGAGGAGGAACAGGGGACAAAAAGTGCTGAGAAATCACACACATTTTCCAATCTGTCAAAAATAGTGCATTTAATTTATAGATGCCAATATGTACAAAAATATCTAACTAGGAAGAGCATAAACACAAGCTCATTATGGATAATGAACTGAAATTGCCCACTGTGTAAATAGGGAAATACTGCCGAATCAATATAATGTTGGGAGAGTGAGGAACACAGCCTCCTCACTAACTCAACACTTTAAAGCTCTCAGAAAAAGACTACCCAGTAAACCAAAGTCAATTTGGAGATACTGGTGATGGCAATTGAGAGCCTTTTCTAAGGCTTCTGAATTAACACCTGACCTCAAAATTGCTTCAAGCCATAATGTTTTACAAGTCCCTTTGAAACCATCACTTCCCCTCCTGAGTGGGCTAACAAAAAAACCCCCTATAAAATGATAAAAAAAACAAATCGTTCTCCATTATACAGGAATCATCAGAAATCAGGATACAGGAAGGAAACCAAGCACTACAGCCATTACAGATAAGATTCCCTTTCAAAAAGAGTTTCATTCATTTTCTGAGTGACTCTCTTCCACCTTCGGAGAGTCCTATATATTAGCAGTGAGCAGTTCTGCAAGCATTGATGCCTGCAAGATAACACGGCCACTTATGTGGAACACTTAGCCCCTGCTGTCTAAAAAACATCCACTCGGTTCAGTTTTCCTCACTTACTCACCCTCTGGTCTTTTTGAATGGCAGCAAACATGCAGATGAATCTTCCTTTCAAAACATCCTCCTCCTGTCCCACAGAGGAACTCTAGGCTAAATAGCTCAATTCTGGAGTTGAGGAGTGGCTAATGCTTGGTTCAAGTTCTGCATGAACTGATCTGTTCCTGATCTGTTATAACTTTTGCCACCACTACAAGTGACTAAACAGGACTCACTGGCCATGATCTGCAAGCTAGATTAGCAGCTTGAAGTCTAACAGTAGACAGAAGCCATCACAAGTACATTGTTCCATGTTTGAGATGTCTCTAATAAAGGCAGTAGGAACAGAAGACAAAGAATGATTAAACACAGAAGTACTAAGATTTCAAAGGGTACAAGGAAACCTGGCCACATGAAACCTGGCCACGTGTTTCTGTGAAAAAAGAGACAGTCAAACTACCTATTAAAAAGCACATCCAACATTCTTTGAAATGGAACAAAAAATAATTGTTTATGCTAATGATTACTGAGGTTAAGTGGAAATTTGAGTAATTTTGTACTTTGTAGAACCTGATTTGAAATGGCACTCGCCATGAAAAAGCACAAGGCTCTACAAAAAGCCAAGACTTTGTTGCTAGTGACTATTTATTACATTTTCCAAATGTTATTTAATAGTGTCCCACAGTGCCAACAAGAAAAAGATGCTCATTTCTCTGTGGCTTTTCTATATCTCATTATAGCCTTGACTTGCACAAAGGTGTGTTCTTTCATCTCAGTCAAAGCCATTATTTATTTTTCTGTGTTACCTTATACCTCAACTTTCAAGCCAATTTAATAAATATCAAATCTGGAATCAAGGCTCTGATAAGTTATAAAGCAAGAAGATGCCATAGCTCTACTATTTGTTCATTAGAGGTAGCAGGAGAAATGTCATGCCCTGACAGCTTGCTGGGAAGAAAGAAAAAAATAAAACTGAGGAATATAAGCAGAATCTTTGTTAAAGGTAGATAAAGGAATCTGTGACAAGGTACAAGCCTCTTAATTTGCAAGTGAATGTCTTAACAATTAAGACATTTTTCTCTCTCCTCCTAGTGATAATACTTAATACACTTAATATTGTAAAAAAAAAAAATAAATACTTTTGCAGTTAATGCATAATACCATATGAAATTTAAAGAAAATATATGTGTGGTATGTCTCAGCACCATCATACCATAGCATTGTAATCCTGTATCAAGCAGACAAAGAATTGCATAGCAACTTAAAACTTCTAGTCCACCTTATTATGGTGTTTTTCTTTTGTGAAAATGGATATCAAGAAATACTGTACCACAAAGTACAAATAAATTAAACAATGCACAATATTTATCTAGATAAATACAGCATGAGGAATCACATAAGGACAACTCAAGCCCTGCATGCACTGACCTTTTCCACCAGTACCACTAGGCCTAGAGCACCTGGTTAGGAGCTCTGTGGAGAGTCAAAGAAGGATCCTTGTGGGTGTTTGGCTAAAGATGAACCAGCACAGGACTCTGGAATAAATGACGGCAAATAGCCTAGTGGGCTATAACAGGAAAAACTGCAGGGAACTCAAGTGAATCCACTGGAAGGCAACCAGGATGGTCTGCCTTTTATATTCTCAAATCCTGTTTTCTCCACCCTCTGGTGGAGGGTGGAGAAAACAGGATTTGAGAATATAAACTCTGTTCAGCCTTGAAGAAAAGAAGGCTCCAGGGGGGTTAGAGCAGAGCTCCAGTACTACAGGGAGGCTGCTGAGAAAACAGAGCCAGGTTATTCATGGTGGTGCATAGTGGAAGGTTGAGAGACATCCACCCTGCCATAAATAGGTGGTTGCAACTGGATTAAGGGTAGTGGGCACGGAAGGTTTCACCCTGAAGATAACAAAGCTTCAGAATCAGAAGGGTTCTGGAATCTCTGTCCTCAGTGATTTTACAGCTGCAGACAGGAATGGTCTTAAATTAATATCTCTGCTTTGAGCAGGCTAAATACCTCCTGAGATCTCTTCCAACCTCAGTGATTCTGCAATTCTAAGTAATAAACCCAAAGAAATTCTAGACAGAACTGCAAGAAAATCCTTTCTGTGTGATTATTATACCCTTGTACTGCTAATGAAGCTGCCTTTTCAAATGTCTGAACAACTGATTTGAGGACTGATGTATTTGACTATGGTATCATCAAATTAGGAGAAGAAAGTTGCTAATTTCTCTAGCATTATCTAGTTTGGAGAGGCAATTTAGCAAAAAGCATCATTAATGTTGTATGAAGAACAGAAACATCTGAATCATTAGCAAATACAAGCAGTAGTTTAAACAACCTGCTAACTCTCACATGCTCCACAGCTTGGTCGCTCTCTCAGGAAATAAACAGTCTAACACACCAATATATCTCCTACTTCAAAGCCCAAGAAAACAACACATAATCTAAAGAAAAAAAAAATCATTTACATAGAGTTATTTCACCCCAAACTCTGCCACTTGTTTCTTATGGGATGCAGGAAGGATCACAGGAATGACAAGACAGGAAGTAAATTTTGAAATGCTCATTTTATCTAAAAGCATTTAGCTGAACATTTAGCTCCAGCTGCTACAGCAGTGATTTTTCTAGAGCTGCTTGCTATACTGTAGAAGTAAATGTTATATTCAAGAATTGCCCAGAGCACATATGTGGATATTCTGCAGGAAGACAACATAACCCTCATTATTTAAGTACAAAAGTACTAAGGTTGCTCTCAAACTTTAATTATCACTGACATGAGTAATGCTCAAAATATACAAAAATAATTTGGCATGGGCTTTTTTTCCCTATGCTCTAAGGTTAGTTATACATTAATTCCCACAAAGAAAAACAAAGAAAAAATATTCTACATGCAGCCAGTAATTCATCACCAAAACAGTATCGTTCACAGAAGTATAACTGAATGCTTTGTCCTGACACTGGCTTGCCTGCAGCAAAGCACAGAACATACCCCTCCACCAATACACAAATCTACTGCCTTACATGATGTGATATTCCTATTGACTTCACATACACACCTTATTCCTACTCTCCTGGAAGTCTTATTATTTTTCAAGGAATCATCCAAGGGATCACCACATCCCAAAGGGAAAACAAAGAAACCCACCAAAACAAACACACAAAACTACAATAAAAGAACCTCTAAAGGAACCTAAAACCCAAACCCATCCTTTCAGACACTTG